>NC_091706.1:60638970-60947205 GCF_041296265.1 Equus caballus | reverse complement strand
TTTTCGTGCCAGGAAGCTCAAAACAAATTCAGGATCCAAATATCGAAATACCGTCGCCCCTTATAATCTAAATCTGTGTCGAACCCCCTCCTCCTGCCCTAAGTCTGACCCCTACTTCCACTCTAGATGCTAAAGTTTTATATTTTTCCATTTATATACGTGAGGTTATTGTAAGTGACTTCAAACCGTTTTTTAAAATTGAGTCTGGCGTATATAAATAATGATTAAATAATAAAACATAACCAATAAATGCTGTTTTCTTCCAGTTACATTTTACCTGCAGTAATATTGGAAATCAGCAAGATAAACATTCTGAGTTATAGACTGTTAGACAGATCACCCCTTCTGCTGTGAATCAATGAACTCTTCTTGCCAATAATGCGTAAAATAGAATCACTAGAAGTACCTCCATACCAACAACTTATGTTGTCTTAATTTTAAAATTTTCTGGAGTTCCTGTCTTTGATGAGAACATAAACTCCCTCTCTCCTCTTTTCGCACCATTGAAGGGCACTATCTAGAAAATGTGAGAAGTAAGAAAACACTTCATAGCTAGGGTTTGCACATGAAACTCTTGATTTATGCCTCTGTTCTTGTAATGGTACCAGCAAGCACCTCCTTTTATTATCAAATGTGTTTTGGATTGTATAATAAATCCTATGGTCACATTATTTATAACAAGTACGAATGATTTTCTACCTCAATCTATCCCCCTTCCATTTTTCTTGCTAATATATCCAGATTTTGTTTAATTCCCCATTTTTTTAGGAAAGGTAGTTATATCATTGTTTTACTGGTAAATCTTGGATAATCAAGATTCACCATATTGAAAGTGTATCCTCCCCAAATAAAAATTTCCAGATGTTTCAAACACCCAGCATGGTGACACCTAGTGTGCTAAACAATAATTAGCAAAACAAAATCAATCTTTCAAGACTACTTTTCCTTATGGACATATAAGAACATTCATACTTGGTTATGCAAGTAAACGTTTCTCCCAGGAACATTGATCTATGTCTACACTTCAGAGATTTTGAGGTTAGAAGGTGGCCATTGATAGCCCTGGCTTTTACCAGGTCCAGGGAAATTTCTTATTATCATTACCATAATCATACAATAATGATACAATTTGAACTCAACTTATTTAAAATAAACTTATATAGGGCTCAAATTTAGGTCTAGCAATGTGCCTATTTTTATCATATATAAACAACCACTTTAATCGATCAAAAAGAAAGTACCGCAGTTGCGTTAGCATTAAAAAGGAAAAATTTAGAAAAGTACAAAAGAGAATTTAATGAATTACAGAGTATCGATTACCCCAAATTAGTAAATGTTGACGTTTTATGTTTTTCAAATGTTAATTAAGGTGAATATATTAAATATTGCATGTAAAGTTTAAATCGCTTTGTTTCCCTCCCCGAGCTCCCTCTCCCCCTGTCTTCCCCGTCAGTAACTCGCGTCAGTGTCCTGCAAGTCCATCTTTGTGGACTTACTACATAAATATATACACATAAATAACAATAGTCACCATTTTCTTTCCTTCCTAACTTTATTTATTTCAACATTTATTTGTTATTAAATAAGCGTTTAATATTTATTCAATAAATATTTTTCTCTTGTGTTCAGCTTAATGCCCATGAACCACAGAAGTGGTTGGCGGAAGTTATCCAAACATTTCCTATGATAACAGCAAAGGACCACGATGAAAATAGTAGTAGCTGTATTCTTCACCTCCAGGAACACTTTCTACTCAATTTCCTGACTTATTTACAGTTAAACTATAAAATCTTGTATCCAAACATAAGTTCTTTGAGGGAAAACACTGTGTCCTATCTGTCTTTGTATCCCCAGTATCTAGGACTGTGCCTGAGACAAAATGCATGATTAATCTATGTCTTTTTAAGTTCATTGAGCCCAGATTCCTTGTCTTCCATCCCCAGATGAAAATTCTTCCCTGGAAAGGAGGGAAACTGACTACAGAAGTGATATTAAGGAATTAGAGGAGTAGTGGGAAAACGTGTTAAAAATTATTAAGGACAAATGGTACCTGTATGCAGTAAGCACTATATGATTTTTATTAAATAAATAAAAGTAAAATAAATGTGAGATTTAGAGTCTGAAGACATGGAAATAATTCTAGCCAAATCATTTTAAGCTTCTAACTCTCAGTTTTCTCATTTTAGACTACAGATAATAAGAAAGCTTCCCTTAGGTAAATCTTAAAGCTGCTGTGAAAAATTACTTTGTAAATTATAATATTCTTATTAAGTGCTAAGTTGGATTCGTCTTTTGCCTGACAATGTTATTCACTCAGAGACCATTTGCATTGCAAAAAGAGGACATCTGTAGCAGGCACTGCTACACTCAAAGCAACAAATCACTAGACGTTTAGTAAAAGATATACATCTTTGTGTGTATTTCCATATGGCCAATATTGTGGCCATATTATGACATAATTAATCTTGTCACACTCCTGCTTAAAATCTATTTAAAAACCAGTTCTACTTTCCTATAGGTCTAAGCCCTGCTATAACTTTAAGGTGCTCTGAGACAGTGGTTCTCAAACATTACGATTTGTTGAATCACCAAGAGGACATGTTAAACTCAGGTGGCTGCCCTCTTCACCCTGCACTTTTGGACACCATGGCTCTGGTGTAGGGCTCAAGTATTTCCATTTCTAACAGTTCCCAGGGGATGCAGATGCTCCTGGTCTGGGAAATACTCTGAGAATCATTTGTCTCAGGCAAATAATGATCACTTTGATAACTTAATGAGATAAGTATTAAGTGCCTAAAAATATTTTAGGAATTTTGTCTATTAGATCAATGAATCTTCATAACAACTTTATGAAGCAGATATGTAATATGCCTACATTTAAATAACTTATCTAATGTCTTATAGCTGGAAAATGCCAATGCTAAGGTTTGAACCCAGGGAATCTGGCTCCAGAATCTATTCAGGGCTCAAAAAACCATGTGCTTTATCACGATGTTAAACTGCTTTTCAAACACCAGAAGAATTTACCCTCTCACTGAACATTTCTCCTGTGTGCTGTTTCTCTTCCGTCAGACACCTCTAGTTCGACTTTCAGATGGTTTCAGATTACCCCTGGAGTGGATCTCTTCTAAAATTTGTTTGACCCTTTCTACTTGCCTAGGGCAATGGATTTTAAGTCACATATAAACGTGATTATGATCACAAAGTTATTAATTCCCAAGCATGTCTCCAGTCTTCCTTACTGTCATGTTCTATTTTACCGATTCCATGTAAGATTTCTGCCCTCATTTTCTGTCATTCAACCCTATGTCCTTTTTGCTTGGGATTCCAGGACTTGTTCCCCAATACACCATGCAGGTTGACATCCTTGTTCTTCGTTTTGTCTAACTGATGAATGATTGCTCATCTCTGTATCCTTACATCCTGTGCCATCTCCTCTGTGAAGCCTGAATCTTCTCTCTCAGGCAGTTATTTGTTGCTACTTCTCTATTCACGCTGCAAATTCTACTAGCAGAGGCCTCGTGGCAGAGAAGAGACATAGAAAAGAGATTTGGGTAGCAAACTGCAAAAGTATTAAAACAGACCTGATAGAAGGTCCCGGTTGCCCTGGCCTTCAAACCTTGCTTCCTTTTCTTGGTTTTCATATTTCTTACCTGCCCCTCTGCCCCCTTTTTGGAAACTTGCCTTCACTGCCTCTGAACGTTGATGAACCATAACATTTGCCAAAAAAGAAAAGAAAAAAAAAATCTCTTGTGAGGGCCGTTCTGTCAGTTATCAGGACGGGATTGTGTCAGTGACACCAAGCAAGAGGGATGAAAAACTAGAATAATATTCAGTATCCAAGCATTCGACCACAAGTTTCCCAGCAGCTAAGGACGAAGACCGCTGGCTGAGCCATATTGCCTGAACAGATCCCCCCTCTTCTCATCCTATAAAAGTCCAAGCCTGCTTCTACTCAGAGTGCACCTGGTATTCAGGTCCTCTGTACGTGCATCAGCTGAAGAAAGCCTTTAACACCTTTTTGAATCCCTTAAATTATTTTCTTTTGATAAGAGGGAACCCTAAAGTTTAATCTCAAGGTAGCTATTTCACAGCTGATCCACTGGGGAAAATTAACCCATGGTTGCAAGTTTTGATTTCAACACGTATAAAATATAGATTAAAAAATTAAATAAGTCATTTTGTGTAAAACACCTGGTGTATGATTCTCCTTACTCTTTATTTCTTCACCAATTCCACTGTGCTATAATTATTTGAACACACAATTTTGCTCCTACTGGATTATGATTTATTAGAGAAGAGAATATGTTTATTCATTTTTCTGTCTAACAATCACCTACATCACATTTGGTTGAAGGATATAGCATGAGCATGATAATATTTTCTGAATAAATGCCTGAGTTATGGGCATTAACATTTACCCCTTTGCATATTTACCCATAACACATAAACACACAATCATTTAATGAAAGAAAATATTGAAACTACTAATTAGATATATGTTCCTGAAATAAACATATTACTTATTTCTTGGGAAAAATTGGGAATCTCTTATTTAACCTTTGTCTCTTCCTTGTAGTGAAGAAACCTTTCCAATAACCAGCACTGATCCTTCCTGTCCCACCCTAACATGCAGATTTTTCTTCCTTCTCATTGATTAGAAATGGATCACATGCTTCTTCCTAAACCCATCACTGCACAGGCTAGCACATGGCTACAAGGAGGATGGAATTATCCACACTCAACTGGGAAGAGGCAGCTTTTAAAAGCAGGAGGAGGGGGTCAAAAGTGATGCAACAATGCTCATCTGCACGTCTCACATCACACTTCCCTCTGGACAATCTCATCTCTCCCTCTGTCTTCAATGACTGCGTATATGTAGGCATTTAGATGATTCCAAAATCTTTTCTAGTGCTCACAACCTGCTGAATCACAGATCTCAATTTCCGATTTGAATACATGGTGAGTTAGACAGCACAACCATGGACAATGCATCAACAAATTCAAACTTAGTATGTCCAAAACTGAACTCATAGTTCTCTTTCAAAGGTATTCTTCCTTAGAGTTTACACTTTGTTAAGGGAGTTACTCTAGAGATCCAGGAAAACCTGGGGGTCATCAGATCTCCCTCTTCGTTGTCCCTAAACCATCAATCAGTCATATCATCTGCATATTCTTCCTCGTCCATGTACCTGGGTTCTATCTCCTTCCCACATCTCTGCTACCTTGTTCCAGACCTTCATCATTTCTTACCTTGCATTTTTCCATAATCCTTTTACCAGTTTCTCTGCTTACATGTAAATATGACTTTAATTTTCTCCTACTTCTCGGTTACAATAGTGTAACGTCTACCCTTCTCCCTCTGTCTCTTTTAGACATTGCCTGTGTTCTGGTCATGTTGATCTATTTAGGATTCCCTGAATGTCTTGCGCCCTTTGACAAATTATGCCTATTATGCAATGTTCCCACTGCTGGCCTACTTTACATGCACATTCTCTGCTGGCAAGATTTCTAATTACCCTTCAGGACTCAGCATTAATGTCACCTTTCTCTGATATCTTTCCTAGTACCCTTGGCAAGATTAGTTTTTCCTCCCTCTGTGTTCTCAGAGTAATCTGTACATATATCTAGCACGGAACCTATCAAAATACATCATTGTGGCTTGTTTGTGCTTCCTTCTCAGTTTGACAGCTTTGCAATTCTTTGAAGTTCTGCCATGCATGAACTCTGTATTGTTCAACCTTTTCTCCCCTGGGGAAATCAGATAGCTTGAGATATAGTAAGCTCTAAATTAATGTTTGAAATATTTCTTGAATGCATGAACACATGCTTACTTTCCTGCTCCAAGTATATTCCAGTGTGGCCGAAGAGTGAAACTCTTGAAAATCTGCACAAATGTTTAAAATAAGAAAGCTTGTATGTACTATCTTACTGTCAAATATCACTTCTCTGAAGGAATATTCCTCTTTATATGCATAATAAATGGTCATCTTTCAGACCGAACTATATCAATATCAGCTTTATCTATATTGATTTTTCCATTGTTCAGACTTCTATATTAATCCATTGTCTATATTAATATGCCAGATATATTTTATAACCTTTTTATTACACTCATAATTTCCGAATCAAGTCTGTAAGAAATAAAATTTTACTGGAGGAAAAGCAGTTCCTTAGAATTTGATGTATAAACTTGCAGTCCTATCTGCTGAGCTTGACTCCATTCCACCACCAGAGAGCCCAAAATAGTTCAGAAGGTACACTGGAGACAACTGATATTCTACCACAAATGAAACTCTTTATCTACTTGGACAAGACCCACTTCGCTGGGCACCAGTGCCTGACTCTGCTTGCCGCCTCTGCTGTGGGCTGTTGCTGCTGCTCCTGAATGCTGCTGTTTTTGACGGGCAGTGCCACCTCCTATGGCCATTGACCCTGCAGCTAGCTAGCATTTCATCCACCATGTGTCACCAACCTCGGCCAGGAAGGTTCACCATTTCACTGGGAACGGAGAAGAGTTTCAACTGCTCAGCAGAGCACTGGTGCATCTTACTAGGTACTGTGTGTTCCTAGGCACCGTCACAACTACTAGCTACCATTGTTCCTTCTGTCTTTAATGCACCAAGACTCCTGCTGAAAAACAAGAGGTCTGCCAGGAATCACTGTACCTGGGCCAACTGCACCGTCCTGAGTGTGCATGTGTTTGTTGGCACAGACACCAGTGCTGTTGTATGCTGCCAGCTTTCTCTAGGCATTCCATTGCTTTGCTGGAGTTTGCTGGAGTTTTCTAGGTCTAAGAGATAATGTTCTCCAGAGACTTCATTGTCCTGAAGTGGAGCTGTGTTTCACGAGGAAGTACTAAAAACCTGGCAACATAGGTCCAAGCAGTGTGAAGAGCGTCCTTATGCTGCAATGTCACACAGCTCTGTGAAGATTTTGGTATCTGCCCCTGTTCTTCCCTCACTGCTTCTTCTTCCCATACTCTGTCCTCAGATATGAGCTCTACAAGCCTGAGTCAGAGACACGTTTAATTCTGAAACATCATGCTATGATAAGACTCTGTCCATCCTCTATGGATAAGGACAGCATTTGCTAAACGTTGTTCTGTGACATATTCTTGTTAGGGAAAACGAAAGAAAATGTGGCATACTCTAGGCTCATCATGGACATCCACTACACACACACTTTCGTACGTATATGCTTGTAAAAACCTTTGTGAAATACTGCAGGAACAGAATCAGAATGTGTTTGTTTAATCCATTGCATTTCATACTTATTTTATCAGTAGGGTAGGGCCTAGTTGTCTTTTTGACAATTTGCTCCACTAAGACTAAACTCTCATAGGAATATAATCAATCTCTCATGGAGAAAGAGTTCTGAGAGTTCCATCCCACAAAGTCATTCACCAGCTTTTGCCCAGACATGGTTAAAACTTAAGAATGTAAACAAACTGGAATTTTCTCAAAGAAATTTTAGGAATGTATACTCTCTATACACACACACACGTTTATATGTATATATGTATGCAAATATATATGTGTCTATATGTGTTCACATGTATATATTCTTGTGCATACATTCATTCATATACACAAATTCACATACATGTACATACACATGTGCAATGTGTGTAAATGCACACGCATATTGTTTGCTCTTTGGGGAACTGCACAAAGCAATGAAAGTGACTTTTTTTCCCCTGCAGCGTTTTCTTACTTTGATCGCATGGATGAAGGAAAGGCAAAACAAAATCACTATTCTAATAGGATCTTTTTTCTGCTAAAGTCTTGGTGTTGAGATATTGCCATTTCAGTCCATTTAGTATCTCAGCCTTTGGTGTATTCTGTCTTTTCCCTGCCCACTGGGTGTCGCATCTTTGCTTAGGTTGTGCTTCCCATCATCGAGGAAGAAGAATGGTCCCTTTGATTACATGCCAGCCTGGAAAGCCTAGAGTGTAGCCTTTCCACAGATGTCCATTTATAAGATGCATCTGTCCCCACATCTCGTTCTGCCAGCTGGCCTTCAGTAAGCTAGCTGGCAGCGTTTAGAATCTCAGGCTGCAGGCCAGCAGGCTACAGCCCCAATGTGCTGGTTTCTAAGGCTCATGGCTCATATCCCTGAGGGGACAGGAGGAACTTGGGACCATTATAGAAATATTGGCTCCAAGGAAGTCACTTCACATTACAGGAATATCAAGAAATATTACAAGTCTTCCATGAATGTTGGCTTTTGCATCAGGGACTATTTCAAAAGAGTTACCTAGACTAATTGGTGTAAGGTGGTTGTGCATGTATTACACCATAGCACAGACAGCATCCTGCATGACTTTGAAGAAAATGTCAAACACATATGATAAACAAGGAAGGCACAGAAATAACAAGCTTCCAGGGCCAGACATAAATGGACAGGTGGTGTTTCTCCAGAGAGATTTCAAGGTAAGTCTCACAGAATGGTTGGCTCCACATTCTTAAGTCTGAGCGCTGCCTCATCTTCTGAAGAGCCAGAAACTGCTGAACCGGAATGAAGTCCAAGGTTATCTTGACTGTTCCATTGGCAGAGGCCCTTCTATAAACTATGGATTGATATAAGAGATCCTTTTGTAAACGATGGATATTTACGTTACTTCCTAGATTTCCAGGTGGAATATATCCTCTTCCTTTACTCCCTTATTTGCCAAGGTTGCCTAAAGATAGTATTCGAGAAACCTCACCTGTTTCTGTATTTCATTGTCACATGCAAGTGATGATTCAAATAAATCTGGTTGAATTTTACTCTCTCATTTGTTTAGGATGTAAAAGTGACTACTGTATGCCAGCTGGTGGCAGGAGAAGCTGAATTCAGAAGCTAAATAGCAAATTTCAAGATCTAAGCCCTATTCACATTCAAAATTTTATGACCCATTTTCAACCATGATACGAGCTTTATCTTAATTTAGGATTAGCCATTGTGCTTTTTCATTTGAAGCATTAATAAGCACAATATGCAAATTTAAAACATTTTAAGCAAAATCATAATTTTGGCATAGCAATATCTCTTTTTGACACAAACACAGATGTCCTTTCATCCCCTGTATTCTGTCCTCTGGCTCACATATTCCTTATTTCTCATGCTTCCCTATGGCCATGAGGTTGTTTTCTGGTTATTTTCTCCAAGTTATCAGGACTCTTAATCTCAATGGACAAATGTATACTGCTGCATATTCAGTTGCAATTTAGTTTTCCCTTGTCACACTGGCATGAGGAAAGACAGATGGACCAACTATTATTAGACATTGACAATAGCTAATCATGTCTTTGGGTAAGCTTCAGAGAGAGACCTGGAACATTCAAAGCGTTAGACTGTAGAAAACTACATCAGAAAGAATTTTAAATATTGCCTTAACTTTGAAATAAAAGTTTTCTGCCTTTTTTAGATGACAGGCACTTGGGCTCAAACATTGACCTACCTTTCTGAGCTTCTATGAGGATGACATGAGGAAATACTTTGTAAGACATTTTTGTACAGCATAATTGCTGCATAAAACTGAGAGATATCATTTATTTTATGTACGAGGCCCCCACAAGAAAACTACCTTATCATATATTTAGTGTTTTCAGTTTAATGGATAAGACTGTCATCTTCTAGGCAAGCAAGCTTTTCTATGTTGTTCTAACAAAAGATACTATCTTGCATTGAACATTAATGGAACCCTCTCAGTTTGTACCAGATGGTATAAAGTTGTTTCTCCCTGTCCTTCCCCACTCCTACCTGACAAGCACAGTCATAAATCCTGGAAATAACACAAGAGTGAACTAGAATCACTACAAGAGTGAAAAGGGGTAGAATAAAAAGAACTCATTTTGGACCCCAGGACTGGAGAAATAATAGAGCAGTAGTGTGCCTTACACACTCCCATCCATCAGAAGAAGAATACTTAGATCTGGTGTTTCGAGATCCATGACATAGGAAAAAAAGCAACTCAGATAGGTTCATTTCTCCCCTGTATGGATTAGGAGTCCCTCTGACAACATTAGGTGAGATGATACCACCTGAGAAAAGGATTAATAGGAGGCCTGCCAAAAAGAAATGGCCAAAGAAGCCTTCCTTTCCTCACCTGGCATGAGAATTCCCAAAATAACACTGCAAAGCCTCTGAAAATTAAACTGTTTTTGGAACCACAGCACACAAAAGTAGGCCACAAACTTTCTGCTAAACTTAAACAGGGTGACTTCCTCTTAAAATAAAACATTTAAGTAAGACTCAGTCTCTTAACATAATAGGAAAAATGTCCAGTATACGTAGAAAATCGCCCACCATGCCATGAACCAAGAAAATCACGACTTGCATGAGATAAGACAGTCAACTGATGCCAACACTGAGATGGATCATAGGATGGAACTACGTGACAAGGCTTCTAAGGAAGCTCTCATGGAAATTTTTCAACAGTCAATTCCAAACTTTATTGAACCACGTGAAAACAATAGAACATCTTAGCAAAGAAATAGAAGTTATACAAAAGAAGCAAATGGAAATTATGGAACTAACAGAAGTAAGGAAAATAAAACTTGCTAGATGAGCTTTGTAGTAGAGTGAAGATGACAGAATAGAAACAGTGGATTTGAGGACAAATCAATAGAATCTACCCAATCTGAACAACAGAGAGAAAATAAACTAAAAAAAAGAAAATGAAGAGAGCTTCAGGGACCTGTGGAATAACAAAAGATCCAACATTCATATCATCAGAATCCCAGAAGAGAGGAGGAAGAGAGTGAGACTAAAAGAGTGCTCAAAGAAATAATGGCTAAAAAAAGTCTACAGATTTAAGAAGCTTAGTGAATCCCAAAGAGGATAAACCCAAAACAGTCCATGCCCAGACACATGATAATTAAATTTCTGAAAACTAAAGACAAGGAAAACGTCTTGAAAGCAGCTAAGGATAAACAGTGTATTGTCTATAGAGGAACAACATTTCAAAGGACTGTGGTTTCTCATCTGAAACCCTGGAGGCCAAAAGGAAGTTAGACAACACTTTTGAAGCTCTGCAGGAAAGGAACTGCCAACTGTGAATTCTATATCCACTAAAACCATCATTAAAAAGTGAAGAAGAACTGAAGACATTCTCAGGCAAGGGAAAATAAAAAGAATCGATCACTAGCAGAACTATTTAAAGATTGGCTAAGGAGAGTTCTTTGGGCAAAAGAGAAATGCTGAAAGAATCTTGTAGGATCAGGAAGGAAGAATAAACAATGGGAAGAACAGAGATAGTTGCATATAGAAAGACTATTCTTTTTCCTTATGAATTTTGTGAATTATAGTTTATGGTTAAAACAAAAACTAAAACTTCCTCTGATACTCAAGACAATGCCATTTAAAAGTGGGGATTGTAAAGGGACCTAAATGGAAGTGACATTTCCA
This sequence comes from Equus caballus, assembly GCF_041296265.1. NCBI lineage: Eukaryota > Metazoa > Chordata > Mammalia > Perissodactyla > Equidae > Equus > Equus caballus. The sequence goes on along the minus strand of NC_091706.1, from coordinate 60,935,811 downwards.
CTCTTCACTTGAAGTGGTAACCTATTGACACCAATAGACTGTGATATGTCAGACATGTGTACTGCAATACCCAGGGAAACTATACAAAACCATATGCAGAGATATACTCAATAATGCTATAAATAAATCAAAAATCAAATAGCTGGGGGAGGAGGGAGTTCAAGTAAGCTACAGGGAGGCAAAAAAAAGAGAAACAGGGGAAAGACAGCCAAAGGAAATGAACAGAAGAAAAATAATAAAAGGTTAGATTTAAGCACTAACATATGAATAATTAAATGCAAATGATCTAAATGTACCAACCAAAAGACAGAGGTTGGCAGAGTGGATGAATCCACATGGGTTCTAACTTAGTCATAGTAGCCTTGGCAGGATTTAGAATTCAACTCTGTGCAAATCTTATTCCAATCTTTAGCTTTCTCTCTCTTCCATCGACAGAAGATAACTGTCTCTTTATACGTTGCCAAAGAAGGCCCCTGGTTTTCATACTTCACCTTCAGTTGGTTTTTAATTGTCCTCAGTTTTTCTTTGCCTGTCTTTGATGTGTTAATTCTACTTAGCAAGTGCCACTAAATTCTACTGTATTTAGAATTACTACTTGTACTTTACTTTAAAAAAGCCTGTCAGCGCATTCTTTGCACTGGAATCCTTTGACAGTCTCCTACCTTTAAGATTCTTTTGGAAAGCACAGAATTCCAGAAGTTTTCAGGGCTCCACCTCTCACCTACGATGAAGGCCTCGTCATCACCTCTGCAGTAAGTGATCCAACTACAAAATCTCATTTTAGAGTTTACTTACCCAGACCCTGCCTGACACCATCTGTTGTAGGTCTCAGCTCCCCAGGAAGAAAAAGAAAATTTACATGCAGGAGGTATACTGGAAAGAGCCTCAGGACAAAGACCTTTGTGCAAGTGAAGGAAGTAATATTGGGCAGAGGCAAGTACTGAACTGTGATGCAGTTTTAACAAAGACCTTACCTGATCCTGTTCATAATTTTCCCTCCTTTCCTGAGGCAAAGGGCTTTTCTCCTCTACTCCACACTGTGGCCACTAATTTGATGTGGACTGTTCTCTGAATGGTGTGTATTTTTGGAGAGGGATCTTTGAATGGACAGTTTCAAAGTAATTCAGTCAGTCGGAAACAAAATTTCTAGCAGCTCAGCAGCTCAAGACTGAAAGGGGAATTCCAGGGTATACTATACCACCCACTATATGCCATTTGAACTTTCTTTAAAGGAATGGTGAAATTGTACAAAACTAAGCAGTAAAAGAGGGATAGGGAGGCTCTAAACCTCCAGAAAACAATCATAATTATCCCTCCATAGTTGTAGAAATAGTAGCATCATTTTTCTGGTCCCTTCTACAGGTAGCTGGCAGGGTAGTCTCTTTTAAGCAGGAATGATGAAATAAGACCTGTAACATGTTTTCACACAAGCATGACCACTTAAGAGGACTGGGCTCTCCATATTACCTACCATTTAGGGATAAAATTTCTGATCTCGATCTGTTCTGAAAAATTGTGGAAATCTTGACTTTCTGTGGTGCAGGATCACCAGGGAAGGCCAAGAGAAATAATTTAGAGTAATCATTTACAGCATTATGCATTCTTGTATTGTGGCTTATTATTTTATAATTAAATAGTTGTCTTCTAAAATTAAGAAAGTTTCCATTATTTCCTTTATTCACAATAGCTATAGAATCTAGGAAAGTGGAATGAGTCTTTGAGGAATGTTTCCCTTGAATCAGTACCATGAGACAACATGAAAAAGACAATTTCAGCATATTCCATCTTAGATCCTGAAATTTGCCTTTAAATTTATTATTTATTTATTTCCTACCTAGATCCATACAAGTGATTTCACAGAGCTCATAATTTTAAATTTTCAGTACAAAAATGTGTCCTCAAATAGAATATACTTATTTAGAAATCCATATCCCAGAATAAAATGGATGAATATTTTATTACTTTATTATTAATACAACTTAATTTAATTGAGAGTCTAAAGTGGTACATCTTTATTTTTCAGTGTTTATTAGATTCCTTATTCCTTCACGCTAATCATTAAATTACAAGATCACTGTTGGAAACAGAAAATATTCTGTTGCATTAGAGAAGTTGCTCATAGCTTTTCATTAAGTTTCAATTGTTTTATTACACTATTGTCACTTTTATCACTGAATGGAATAATATACTGAAAGCTCATTTTGTAAAAAGGAAGCAAGACTACTCAAACCGTATTTTAAAATGAGATACTTTCAATTTACCCCAGATTTCAATTGAAAAATGAATTGAGTTTTGCAAATGTGAACGTTTTTAGAAATTTTTCAAAGTGGACAATTATTGCTTTTTCTGCCAGAGGCAATACAAAGTAGCAGGCTGTGGCCTTATTTAACACCGCATTCAGCCAAGGATTCGCTGCATCTTTAGGAACACCCCTAACAAATCCACAGACTGATTCTGTGGAAAAGGTACGGTTGTAATTCTAATACTTAACTTTGAGCATGAGGTCCATTCTGCTTTCTACAACATGCAAAGAGGTTGCTAATGGTTGAATGAAAGATACAAATAAAAGGTAAGATTATTGTATCCATATGTAATATTTCATCTTAGTTTATAATGTCAAGTTCATCTCATGTACTTTTAACCTAGATTTATTTTGTATGTACATTAGCTAAACTAAGTAAAACTGAGCAATTTTCTTGCGTGAGGCTGAAGCTTTTGTTGTTTTGTTTAGAAACAAAAATAAAAAAGAGTAAATTCTTAACCTTGGGCAGTAGGATCTATATTCCTAATTTTTTTACATAAGAAATCCTAAGATCCTGGATTATACCAGTTTCTCATCTAAGTAGGACATGTCACAATGTCCTATTTCCTTAAATGTTTGAAGGAAACGTGAATATAACACATTTCTAGGTAAGATTTGTTGAGATCAGCATGGACCCTCTGTTGCTTCTCTGCTGCAAAATCCCTTAAGAAAATGTTACTATTTGTTAGCCATAGAGACCAGAAATAAACACTTTTTGCCACTTAATTTAGCATTATGCAGTGTGACAGAGAATTATTGCTGAAATATTTAAATATATGGGTCACCTAAGGACTACTGAAAAGCAGGTGTAATTTGAAAGGAAAAGAAATATTTCATCTTCTTTCAAGAAATCAAGAGCAGACTCAGTTCTAAAGGAGCATTTTTTGACCTCAGCACAAATAATGAAACAATGAGTTAAAAAGGAAAAGAATGGCATGTTTCTGTTAATACAGGAAAGTGATTTAAGATTTAAGAAGGAATGGTCTATCCATGGAGGTTTTAGAGTCTGTGTCACTTTGAAGTCCTTAATTAAGCATAGTTGGAAGATATATGTATAGAATAAGGAACTTGAACATCTGTGGAAAAAATTCCTTACAAGTACTTAAACCACTTCTCATAACAGTATCCAGTGTGATGCAACTTGTAAATCGGAGCTGGAGCTACGGTAAAGCAAAGATAGAACAAGCTTATTATACGCATTACTGGTTTTAAATACACAATGAAATTGCTTACATTAACAGGCCTGTTGATTTGATTTCTATAGCAGAAATTCTTGTGCTTTCCATTGATTGTTTTATATATTGATCTGGATGTTGAGTAATAGTGCTCTTGTTCATTAAAGAAGGTTTAATTTAATTACTCTAGGAAAGTCTAAATTCTGTTCTCCAAGTTTATTGCCATTCTCAATTACACACTCCGCACAGCTGCCAGAGTGACCTTTACAAAACACTAACTAATCATGTCACTCTCTCACTAAAAATCCTTCAAGAGCTCCCCATGGTCTTCCAAATAAAGTTCAAATTCCATAGCTTGGCCACAAGATGGTTCATGATTTAACTGGATGGCTGCCCTTTACTGGCTTCACAACCACTAGGGGCCAACTGTAAAATGTGCCATGCTAGTTGTGTCATTTGCAGTGAGCATTCCTCAGTCTTTCCTGGACTCTTCCTGTCCCTCTATCATCTTTGTTTCTACTCTGAAGTCTTGTCCTGACTCCCAACCTGATTCTGACTCTACCTTTGAATCTGGAATTTTCAGTGCCTTCTCCTGAATTTTGCACTATTCTGTGTGTTGGTTTATTATTCCATCTTGACTTTTTCCATTGTTTACTGCACCAGCAAAACTCCTCACCCTGATTCTTGCCTTCAGATCTCACCCTGACATTCACTTAAAAGGGGCATGTAGATGCTGTCTCTTCGGCTTCATACTTCTGCTTCCATCTCAAGTTCCAAACGTACAACGGAGTTTGGTACTTCTTGAATTTTAAATGTATCATTTCACCTTTATTTTTCAATATCTGTTAGTCCAATGTTTTGAAGACTTTTTCTCCCTTCTTTTTCCAGGGCAACCTGTACAAATCACAGGTTAATATCTACAATTAACATCTACAATGGTAACTTTCTTAAGCAGACAACTGTTTTGATCATTCTTGCAGCAAATTTTTATTAAGCATCTATATTCCATACACTCTTCATCGGGGATACTGCAGAGAGCAAATTAATCAACTCCCAACCCAATGAAGTTTAGTCTAACAATGTGTCAGATTTGCCATACCTCTAATTTAAATGTATATGTTTTCAGACAGCTTTAGGAAAATACACCCAGTAGCAGATTATAGAGTCTGATTGCAGTTTTCTTATCTCCTATTAATTTTTCCATAAGTGGAAATAAACCTCTAATGTAGAATAGGTGATATATGTTGCATTTCTCTATATCAATATATTTCACACAGTTGTGACTGAGATTTGGAATGAAGATAAAGATGAGTAGACCTCATAGAAAGTCTTTACTAGTAATGTAACCCTAAGTATTAAAAAACCTGAAATTCTAGGTTATAATTTGCAAGCACAGCTGACAAAATAATGCTATTTATTCATGTAAAAACCTGTGAATGGTTATTACAAAAAGAAGGCTTAATGACAGAGCTTAAAAATCAGAGGTTCACACAAAAAGTTGATATCCTGAGTTCAATCCTTTAGGTTGTAGGCTTCTTTCATATTAGACGTGATAATGGAAGGGACATTACACAAACAAAACAAAACAAACAAACAGAATATATACTTTTCCTTGTAGTGTGCATTCAGAATAATTTGGAAACTCTCTTTTCACAAACCAAGCAGTTCATGTGTGTCTGAAATTTTCCTTCAAAATCAATTTATTTGGGTGAAAGTATTTTTGTATCGAGAAGCACATAGTTATTAATAGGCATTATGTTGCGTTAACTTACCGATAAATTGATATGAATATATTCATAAAATGTTTCCCAACATGAAAGCTAGAAGAGAGCATGCCCATTTAAAGTAACGGAGGTGTGAAAAGACAGAGAGCTGAGTCATTCCGTAGGTGCAGTCTCTCTGAGATTTCAGCATAGATGGACACTGCACAGCAAAAGCATGAAAGCCTCATCGGTATGTCATTATATAATCCTCAAGCAAAGATGAAATCAAAGGCAGAACAATATACAAGAAGGACTGGTTCAGACAGATCTCGTTTCAAACCTATTGTGTACCACTTAAAAATCTGAGCACATTGGATTAGTTAATTGCATTCCCAGTCCATTGATTCATGCAGCACATAGTAACTGAACACTTATCATTGTCAGGATCTGTCTAATTGAAGCTCCTGTTTTATCAGGAAAAAAAGCCATAAGATTTAAATGACTAAGTACAGTTGTGATGGGTATTATGACAGAAGAATGTAAATATTCACATTGAGGAGAAAAGGGAAACTAACAGAGTCAGTGTCGTCATCCGTAAAATGAGTTAAATAGATGCAGTATACCTATATCATAAGGTTGTGTGAGGATTGAATGAAGTAATATATGTATCACAACATTTTAGTACTTTTCGCTTATAATACTTAAATTTCCAAATACAGAACAGATAAATTATCAGGGGCGTGAGAATCAGATTTGGGTAGAAACCTGAAATCATCAGTTAGTGACTAACACTTATGATATGTGGGTGGGAAATTGCCTGGTAGAAGTTTCTATTGTTTAGTAGAGACTTATGGCACCATCACCATTAGCACGTTCCATCAGCCTTAACAATGGAGGCTTCTTATTATGGCCTCTGACAATAGGCACATCTCAAAGCTAGTATCATGGATAAATTACTGTGTGCAGAATATGAGAATGTTGCACCCATGAGGGAAGAGTTGAGAGGATAGAATATATAAACATGACTATAATTCACAGTAGCTTAGGTTTTGCTATAATAAAAAACAACCTCAAAATCTCAATGAGTGAAACAATAAAGATTTAATCAAGCTACGTATCTATTAAGATTTGGCCATAGCTCTGTTCCACAACTTCAATCAGGAACCCAACCGAAGGGAGAAAATACCAGCTCTTGACAGTAATGCCCAAAGGTGACACACATTATTTCCCTTCATATTCCATTGCCTAAAACAGTTCATATGGTCAAGTATTTTGTCCTTTCAGATGGAATATAAATTCCTCCCCAAGGAAGGGAAAAGAATAAGTATAAACAGTAACACTATCTACCATGAAATGATAAAATAGAATTTTCAGGAGATAAACTAACCAAATCCAACTCTTTCTATGAAGTACAGAATGTGCTTTGACTTTGTTTCTTCATAATTTTGTTGGTTAAATATTTCTTTATGATTTTAAAGAAATTCAGAAAGAAACAATAAAACAAAACTTTTCATGCTGTTCTGAACCTACAAAGTGCAAACATTCCATATGGCACCAGAATTGTTGCTTAATGTTTAGTGTTTGGGGGATATTACTGATTGGCATAATGTATGAAAATGACCTTGAGAAAATATTGTGGTTTATTTGCAGAAAGTTTGAGGAGATTTCTTTCCCATTGATTTCCTATTATTACCTCTTCAAATCAATAAGGATGAATTATAATCATATTTTATAAGTAAACAGATTTGAGCACTGGTTATATTGCACTTCCTTAATGAATTCATTTGAGATTATCCACTATAAGGGTATGAGACTAATATATTTAACTGAAATTAAAATTATTTGAGAAAAATAATAATAAAAAATAATAAAGATAAAATAAAATATAACAACTAGAAAAGATGTATGTCAAGAGATTTTGATAAAAATCTTACGTTAAAATAAAATATATAACTTTCAGTAAGTTTAGTCACACTGTGTTCTTAAAGGTTCAGGATGCTAAAGGTAATTATTAAAAACTAACTGCAAACTCTTTCTAATTTTACAGTTTATTTCATTATGTAAAATAGAAATTTGCACACATTCTTTTGTTTCTCTGTTTTCCACATTTCCTGTGTCTAATTCCGTCCATTTTACTTCTTCTTGTGGAGCCCACCTGGAAAGGATATATCCGGTGTTCAGAGAGCCAAGAGCTAAACCTTCTTCAGTATTCTAAAACATACATTTAGCTCACACTTAATTTTGCAGGGCTGTTTTTAAATGTTTGAAAATTTACTCGATTATATGTGCCCAAGTTCAGTATCTCAATCCCAGTTCTGTCCTTGAACGATGCTAAAAGTCCTTGAGCCTCAATTTGCTAATTTACAAAATGATTAAGATAAGTAAAGCAACGCCAAATTTTATAGGGATGTTTTAGGGAATTAGTCTAGAATATGACCCAGTAAGTGCCTGGCACATAATAAAAGACAAGGTTAGCAGCCCACTTTCAATCCACTCTCTTCTTTTACTGCGACACTGGAAGTAAAGGAAAAAGATGCAGTTAAATGTCCTGGAAATCAGCTACTGATAGATCCCTTGCAAACTCTCCTTATCTATGGAATGCTCTAGCAGGATGTACGTAGTTTGTATGGATTGCTTAGGGTAAATAAACTGAATCTATGGATTCCCCTGAAATCTATGGATTTCCCTGAAAAATGTCAAGTGAAATATATAACAGTCTGAAAATAAAATGGAGATCTTTATGATTGAGATAACACTCTTTGGATAAGGAATAACAATGTATGTCCCTTAGGCATCTCATATTTTAATTTGAGCCACAGCACATCATAAGATGCCAGGAAAGATGTGGGGGGAAGTACCAGTGGTTCTAGACTACTTTCTGTTTTTGATGTGCCTGTGAAATACACATCCTTAAATGTGTTAGTAGAGCTTGATCTGAATTTTACATCTGACTCTCGTGAGCCTTATTTCACAATCTAATCCTTGGTGCTATATCAATACTTACAAAATACTAATCATTTTACTCCAGACTGGAACTACTGTAGACATTGTTTAAGTGAAAACATGTTGAATTCTCTGCTCTAAAATATAGAAATTTTGTGATTGTCTCAATTTCTTTTTTAATTCAATTTTATACATAATTTAAGATCCGAAAGTACAAATGTTGGAGAAATCATTCAGGGGGCAGTGAGTCAACCGTATATAATAGGAAGTCTTTATCTTCAATCAATACAGATATTAATAAGAAAAACCAATGAGCAGAACTGTCCAGATTGTTACATTGTTGATGCAAGTTGGTGAAAAGATATATCATATAACACCTTATCATTTCAAGTGTTCCTATTTCTTTACATACGTTGACAAATTAAAAGAGGGAAAGAAATGTTCCAAATTAAAATTTACTATTATTATAAATTCTGTATGTTCTTGCACAGTCATAGTTATATACATCATCTTTATTCATATTTACTAACACGATTTTTATAAGATAATCATAAAGCATATGCCGTTGATATATAAAATGTTATCTGAGAAGAACAATATTTAAATATCTACTTTGCCAAAAGGATAAGTTACTATTTACACTGTTAATTACAGGGTACTTGTCATTATTAAAAATCACATTACTATTAATGTCAGTATTCTCAATTTATCCAAAACATTTATTAGCTGAACTATAAAGGAAACAATATTTAACCAATTGTGAATTCAATAAAATAAATAGTAAAATTAGCTGTTCTTATATCAAGCTAAAATCCAACCAACCAAAAGACAGCTTAGGCTGGCATGCTATAATGGTATAAAAAATAATACACAATATGTTATATTACACTGATTAAATTTTGTAATAGCCTGAGAAGTTGCATACCTTATATTTTAAGGATACAAACATGCACCTAGAAATATTACCCAGTATAGATAGACACAAAAAATACTGTAAGGAAACACAAAAAATGTTGAAAATGCTCTTTTTTAGCTTCTTCATTATTTTCTGTAATTTACAAAAAACATATAAGTGACTTAAAAAAATGAAAACCATCTACTGTGAATATGTGCTAGCACATCCCAAGAGTTAAACATACACATACTAATACATAACAAGTATGAAATAAGCAGAGTCTGTACGCGACCAGCTTCGGAATATCCAGGGTTTATCTGGCTTGCCTCTAGCTGACTCTGGTATCTTCTGCTGCCCATTCATCGCCCGTTTTATTAAAAATCTCCCAAGGGCATATATTTGAATGGAGAGAACACTGACTCTTCCCTTCGAAGCAGGTTCAAGGAGACAGTGGGAAAGAAAGTGGGCCAGAATGACAAAGACAGCATCTTAGATTAGTGGTGGTTTCCGTTGAACCCAAGTATTCTTTTCCTGTGAACCCAAAACTGAGTTTAAGGCAGTTAGATATAGCCAATCACTTGTTAAAAGATAAACTGAGGCGTATTAAAAGTTTTAAGAGTTTCTTTGAGCAAAGATCATTTGGAAGCAGTCAGTGCCAAACCAGGAGCAGTCAGGAGCTCTCCACCTATAGGAGCCCTGGGAGAGACTCGATAGAGAAGCGATGGAGGCACAGTGAGGAAAGGATCATTGCCTCTAGCTGAAAGCCTAGTTGGCTATTCGTGATTGGTTTTCCTTAGGTGTCCATTTTGTAACCTTGAGCCATTTACAGGTTTAGATTTCGGTTTGCTTAGCCGGGCCTCCACGGCATAGAGCCACCTCCGCCTAACGGCCTTCTTGTTTAATGAATTTAACACACTTCACCTCCAATCCAACCCCAAAGACCCTAGGCGTTCTCAGGAAGCTAGGTGTCTTCAGAAGGTGGCGAGTGCATTGCAAAGTACAGAGGAAGACTTTCTTTAAAGTATCTTTTCTCATCCTTCTAGATTTTGCTCTTTATAATTGTGACTGCTCTTCTTACACGTCTCTCTCCCTAAACTTCTCACAGGTGCTAGTGTTCTTTCGCCTTTACCCTCTCTCATCCTTTCACAGGCAGAATAATCTCCTCTCTCCCTCCTTATCCTGAAAAAAAGTTTGGTTTGCTGTTCTTACCAAGATACTTTTTTACAGTGCAGATTGGGGTGGAACAAGTTACGTAGATCAGAGCAAGGGAGAGCTGGGGATGAAAGCCCTTATAATTTAATTGTTTTATGCTTAGGAAAAATCATAGAAGATAATTAATTTCCTAACCTGAGTCACTATGATTTTTTTGACTTCTGTAATTGATCATACTTCTTCACTTTAGTTACTAGGAACCTTAGAGCATTGATGCTAAATATATTCTCTATTTGATTAAACAAGTAAGAACTATTTAGTTTTCCATTTATCAAATAAGGAGAATAAATAGTGTCTCTAAGTTGACTCATAGTTCTCTCCCCCATATCATGTTGTGTACTATATGGGAGACCATATTTTTCTACTGTCCCCAAAAATTAAAACATAGAAATCAAAGTATGACATTTCACCCAGGGCTACCACTTTATATACAGTTTATTTTATAGATTCTAATATATCTTGAAAAGAAAACCGAATGTATAAGCATAGCCAAACTAAAAGAGCATCTTTTTCTTCTATTTACTTTATTGCTTGAATCCAGCGATATAATGTGGCTTCATCTACCTTTGGGAATACCTTTAACAAATACAGAGGCAATTTAACATTTTCCCAATTCAGATCTAGTGCAATATTTAAGAAGATTTCATCTAATTGAACACATGTTGGAACAAATTTAATAAAAGTGTTCTTGTAAATGCTTCAATGGCTACATGGGAGACAAGCTAGGCAGGCGGTGAAGTGAACATCATTCTGGTTGGGCTCTCTAGGCTAAGAAGTCATTTGCAAGATGTTTTGACTGCTGAGAATGTCAGCCATAATCAATCTCAGAGACAGAAGGAGGCTGCAAATGGGTGAGATAAAGTTGAAATTCATTGAGAGATGACTAATCATAATAAAAAGTAATGGATATAGCTGCATTGCCTTAAAAGAATTGAGAGCACATTGAGGTTCACAAATGGTAAATTTCTAACGTATTTGAGAAATGTAGTGAATGTGGTTATGTGATACAGTCATCACCTTCCAGATCTGTGTGCCTCTTCCCCACATTCCTTAGCTTTGGAGAAGAACACATATTCTCTAGAAGCATACTTGAGTACAAACTGTCTTAATTCTTAATAGAAATACAAAAATGGTAGACATATTTATGCAGACTTTCTTCCTATATATCTTTATCTAAACAATAAAATTGTGTTTCTCCTTTAGTATTTAATTAGTTTCTTGTTTAATCAGATCATTCCCTGGAAGTTATAAAATTAATATGCCACCTTTTGAAGGTATATCGGGGCAAAGACAATAGAATCTGACTGCTTCATTAATATGGAAAGGTCAAAGGCCACGCGGAATATAAATAAGCATGTGAAACATTTAGTTTTATTAAGTTCAAGCATTTCAGACTCCTACATCTGGACTTGAGTTAGGCTGTTTCACAGAACAGACAGTAATGATGCTAGAATATCACAAAGACTTTTTTTTGGTAGAGAAATGATTTTTTTAAATTTAACAATGCATCTTTTTCAACGATTTGCAAGATTTTGTCTGCAAACATTTTTACCTGATTCACAGAGAAAGACTTTACCTAACATCCAACATTAATTCAATCCACACACATTGCATAACTACTAGGTGTAAGATACCATACTGGGAATTGGGGGTACAAAGTAATGTCTAATCCTGGTGGACAAGTGATCAGAGCATAGTCATGGAGTAACATTTCAGCTCTTATTTGCAGTTTAAGGAGTGGTGAGTTACAAACTAACGATGTACTACTATAAAAATGTGTTCATGGTTAGTTACTGGAACCCTCTAGGCAGTTTCCATTCAGTTATGCACTTAGGAAAGTAGTTGAGGCTGCACAAGGTGGGATATGGTGTAGCGTGGGTGGTAGAGGAGAAAGAAGATAAGTGGTACATTATCTTTCTTCTCCTGTCTTTCCCTCTGATATGTCTTAATAATGACAGACTCAAGTCAAGGCAGCCTGGCTGCTGTACCCCTGTCTATAAATGAACAGAGGGAGCTATTATAAGGAAAAGATAACACTAAACCACACATTAATCAAAGCTTTTCTGAGAATTAATGTAGGTCTTCTCCACCATTCTATCTTGTCCTCAGATACTGTATGCTAGAGAAAATCACTAGTAAACATTTAAGTTTGAAAAATTTAACATTAGTGCTCTCATTTTGTAATGGCAAAGCCAATTCAATAATAGTCTAATGGCAAAGCCAGTTCAATAATAGTCTTTGTCTTACAAACGAAATTTGCCTAAGGTTGTGTTGTCTCCAAATTAGAAGGTAATTAGAGCATTATCTCTACTCCTTAATAGCCATGTTGAGTCACTAGACTTCTTTCTCAGAAGCAAATGTGAGAAGTGGCTTACCATGATTTCCTTTGATATGATCCCATTGAATGTAGATATTCCTCAAGTTGGTGGCACTCAGTTTTCTAAGCTAATGCAAGTCTTTTTTCCCTATACATTTATATTTCTTTGGTCATTTCAGATTTTTTCTTAGAAGGGGTGGGGAGGGTGGCAGTGGTTGAGTTAAGGAGGGAGGGCTTCTTTTCTCTGTCTTGTTTTATTTAGATTTTTTTTTTTTTGATGGGGAGACATTATGTCTCTAAGTCCACCTTAAATGGAAATCACCAGCTGTGAAATTTGAAGAATTCTGCAAAAGTTATCTGTAAAATGGGGTAGAAAACCAAAACTCACAGAGTTAAGTCTTAACAATGATTGTGAAAGAAGTCTGCAAACTGTGCAGTGTTACTCAAAATGAGACTTATCCCTTATGCCTGCTGACTTCATCGATTTCAGAAAGTAATTAAGAACTGTGAACGTCCTGTCTAATCAAGTACACTCCTCTGTACAACGAATACCGAATACAATGTCTGGGGCAGCAAGATACACCAGAAAGAACTGAATTCAGATGTCATGAAGACCTGTTTCCAGGTTGTGTTTTCACTATTCTGTTTACTAATTGTATGTTTCTGACAATTGATCTAATACACTTTAATTCCCAGTTTATTCATTTGTAAAACTAGAATAACAATAAACACCATTAAGTTCTTGAGATTAAGTTAGATAATATACAAAGTACCCTACAGTATATTTTTGTTTTATGAGCATAACTTACTCAGCTGTTTGAGTTAGTGGTATGAGCATGATATTTTTAACAATGGGTACAAAAGCATCATTGTAGTTATATGGAGAATTTAAATGTAGTACCATGGTTTAACAACCAATTTTGCTTTTAATTCTGCCTTCAAAATTAAACAAACAAAAAAACCCAACATCAGCCACATTAAATAGCAGACATATAACAGGAAACTCTCAATAACTGAATTCCTATTTCTCAGGAAAAAATTTATGTGTGTACTTCATAAGAAATTATACTCCTTCAAGTTTATACTTTAACTTTCTTTTTTCCATTTTAAGGTTTAGCAACATATCAATTCGAGTTGAATATGAATGTTGACAACTGCATTTCTACAAATAGAATATTTCTACCCAAGGAGAAAAGAGAGAAAAATTAGTTTTAGAATTTCATTATTGCTGTGGGACACAGAAGTACATTTCTATGGCTATGGGATTCCATGATGAATCATTGCAAGAGCTGATTGAATAATAATATGTGAAGATACTAAGCAGGACGAGTGATTTTAGGAAAGAAAGTATTAAAGTCAGCCCCTATATGACCTAAATATTTCACTTCAGGGTTATTTTTTCATCACTTCTAAGATAGCATAAAAAAACTAATAGAATACATTATGAAAAAAATCAAGGCAAAGAGGTAACTTGAACACTTTTATGCAGTGCTCATTATGAAAAATGAACATTAATGTAAAAATTCAATTAATCCTTAAGATCAGTTATTTTGGTATGAGCTTCCTGATATTCCAATTAAACAAAAGCTATGTTTCTTTCATCTTTACTCAGATGATAAATGCACATTTTGAGAAATATTAACATTGTTTATGGAAAAATACCCATGAATAACTAGTAAAATGGATTTTAAAAGTACCACGTGAAAATCAAAATAATTTTCAATTTTCCCTAAGGAATATAATTTCTAATTTTTTAAAAATTCCTTGAAACCCTATCTTTATTCTGTTACTTCTTGTTCACTCTACACTATTAGCCAGGGTCAAACATCCAGCTTTCTTGAGGTTTCAGTCCACTTTCTTCCATAATCTGCACCTTTCTCATTCTTCACCTCCATCTGTGATTATGTATCACAATCTCCTTCACGAGTAGATTCTCCACTACCATGTTTCTGATGCATAAATATAGCCAACAATTATATCATCACTCTCTTCTCATCTGTCTCTTTGGTAGCTTCTTTAAAAAAAATTCATTATATTTCCTTGGATGATGTTCTCTAATTCCCTGTTTTCATATGTAGGGGACTAGAATTTGCCACCCCACAATGTATCTCTTTAGCATGATTAATTTTCAAGAACAAAAGACTGAGGAAGAAACTTTAGCCTTCCCCTAACTATCTAAAAGAATTTAGGATAGAAGGCCTGTTCCAGGAAGGAGCTATCGCCATAGACATCTATAGTATAATGTGAGCTAGGTGTGGTAGACAGGGAGGAACCTAGTAAGGCCCCTTTGATCAAAGTCCTCCCCATGTCCCACTGTCTTTACAGGCATGAGCAACATTTGTTGACCAAACATTTGCTTTTCTATATCCATGCAAATTGCCTGCCTCCCCTTTGAAGCCCCAAACCACTACCCCCAACATCCTCCTTTGTCTTTAGCTAAAGATAGTATTTAAGGTGGTGGCTTCTGCCATTTTGGGGAGTTACCCAGTTTTCTTGGGTTTCTCCCTTGTATACATGTTATTAAACTTTGTTTGATTTCCTCCTGTTATTCTGTCTCATGTCAATTTAATTCTTAGACCAGCCAGAAGGACCTAGAGGGTAGAGGAGTAGTTCTTCCTCATGTACACATATTCATCACAATTGTACTTCTTTACCTACATATAATTGATGTTGAAGTACTATGTTTCTTGATTATAGAATTATCCTGTTTTTGTATTTCTAATTTAAATTCAGAAATTTTACTGGAATTTTACAAAGAATATTTCCAATATTTTGCCTTATATTTAGTAAACCCATTATTCCATAAAATCAATGCTTTGGCAATATTGGTAATTTGGCAATTTTGGTCATTTCATAATTGACTTTCTAGAAAAAGAACTATATTTTGAAAATTTTAGTTCTGTTGCTCCTTAGGCATCCAGTTTATTATTTTTTCCTGTTATCAGCGTGATAGCCTTCCTTCTATTCTCCTCTACTATAGTCTGTCTTCTAATATCATAAATTGCATGCTTAGATTATTAATTGTCAGACTTTTTTCATTTAAATGTAATTCTATCAATGTCCCAAGTGCTGTGTCTCCTGGTTTGCTTTGAAGTTAGTGTAACGTTACCCTGACGTGCTAATTGAATGATTGCCCTGCAGGCAGATCTGCAGAGTAGACATGGGGGATCCATGTGCTTAAACATTCACTAGGCTATTCTGACTTAAAGGGAAGGTTAAGAAATAATGCTAAAAAAATACCAAGCACTAGGTAAAAGTTTAACAGTGATCAATAATTAACATCATCCGCATTCCTTAAGTTATTTAGTGTTGCTGAGAATCAGTAACTTCCCCCCAAAAGTGAGTCCTTTGGGTTATTAATCTGTCAGTCTCATCAAAGCTAGAGTGTGAGTCAGTGTCCCAACATAAAACATTCAGAAAATCCAGTATAGGATAACTCAGGGAGAGTTTGTTTTTTTCAGCTCTTTGTGAAAATGTAAGTGTATGGGGAGGATAAGCTGGGAGCAGTTGATCTGTCCCTCACTTGGACTTAAAAGGGAAAAAGGAACGAGCCACTCTGCACTGAACAATGTTATTTGGTCACTTTAAGGCAATTTTGAATCAAGGAAGGTAAAACAATAAGGAAGCCAGAGCACATCTCCTTTGATACAACCCAAACAGGAAAACTTCTGGGGCAAAAAGAAAGCTGAAGAATGGAGAGTGCATCTGATGGACACACCGTGGGTCTGCTATGGGTCTGATTGATGTGCTATTTTATTTATTTACTTGTTTATTCATTTTTTATTTTTGCATGTAATTATTGAAAACTCTGTCCCTAGTTGTGTCTTCCATTAATTCTATCTTTGACTTGGCATTAACTTCACACTGTCTTGTAGAGATTTCTGAAAGTCTGTTGTTTGGATGGCAGATTTTCAGAAGTAACGTTGATTTTTGTGGCTATTGCGGTTGTTCTATATAATTTCTCTTCTTTTCTGAAATGTTGTCCTTATTAAAATAGTAAATTAATCAGCAAAAGTATCACTATTAAACAATGGTAGGATTTACATTGGATAAATTAAAATTGTGAAGATAGTTTTCCAGGAGAAAGAACTCTGTATTCTAGAGAGAAAATTATTTTAGGTCAAGGTTTGTCATTATCTTCACTATTTTTAAACCATTGGAGGTGCCAGGAGCTTAAACATGCCTTATGCTATGTAGTGTGCTCAGTTCAATGGTGTCAAGGTTCCACAAAGGAAGCCTTTGTTAGCAGTTAAAATTGTCTAAAGTTCTATTTTTGTGTCTGAAATTAGGGAAGGAGAATCTAAGCCAAAAAAAGTAATTGATTTGAAAGAGTACATTCAGGGTAACAATAGAGGAAAATTCTCGTGAATTAAGTTATCGTTTCTTCTTTTTTTTTTTTTTCTGGGAGAGATTAGCCCTGAAGTAACATCTGTTGCCAATCTTCCTCTCTCTTTTTTTTAAAGCCCCAATACATAGTCATCTGTTCTAGCTGTAGATCCTTCTAGTTCTTCTATATGAGCTGCCGCCCCGTGATGGCTAATGACAGACAAGTGGTGTGGTTCAGCACCTGGGAACTGAACCCAGGCCACCTAAGCAGAGTGGGCTGAACTTTAACCATTAGGCCATCAAGCCTGGCCCTTGAGTTATTATTTCTTGGCTTAAAAATAAAATGTTAAGTATTTTATATTTGAAAAGAAAGATTACTAATAAAAATATATTTTATTTTCTGAAAACACTTCCAGAAAACTCTGAACCTAACACATATAGAAAGCATAGGGATCTGAAGGCAGGGACAGAGCTGGCCTTTTCTAGATAGCCACGACTTATTAAAAGCTGGGTTCTTCCTAGAGAAAATCCTTAATCCTTAAGAAAATATGATAAAAGACTAAGTCTTAACGTACAGGCTCCTTTTTTTTAACTCCATCCTCTTATCTCTTCCCAGGAGTAACTATTATGCAAAATTTGGTGTTTATTATTGAACTTTTTTAAAGACAGACATGTATTCACAACTTGATCCCAGACTTCTAGCCTCCAGAACTGTTAGACAATATCTTTCCATTGTTTAAGCCACATAGTCTGTAGTATTTTGCCAAGAAAGCCTAGCAAATGGATACAGAAATATAGTAATACATATCTGTTGCTTTTATTTCTCTGTATTTATTTCTATCTTATCTATTTATGTATCTATCTATGCATCTATCATTTATCTATCCTATTTATCTGTCAAATTATAATGCCCTGATTACTCTGTTATTAATTTTATAACGCTAAGTGAATCTAATGAACCATAATGTTCTATCAACTTTGCAGGTTTTAAAATTATAGCCTTTTAATTGTTTTTCTTAAACAAATGATTTCCTTAGGAAATCTAATTGAACATGAGCTTCTGGAAGTTATATTATTCTGTTATTTTTAGTATTCATCCTCTACTTTTAGGCATGCTCATTTTTTTTCTATTCATATAAATCAAAGCTGTTTAATTGTTTGAATGCATTTTCCAACATATAACCAGTAATTAAAAAAAATCAGTTCCTGTAATTTGAATCAGTGGATGTGTAGTAACCTGTCATTTGATGATTAGGGCATTTACAAATTAAGTAGAAGCTCCTGTTATTTGGGAAAGCTGAAGACGCTTATTTATATAACAGGCTTAAGTTAGACTGTTAGTGATACTTGAGAGAAAGAAAGGGAGATGAAGAGAAGGTCCCTCCACTGATGTAAACTTCTACACCAAGCCAGAGTTCATTCTTCTCTAATCCCCACCCACCATGTTTTCATTCATTTGGTCAGCCAATAAATATGGTTTGTTATACAGAAGCAAAAAGGGGGCTATGAACATCACGTTAGGGGCCTAATTTCTGGATCAGGTGGGCGCGGGTCAAAGCCTGGTGCCAGTGCTCCTTTCCTTTGAGCCTAGAGCAAGTTATTAACTTCTCTGCACCTCAGTTTCTTCCAATGTAGGTGATGGTAAAAACTACTATCCACCTTATATAGTAATTACCACAAATTTGCATCTCCGTAAGTGTTTAGCACTTGGAAGGGTCCCTGGAACATGGTAAGCATCATATAAATACCATCCAGTGTCAGAAATACTCTGGGATTGGTTACACAGAATTTGTTTCTCGCTCTTCCTAATTGCACTGTCTTTTCTCCAAAATCACCACCAGGACTATGACACATTTATGGAAGCCCAGCCTC
Organism: Equus caballus; assembly: GCF_041296265.1. Taxonomy (NCBI): domain Eukaryota; kingdom Metazoa; phylum Chordata; class Mammalia; order Perissodactyla; family Equidae; genus Equus; species Equus caballus. Next base: position 60,917,066 of record NC_091706.1, on the reverse strand, counting down.
ATTGTTGAGGTCTTCAGAGAAGACTTCCTTTCTGGAACTACAGATGTGGATTAAACCTCAGCCACAAGCGGTTTCCTGGCATAGTTATTGAAATATAGTTATCTATATTTGCTGCCTCTATTTATTTATCAGTATGCACTAAAACTTATTTTCTATGCCCATTGTTCTTCTGATACTAATCAAAGTTTTCTCTTAAGTGCTTGATATTGTTGGTCATTCATCCTTGAAAGACATTCTTCCACCAGCTTCTAGAACGCTATTTTATTGTGGTTTGTGATCTACCTGTCTGGAGCTAATGTGTTTTTTTTCCAACCACAACTTAAATATTGGTATTTCCAGGGATTCTATCTTAGTCCAATTTTAGGATTAATCTGTATACTCACTTTGGGTTACTTAACAGACTCACCTGTTTTTGATGTTATAGCTACTTTCTAATTCATATTTCTCTTATGAGCGCTACTCTAGAATCCAGTTGCTTAATGAGATATTTATGATCCACAGACTCCTTAAATTGAACCTGTTCAAAGCTGAACTCGTAGAATTTCCCCACAGACTTGTACTTTGTCATGCAATCCTATTTCAGCAAATGGGAATAATATCAATCTGGCGCTATATGGTAGAGTCCGATAAAGGAATCTTGGTTTGTCACATCGTGGCTATTTATGCTACACACCTAATCATTGGAAGAAAATAATTTTGAGTTTTGTTTACAAAAAGAATATCCTATAAACATTTCTTTATTTTTCCATGATGACAATGACACAAATGCAGATGAAGTCAAAAATCTTCTGTAGTTCCCTAACTGCTGAGATTTATAGTGAAATTTAAAGTTAGAGTAAGACTAACAACAAAACAAAAAACAAAGAAAACCTAGTTGGGTTAACTTTTGTGATAACTCAGTTTAATGTGATTAATCAGCTTTACTTCTGAATGCTGGTACATAATATTTTAGACTTTTTTCATCATGTCTATAATAAGATTTCAATTAACCAACATTTGAGGACTAAAACGAAGAAAGTGGGTACTTCAAAACAAGGATTTGTTGCTAAAAATGCTTAGTTTCTTGTTAATTTGAAAAGAGCTTTTAAAGAAACTATTAACAAATGTTTTAAGGCCCACGTGCTATGGCACACTATTACACACATTGTGGTTGCCAGTGTTTAGAATACGGTGTCTTCATAGTATTATAGAGTATACTGAATCTTCCTTTAGTAGTTGGATTATATCATTATGCCTAAAGGAGGTTTCAGTGACCATATCTCACTAGTTTATTTTTGAAATATCTAACAATAGGCATTTCTAGGTATATTTCTTATTATTCATGAAAGTATTACATGGATCCTAAACATCTCAATAAACAAGATAAAGCGTTTTTATTGTGTTAGGAATGGAAAATCCATAATTACTCTTGGAATGTTACAACTATAGTTCTATACTATAATTGACGTTCATTTGGAAAGAAAAATACATGGAAACTTTCACATAAAGAATAATTAACAGTGACTGGTTTGAAATTCTAAGTTGTTTTTTTTTCCTGGATTTATCCATGTTTTTGCTGGTCATGGAAATAAAGTGTTATGAGCCATAAGTGGCAGAATACTGCTTAGAATACTGAGATCAGTTCTTTATTTTCATCAAGTCAGAGGTTTATATGGTAACTGCTTACTTGTTTGTTTCTTTTCCCACCTTGTGCATTTTGACCTGCTCCAAATTGGTATTCTTACTCTGTATATCTGGGTTACAAGATATCATTTACCATCATCCTGGGAAAATCCTTCTGTCTCTCTCCTGTGTTGGATTTAGGTTTCTATGTTTCATGTATTTGTCAATCTTGGTTTGCTCTCTCATTTTGATGGAGATGAATTTCCAGTTGCTTCTTAAGCAAGGCTATATGTAGGCACTCAGTTTTTTGGAAATCGATTATTTAGTGATGACTTTAATTCACCCAGACACTTGATTGGTCATTTGTCTGGGTATAGAATTCTAGTTTAGAAAATATGCTTCTTCAGAACTTTGAAGGCATTTTCCCAATGACTACTAACTTCTGACATTGTTAATGAGAATTCCAAAGTTAAAATCATTCACAGCTCCTTATACATGTCCTCATTACCACTATTTTCCCTGAGAAAGCCCTACAAACTTCTCTCTGATCTCTTCTTTCTTCCTAGTGTTCTGAAAAGATAATCAAGAAGTTCTGTTTAATTAATTTTCTGGGCACAAGGTGGGTTCTTTCTCACTGGTAACTTTGTACTTTCAATTTTGGAAAGTCATCTTGAATTATTCTGTTGATAATTTTCTCTGTTCTTTTCTTCCCTTATTTTGTTTCTGGACCTACTGAGATTTGGGGGAATTATTTCACGTAAATAGGCTTGATTCTCTATTTTCCCTGTGCTGGCTGGGTTCTGCTTTTTTAGGTGTGCTAACTCACTTGGAGATCCAGTCCACTTTGCACTTTCCAAAGGACTCCTGCTGTGCTATCTATCCTCTCCTTTCTCCCAGTTCGAAAGGTTCTATGCCTTTTTTTGTAGATATGCCTTCACTCTGCTTTTAGTCAATTTTAGATGTGTGTGTTCACTCCAGAATTTTAATCAGGAATAAGAAATACGTTATAAAACCTTAAAAAATGGAACTGCTGGCCTTCGTATTGTAGATATTTCTTCACATTATAAATTTTTCAATTTGAGAATTGGCACTCACTTTTATTTACCAAACAGGAAACCATTTTTGTTAAAGGAAATATTTTTCTTTGTATAAATTAAGTCCCTATTTTTCTAGTAATTCATGACATCACACTCAGCAAACAATTCAAATGATAAAGAAATACAAGTTATTTTTCCTTTACTAATTCTTAATAATACATTTCTATTTATTTTTTTCCTAAAACTTATGTCATCAAATATGTAGCAATCACATGATGTGGTTAGTTTTTGGAACAAAATCTTTTATCTGGATAGATAAGCTATCAAATATAAAAATAAAAAGATCAAGAATATCTTAACAGAAAAATCTTTCTCAAGACAGAAAGGTACAGATTTGATTACATGGAAAAAATGATCTGGAGGGATAATGCGATTTGTCAAAACTCACTCGGCTAGGTGGTTGCAAAGCTCTTATAATAAAAACCTATATAACCCCAGAGCCATTTCTGCACAGCTACATTTATTTTTTCTAAGGTTTATATCCCTTACCTTCAGTAGGAATTATATGTGTAGTATATTTTGTGGTCGTATTACAGACCCTTTTAATTCAGCTTGGTAATTCTCAGCCCAGGGTGGGTGACTAAGCAAAATTGAAAATCTAACATAAGATTAGTTAAAATTAATGTTACCGATCTTTAATTCTGCATTATGGCTTAATATAAAAGCAACTATCATAATACAACTTGAGCAGGTGCACTTCGGTGACTTCAAGGGTCACTTCGGTGACCCGGGGTTTACCAGTTTGGATCACAGGAACAGACCTACACACCACTTATCAAGCCATGCTGTGACAGGCGTCCCACATATAAAGCAGATGAAGATGGGCAACGATGTTAGGTCAGGGCCAGGCTTCCTCAGCAAAAAGAGGAGGATTGGTGGTGGATGTTAACTCAGGGCTAGTCTTCCTCAGGGAAAAAGAAAAAAAAAAAAACAAAAGGGTATCTTATTTTCACAGTGCTTATCATTTTGAAAACACATTTTAAAGTAATTTCTCTCTTACAAATATAAAATAATTCTATAAGTAAAATACATTAGTATAAGTATTCCCACATAGGGGGAGTATAAAACTTAGGAAAGCTAAGTAATTTGACCATTAACATAAGTACTAGTCATCAGAGCCTGGACTAAAACACAGATAATATCATTTAAATTCCCTGCTCTTTATAGCAGTCACTTTTAGAGGAATACATTTAGGAATTATATAAAAAGGAAAAGTGGCATATGCATATGGTAGAATAAAAATGAGTTATTTTAACTATAAATTAAGTGAGGAGACCCTTCCCTCCTCACAGGCTAATTTTTTGTGTGATTGAATATGCCTAGACATGGTTCCCACTTTGGAAAGCAATGGCTGGTTAAAGAGGCTCAGTTTGTTTCTCTCTGTGGGCCATATTCCAATCATGAGTATTGAATTCATCTATTCCAATGAGCCTTTATCTTCTGCTTCATGCATATTTGTAAAAATTTCTCTTACTGCTGATTATTCAAATTAAACCTGATCTTAAGTCTGCAGTATCTTCTGTCTCTCTTTGGCCTCAAATAAAAAATTTTCTAGGATTGCAATATATTGTTTTTTAGAAGAAATTAGAATACATATTTTATATTAAAAAACAATACAAAGATGCAAATATATGAGAAGTCCTTGCTGAAAATTTGCTTGATTGAATCATAATAAACAGGCAAGCCTGTCACATTTCTAAAGTCTGCTTTAGGAAGGCACCATTTAATGGTGACTTAGCTGGAATTATGTGATAACAATTGTCTACTGCTAAGAGTCTTCACTTCTATCTGCAGTGGCTTCCGATTTTGTCTCTAACTGAGGGGGAAGAGAATCAAAGACGACATCTCGAAGTTGTTCATAGACTGCCTGGTGATAATTCCTAAGTATTGATTTTGCCTCACAGAGAATTGCTCCTCTTTCCAAGTAGTCTTCCATTTTGTAGATCTATGAAAACTTAGAAAATTAAAGATCTTGTTTCTAAACGTAGTTTTTCTCATAACTTATCTGAACTATAGTTATTTTGCCTGTAAATGAAGTGAATATTATAATACATTTTGACACCATCATGAGGTCCAAATATTTTACACAAATATGCCTTACCAGCCTTAAAGTACTTTAAAACACAAAACAGTGATAGCAATAATAATGCAGTTTATAAAACATGCTGAGAATTTGCTTTAGGAACTTAAAAACCATCCTACAGGCCAAAAGAAAACCAGACGTTAAAACAAGTATAATAGTCGCCTTTTTGTGTAATGCAGACAGAAGCCTCAGAGTTTGGCCTAAAGTAAATGACTGCTGATTATAGTGTAAGAGGAAAAGCATCCTCTCTAATCTCAACCAATTTGCGACTTTTCACTAAATCTACTCATCTAAATTGCCTTTATGGGTTTTTCATAAATGTTCTCTCTTAAGATTATGCTGTTTGAAGTTTGGAGATATATTTAACGTTGTGTCCCAGAGAGCAGAGGAAAAATTAAGAAACAACAATAGAAAAGTCACAAAAATATAAGAGGGATGCCATTTGACAAAGGTTACGTCCTGAGCACTTCACTGTAGTTGATGAGAACGTTGCCGAGCTTCTTCCACAGTAACCCATGTTTTGTTTGCTAGAAGTATTGCCCCCTTCTGGTTTCAGAACTTTTCTTTCAAGACTTTATTGTCAATGTTTTCCTTTTCTCTATGACACAGTTTAGTAATAGTACTATGGGATTGAAAACTGATGTGGATTAAGGCTGCCCCAGCTAGAGAAGCCCAAGGTGACCTGGCCTACATGCCAAACTATACGACCCAGTGGACTTTTTTTATGGTATGAATTAGGACCGCCCCAGGGAGAGAAGCCCAGGGCATCCTCACCTACATGCCGATCTATATGGCCAGATTCGTATCTAAAGTTATATGACCGCACAATAACCAGACCCCATCTGCACTGAAATCATTTAATGACTTTTTACATCATCTTTTCTTTTTTCCAGTAAAAATAAGTCATGTACCCATGCCTTGTAAAATTAGCCCTAACCCTCAACTCAGGGCAGCAGCAGGAGCTCTGACTGCTCATGGGTCCTGTCCCCATGCGGCAGCAGCAGGAGCTCTGACTGCCCATGGGTCCTGTCCCCATGCGGCAGCAGCAGGAGCTCTGACCGCCCGTGGGTCCTGTCCCCACACACCAGCTCTGCCTGCCCATGGGTCCTGTCCCCATGCCAGCAGGCGCAGCAGCAGCTGCTCTGACTGCCCATGGGTCCTGTCCCCATGCTATTCTACTCTCTAAATAAAAGAGCACTACTGCCAGATCTTAAGAGTCTAAGAAATCTTTCTTTTGACTCCTCGGCTCACCGACCCCGCATCAAAAACCAGCTCTAGTTTTATTCCTCTAATGAACAGTAATTTCTGAATATTGCAGTAAACTTCTGTTGCAAATAAAGATTTAACGTATGTGATATTTTAATGAGAAAGAGAAATTTTTCTGGACTATATATAATGTAAACATCAGTGAAACTGCAGATACAGAAGACTTTATACTATCTTAGATATAATTTGATGCTTGACTGATCATATAGCATATAATCCTTTTGTGCTGCAAGTATTGGTCCAGCATGCCTTGTAAATAGTTTATGAATTTCGTATTTAAACACCGTCTTAGCCTTGATGCCTCCCCTACCACTGCCACCGACGCAGAGACTTAGGGAAGTGGTTGCATGCAGGTGGTTTGTGGGAAAGTGATTCTAGGAAACAGGAGCGGGGGACTGAGGACAGAGAAGTAGCAGAGGGAAATCCATTTTTCTGGAGTGTTGACACTCATGGGAAAATGAGACTGGATCCTTCAGAACCTTGTGAGGAGCAAGTTGAACGCAGCTTAGAATTTTCTGCCCCATGATGGGACGGGAGATCTTCTATTCAAAGGCCCATAGCAGAGGTAACTGCCTTTGTACCTTCAGTTTGTGCTTGTCTAAGTGCCAGACGGATTGTTCCATACATCTTATGATCAGCCTGTGAATCAGAAAAGCTCCAGGACAGTTCAGCTGTGATGAGAGGAGAGGTGCTCTCCTGCTGCACCTGTGAATTACTCCTACAAAGGCAGGAATAAAAGGTGGAACGGGATGTGAGGCAGAATACATGGCATTATGATACAAAGGCTGCATCAGGATGCGAAAATCACAGATACCTTATCAGATGATAAGTTTCTAAAGGATATGAGCCCCGTCTTATCAGCTGTGTAACCTAGCAAAGAATTCACCATATACGTGTAAATTGTTTCCCAGGTTCTACTCCCTAAGCTTCTTTCAGATTAATATTTCTGTAACAGTGGTCTGGTCACCTGCTAAAAGAGATTCATGCATTTTCTTTAGAACAAGATAAAAGTTACTTTCCTTACCCTGACATTCAACTTACTTGAAAATGTGGCTCTCACATGCTTTCCCAACCTATGTCTGACTCCTTGGTCACCTACCTCCCTTATCCTTAACTTTTCCTATGCATTCCAGAAGTCTCAATTCAAACATCATATTCTCCATCAAATTCACTTAATGCCTATATATGTTGGGAAAGTAGAAGGTATTAATACGAGTGTATCTTGAGAAAACAATTCAATTTCAGTATCTTACTCATGGTTGGTAAGTGATATTTTCTGCCATTTTAATAAATGAAGGAGAAAAATAGAGAAAAATTCCAGCTCTCTTCTCCTGATTCATCATTTTCTCTTCCCAATAGACTCAGTACCTTCACTGAGTTTTATAATTTAGATAAAGCTTGTGACCTTCATTGTTATTTTTCTTTCAAAGAAATTCCAACAAATTTCTTAAGTTATTCAAAATTGAAAGACATTACTATTACTTAAAGTGTGCGAAACAGCAGGGTTCAATAATGTTTTCAATACTTTAGGTTGAAAAACATAGATTTTCAATGAGATAATGAGATTTCCCTATGCAATTTGGAGCAAGCTAACATTTAGTGTAGGCTTTTTAGACCTGTTTCAAAATATATTTCAATATTCTTTTTTTTTTAAAATCTACACGTAGGCATATCATATTCTCTTTTTTTTAAAGAGCAGGTTTTTTTTTTTTTTTTTTTTTTTTGGAGATTGGCCCTGAGCTAACATCTGTTGCCAATCTTCCTCTTTTTTTTTTTTTCCCTCCCCAAAGCCCCAGTACACAGTTGTACACCCTAGTTGTAGGTCATTCCAGTTCTTCTATGTGAGATACCACCACAGCATGGCCTGCTGAGAGGTGTGAGGGTCTGTGCCCAGGATCTTAACCAGTGCACCCCAGGCCACCAAAGTGGAGCGTGTGAACTTAACCACTTGGCCACGGGACCAGCCCCTATTTCAATCTTGTAAATAAAGAATAAGGTTAAAAAACTTTAGCCTGCATGATGTATAAGAAGCTCAGAGTGTTTGATCCACTGCCTTTGTATTACACATAACATTGCTTTGGATCAAGAGAATAACATTCAAGAAAGTAGATGCAGAATGAGTGAATGGCCACAAGATGCGCTGATGCTAGTGTGTATCGTACCACCCAGAAACTAACACCCTGATAAGATATGGAAGAACTCTTTGTAAGGTTTAGTTGAAGAGTCAGCTTGTGAGATGATGCCTTGTGAGAATTGGGCATCATCCTCTAGGAGGTAATATACAATCTAAAGCAATAATATTATATTGTTCCTTGACCCTAATGAGTAGAATGCATGGGTCCAAGAGCCAAGAGAAGAAAATAAGAGTGACCTTGCTTCCCATCATTTCCATTTATGCTTGAGAATTTGTGCTTCCTTCATGCAAATCTAGGAACTGCTAACTATAGGCCTTGGTTCCAGAGAAGGAACACTTTCATCAGGGGACCCTGAAGGGTTCAATTTAATTTTAATCACGGTAATTTCAGGTTCCTCATGGAAAGGGAAAAGCAGTCACAGACAGGACTCACCATCTCCTGGCTACACTAAGTAGTAAGTGACCAGTATAGTAACTGAGGGAGAGGTAGGGATGCTGTTTTACATTGTGAGCAAGGAATAATATGTTTGGTACCAAAGTGATCCACGCAGCAGGGGGGTATTATTATTTACCTATCCAATTTGAACATTGGGTGGATAAGTGCAGTAGTTACAAACTTAGAAGGGCAAAGTGACAGTTCTGAGGATCTGTGTCTGTGTCTGTGTCACACCACCAGTAGTCATCTAGTCTTACGTAGTCTAGCATAGATACTGGCTTAAGGTGAAGGGAATTTACAATAAAGAAGATCTAGAATAATGGAGGGAGATGACTGCTATCAACTGAGGGATCCAGATCAGATGCAAGAGTACAAACCCTAATTTACCCTCCTATCTTTCCTTTTTTAAGCTTACCCAGAAAGAGAGAGCAACCTGAATTCTGGAAGAATTGTTCCCAGATGGGTGACTTTATTATATGCAGCAAATGGATCCTAAATGGGCAATGGGTGGAACCTTGTAGATGCTGTATTTTTCCATGCAGATCCCACCTAAGGACTGAGGCGTTTCTCCCAGCTGTCAAAAGGCTACATGTTTACGGTTCACAGCTGAGTTCTTCAAGTGAATTTTCCTTCACAGCCTCACCCAAATTTAAACCTTCTCCCCAGGGACAGCTCACACTCAATAAGTGGTCAACTGTGTCATCAATGCTGTTGCCCAGAGCATTCTAGGTAAACTCCTTCAGCAAATCACTGTCTCAGAGACTGTTTCCCAGGAAAACAAACTAAGACAAACTGATTTCTAAAAAATGCTTGTGGTACATATTCATAATATTCATACTTGGCATATATTCAGCTCAAAGTTAGAAATAATTCTCTCTCCTGCACACACACTTAAAATGATCTATACCGTCTTCATAATTAGACTCCAAATAATCTCTAAACAATAAAACTCTCCCTTAATAATTGTAGCCTCGCTTTATGACTAAGGGCTTGAGTGTCCCACACTGCGTCCCACATCTGCATCCTCACATATACTTTTCTCTGTCTTCTTCCACCTATCTTTTACTTGTTTAGCAGATTTATACTTCTCTATTAAATATCAGCTCCAGTGTCTCCTCCTTTAAGAGTCTTTCCCTAACCTTTATTCTGATTTAGATATATTGTATATACTGCAAAATATTTCGAATGCTTCTATAATAGTATTTTGAACATCATGGTACTAATAGATACAGTTGTTACCCTAGTGTGATGTAAGCTACTGGAGGCCAGGGACCAAATCAGGAAGGGAGAAAAAATAAGTATACACTTGTGGACTCTGAAATTGAATTGCCTTTAATCTGTTGTGAGGATAATAGTGTCACTACAGTGAGGTAATAGTGTCACTCTAAATTCTCATGAAATAAATCTGTCCTTCCAGGGCCTAGCTCAATGCCTCTCAAAAAAATGATAGCTTGTTGAACTGATGAATGAATGAATGATGAAATAAATGATTGGTTGACTAAAGAAATGGAGATTAAAAACAAATAAAGGGGTGAATAATTCCAATCATGGTCATATTTCCATAAGACTAATGTGTTTATAAAAATGTTTTATTTAATCTTCATATTAGCTTTTGGGGTTAGGTATTATTATTGCCATTTACTAGCTGAGAAAAATGAGTTTCAGGGATTTAAGTAATTTTCTAAAAGTTACAGGCATTAATTGACATACTGAAGGCCCTAGTAAAATTGTCTTTCAGTTCTAATTATTTTATAGATAGGTAGATGTGTGTCAGTGTGTATTTTTCTAAAAGGACAATGTGTTTAGGGAGCTATACAGAGTGGGAGACAAAAGTGTCATGAATGTCGGTCGTGGCAGAAGAAATAGAAAGAATGAGATGATTCCATGCAGTGTTTTGAAGGAAGACTCAGTCAGCAAGACCTATTGGCTAGTTAGCTATCAGGAGAAAAAGCTATGGAGTAATCAAGGACAGTAACACATTTTGAACCTGGGAGAATTGGAGAATGGTGCTTCAATGAACAGAACTATTCAAGGTTTGGAGTTGTTGAGAGGGGAAGTAAAATATTATTTGTAGAATGCTGATTTTAAGGTCTTTCAGGACTTTTCAATGGAAATTCAGGACAGGAGTTCTGGGGAGATGAGAAGAGAAATATCATTGATGTTTAACATTAATTGTCGGTGTCACAATCCAATGTACACATCAGGATAGATGCGGAGAGGGCTGATGGCCACTCTGAGTTTATTGCAACCAGGGTTTCAATATATACATAGCTTACATCTGTTAGACATACACAGGTGTTCTGGATGAAATAATTAGCGAATGCCAAGAATTCTTAGTGATTTCTCAAGGAGCCCTCCCTCGGCGTCTGTTTTGATATTATCATGTTATTGCTGTGCTCGTATACTTTTTATCTCGGAGCAGGCAAGGTCTCTTAGGCAATGGTCCCTCTGGCTCCCGATAGCGATATCGTTTCTCCATCTGTGCCCCTGGGCGGCCACTGCCTGTCTTAGGTTGCTCCCTCCCCCCCCCCCCCCCCCCCGAGGTATTAGGTATTACCCGTCATTGGCTAACTGGCCTTCTCACCTCCGGGTGACAGTTTGTTGGCAAGCTTTTTCCAGTGATTATTAACCCTTCCTGTGTCAGGGGCGGCTACATTAATATAGCAAATGTTAATGTTAAAAATTTAAGAATGTACGTTTTGGCATTTTTATTGACCATAAAATTTATAGGGCATTGCGTTAACTTCCCAAGAAGGACAGCCAATGCAATGAAAAGAAAGCAGATTGGAGCCCAGATTGCGATCATGGGCTTTTTCATGTGAAATAATAATAACACACATGCAAGCATCTATCCTGTCTTCAAAGACTCATAATGTATAAGTGAGTTTGAGTATGAATATTTTGTAATCCCACAAAAGAGTAAAATAAGTTGTTTTTACCATCTATTGCCTATTTGCATTTTCTAGAATCAAGCTTCATCTGACCTGCATCAAAATCCTTACTATGTTGGAATTGCAACATGTAAAGCATAAAAACAACTTTTCAAAGAAGAAAAATATACTGGCCACAAAGTAAATAAGGAAAACTTCTATTTTTCTTTTCCTTTTGGCTTCCTTATACATCTACATTTTAATACTAATAAAACATAGAATCAAGATATTCTGCTTTCCTTTTTTGAAAAGATTATCAAGACAAGATTAAACTTTGTTAAAGTTCACTTCAGTACTGTGTTTCACTTTAGTATTATCTGGAGCAACGCTATTTATATAGTTCATTTCATCCACACGACATATGCACCCTCTACACACAAACAATACACAGGAATCGGACAAAATATGTCAGTTCTTCAGAGAGTACAGCTACATGACAGGTTTTCAGAGAGAACAACAAAATCCTTCTCTGCCACAAAAATAACATAACTTTTCAAAAGTAAAAACTTAAAAATAAAAGTTGTGGGAGCTGTTTTTCAGGAAGTAACAGCAGTGCCCTTCTACCACATAGTGATCTGAAATTATATTTCTCAGTCAGATTGATTCCAGATTGCCCCAGAAATTCCAAGTATAATCAACAGCAGAATCCACTGATGACAATGGACTGGTGGTAGACGCTCACAGGGCAACATTCTCCACTCCTACTGAGCTTTACCAGTCAAGCCAGGGTGCTATGTAAGAAGCATAACTAACTCTTCTGATTACATTTTTAGTTGCTTTCATTTTTAATCACGACATTACTGTTCTCTCTACATTCTTAGATAGGCAGATTTGTATTTTGAGATAGTATTGCTTATAGTTGAAGAACACAGTTGTTGGTTTCAGACAGATTTGGGTCTTCCACTTATCAGCTCCCAGACCTGGGACTTCCATTAACCCTTATCAGCTAAAGTTTCTGAACTAGTAAAATAGTAATTATAAATTATCTGCCTTATAGAGTTGCTGTGATGATTAAAAATAATTGCTGGCATAAAGCAGCTAGCTCACAGCTTGGCCCACAGCAGGGGACCAACAAATGTTAATTATTTTTTATTAATGCTATTATAATTACTATTAGAAAGGGTATTTTATTCTAGGAAAAATTATCTTTCTTAAAACTTAAATTAAAATTTATGATAGAATACAAATGAAAATCTAAATTTTTAAAAAAATTTTCAGCTTTCTTGATCTTTGAAAACTTAAGACATCCATGGACTTAAAATGGTATTGACATATTGCCAACTTGAAAGAAGTTCTATGGCTAATAGTCTCCATTAAAACGATGAAACAATTTCCAAGGAATATAAATCGTATTTCTTTAAACTTTTCTTTAAACTTTTTCTTTAAAATTTCTTTAAACTTTTAAAAAATATCCAATTTCATGTACACTGCTTTATTGGTTTGCCTTGCTCATTATAATAATTTTACTGCACAAATGAACATTAATTGAAGGTTCTTATTGAAAATATTCAACATGTCCCTGGAATAATGACTTAGGGCAGATTTTCTGTCTATAGCTTTGTGTTATTTTTACATTTACTTTGTTGGTGGAAAATACAATTATCTTACTTAAACAGTATTTCAGATACAAGATCTTTTTTTTCCCTGAACATCAGGCGTTCTTTGAAAAAATATTGTTTCTACTAAAAAAATAATTTTTACCTCTAAAAATTGTGCATACGTGACATGGGATACTCAAGGCAAAAATAATTTTGGGAATTACTCATGGCATGTCAACATCCAAGTATCTTCACCACATTGTTATTTACTGATCATCTTAGAAAGAACAGAGCATAATCGGAAAGCTGTGAAAGACATTGAACATAATGGAGATATTAGACCGTACCTTTAAGGAAGAGCAAGACATATCCAGAGTTTGGTAAGGGGAGTTGCAGCACACTTGCCCAGTTCTTAGCAGAACTCATCCCTGGACTGTGTGAGGCAGTGATTATGGAAGAGAGCAGAGAGTAAACAGACAAGGCCTATGGGGTTTAGGATCAGCTATCAATATGAGCGTCTAGTGAACTGTGGTGGCAGTGGCCCACCAATGATGTCCAAGCCATAATACCTGGAGGCTGTGAGTATGTTATGTCTCACATCAAAAGAGACTTCACAGGTTTACTTAAGGCTGCAGACCTTAAGCTAGAGCAACGATCTCTAGTAAGTTAAAAATGAAACAAATTCAATATCCCCTTGAATTATACAAGAACTACCTTTCTGAAAGTTCAGTTTATGTTACAACTGGTAAAAATGTAAAAAAGGGGCCAGCCCAGTGGCATAGCAGTTAACTTCAGGCTTTCCACTTTAGTGGCCCAGGATTTACTGGTTCTGATCCTGGGAGCAGACGTACGCACCACTTATTAGACGATGCTGTGGCAGGAGTCCCATGTATAAAGTAGAGGAAGATGGGCACAGACGTTAGCTCAGGGCGAATCTTCCTCAGCAAAAAGAGGAGGATTGGCAGCAGACATTAGCTCAGGGCTAATCTTCCTCAAAAATTTAAAAAAAAAAAGTGTAAAAGAGATTTATGTTTTATCTCCAAAAGTTATAGTGTTGTTTTCACCTGAATGACTTTCTAGAGGGACACTGGAAGGTCAGAGAGGATGTAAGACAATTCTTAATTACATGTAATTGACCCATGTATTGAGCTACATCTAGCAAAATTACCCGCAACCTGTTAAAGCCACTAAGTACCTCTGATGACTGTGATAACTAAAAAACACCCCTCTCTATTTTTCCAAAACATTTCTTGGGAAACATAACCATCTTAAGTGAAAATTGCATTAGTAAGTAATGAAAGAGACAGAGAGAGCTTGGCCCTCAATGATTTTATAGTTTAAATACTGAAATAAAGTTAGCATGTAAATATCCATAATAATATTAAATGAATATTTTAAAAATATTTGAGAAACATTCCCAAATCAAATTAGTCTTCTCTTCGTATGATAGCCCACACTACAATTTTTAGTAGTACATTGAATGATTTAAGGTGACCTGTTTTAATGTTAAGAACAACTATCTTAAAATATTCTAAAGTGGCCCATATTTTGACCTATTTGAGGAATTATAAATTTTCTGTCTAAACAGCCAAAACTGACTAGATGTTAGAAATATTTTTATTTTTCCAAAATCTGTCAAAATAAACGAATTTGAGTATGTGTCAACTTCAGTTAGCCATCAGCCTCACCAACCCCATCTTCACATACTCATTCTTTATATGTTCATTTTGTGGCCTCTGAAGGCATTCAAGTTGCTACTTATGCAATCCCAGGTCACATAACACATTTGTGATATTATTATTTTGTTTCTTTTTTTTTTTTAGAGTAATTGTAAGGATTCAGTGAGTTCGTGCATGTAAAGAACTTGCACAATGCCTGAACACAGAGTCAGTAAGTGAGTACTGGCTATTTACGTAGTATCAGCTATTATAATTACAGTTTCAGCATACATGACAACTGCTAGTTTCAAAACAAAATAAACTTTTTATTGAGCTTTGTTTACTTGACAAATACAAATTTGGGGTTTCTTTTAAGGTAGTCATATACTACTGGGATAACCCTGTACATTTTTCTCATTAGATAATCTTAATTTAGTGATCAAGAATGCTCTTAATGATGCAATTTTGGATATTTTTGAGAGAACTTTAAGACACAATGCTGTTGAAGTCATCAGATCTCTGTGGTGTTCCTTTACGTGCAATAGCCTTCTGCTTCCTTGATCCTCTTGGAAACACTGTCATGATGGTGGCATGGTTTAGTGTATTTCACCTTGTGATCTCATTATGTCCTTTTGATGTATACTTACCTTTATTTAGCAATCCTAATGAGTACTGTTTCCAGGATTTTCATTAGACACAAAAGTCAGCTTGAGTATATTAAATAGAGCCATGTAACATCACTAGTAAGATTTACCAGAATCCTTTTTGTTGACCTCATATTTGATAACATATAGAATTTACCCAATTTTCAGGCCATTGTCTTTGGCCTTCTTGCTTTTGCTTCTTTATTGTACCTTTATGTACTCTCAGAAAGCGAACCGAATGTCTTCTGGAACTCGGCCATCTTATTGACCCAACCAATCTTGATTGCAAAATCTTTTTTGCTTTTTCTGGTAATGACTTTCTTCCAAAACTTCTATTTAATCTTCCGAAATTTCATGACAATCTTTGCAAATACCTGATGTCTATGAAGGTTCTTTCATCTTCTATAAGGAGTGCTATGTAAGGAGGAGGACTTATTTGCCCAGCGGTAGGGGGTGGTTTTCATTTTGTGTTTCCCCATGGTCATGATGCTTTGTCAGACATGAGAAGTTGTACACTGATTTCTGTTGGTCATATTTCTCCTGATTCCTTCTCCCTTGGCCAAAAGTTTCCAGTTCCTCTAGCTGCTTCTGGAGATTATCAGCATGGGTTTTTAGGCATCAATTGTTTCAGATAGACTTAGAGACTATCGTTATGGTGTTTTGTTACCTGCAAACCTTTTGATTTTTCTCTCCATTCCCTTTGTGATAACATCTAATTGCTTATCAACATTTGCATGCTATTTATTGTACCTCAGAAGGTCTACCTGCTTGGCCAAATACTCAAATTCTAGTAACTGCTTTCTGATCGATTTGTGTGTATCTGCTGAGGAAACTCCTCCAGTCCAATTATGTCTTCTTACTTTCAACAATGAGCTTGAGATCTTGCCGGAGTCCTGGAAATCATACAATGAGCTTGTCTTCCTTCATCACAAACTCCTCCACAAATTCTCTGCCATCTGTTAGTAGGTTATTCCTAGAGCAGACATCTCAGCTGCTGCCGTAAATAAGCTGGCCCCCTCCGCCCTCCATGGAACCACACGAAGGCAGGACCTGGTCTGCCCTCTCCGAATTGCCTGATGGGTTTGGTTTTGGGGCTCGCGCTTCTCCCCCCAGAGAACGTCAGTTCTGTCCATCTTGCCCCTCACAACCAGCATGCTGCTTTGGCTATTTTGTGGTTCAAAGACACCACAAAAAGCTGTTTGGTTCCAAGAAACCAAAAAAAAGAACGTTTTATTTTTTTCCTGGCCATGTTTGGGAAAAAAAGTCATCAGCCTGAATTGCAATAATAGAACAGGCACTCGACCTGGGCCTCCTGAGTTCTAAACGCCTGCTCACTAGCCTTGATACAGTGCCCTGGAAAACACAAGGTTCATACACGATGATGCTGAGGATTCTAACCTTCTAATTTTTCTTTGATTAATGATTCATTTGACTGGATATTTTTCAACATGAAATGTTTAAACATTTATGTAACAAAAATTTTATGTTTTAAAAATTCCTTGGGCAAAGTCATGAGTTTCTGAAAATGTTGATATATTGCAGAGCACAGCAAACCGCAGTTCCTGTGTTAAATTAAAAATTGGCCGTTTTTCATGGCTTGTGATAGTGAGCTGGATTCCAAAGTAAAAAACCTCTGAAGACATCACGTATCCCAAACTCAGATAATGCTGAGTGGCAGTTTGATTAGTCTTTCTCATGCAGGAAAAGGGGAGAAGGTGTATTATTCTGGGCAGAAGTAATTAAGCCTCACTTAGTGTTCCCGTTCAATGTCTGGGAAAGGGTATTAGTGGTATTAGAAGAACAAAAGGAAAAGCTACGAGGTAGAGACAAATGCCACCCCCAATTCTGTGATCGTTGTAGACAGAAAAACACGCAGCTAGAGCAGCAAATACTGAAGACTACTCTTCCATGCACTGAACTTACTCGTGTCACGAAATGCACTTCTATGACCCAATTCTGGGGAGAATTGTATAGCACACACTTTGATGCTGGGGTAGGTTTAAGTCTGGTCCACAGTAAAACAACGATGTTCTTATTCTGTGCATTCTTGAAATCAGTTCCTTTTCCCTATTTATATTTTCCCTAATTCTGTGCATTGTGCTTTATTAGCATATGTCTGTTTTCTTGTAGGTGATACATGCTGTCAGATGATAATTTCTTTGAGGGAAGGTTTATATAATTTGTCCTTTCTCCAACTAGTACATATAGTAAGAGTAAATGAAGATGCTTCCTGCTTCTAAAATGAAATAATATTCGTTTGTCCAAAATATTAAAAGATATAAATATGTATTATTATTATTCTCAGTGGCAATTTAATGCATACCTTTTATCCATTAACACAAAAACCAACAATTGTAACTTCTCTGCATCCCAAATGATCATATAGCTTTGTCTTTTTTGCATGGTTTTAGTTTTCCATTATGGATAAATAGGATGAATGAACAATGCATTGTTCAAACTGGAAATCAAATTTTAAGACCTTTAAAAGGGGGAGAAATTACAATTTCAGAAACCTAGGGAACTAGCATGATCCTACATTTAAAAAATGTCAATATAGGTATCTGTGATCAAGTACAATATGCTCTCATTATCCTCAAGATTTTCCACGACCACCCTATATAAAATAGCATTTCCCAAAGCTTCACGGTCTTATCCTTTATGCTTTTATTCCCTTTCTTTATGACTGTAGCTAACACGTATTGCAATATCACTAACCCATAAAGCACTGTTCTAAACGTCTCACATATATTAACTTATTTAATACTCATGACAACATTGGGATATTGTTATCTGTGATTTACAAACTAGGAAACAGAGACTTAGTAATGCATCCAATGTCACACAGCTAGTAAGTGAGAGGAGCCGGTGCCAGGTTTCAAAACCTGACAGTCTGTCTCTAGAATTTGTTCCCTAAACAACAGCACAAAACTGTCTCTACTTTTGTAGAACTTATTTCTGCCACTTGGCATTTTATATATATATATATATATATATATATTTGTGTGTGTGTTTATCTGTTTATGTTCTTTCTGTCACCAACAGGATGCAACAAGCTCTATAAGAGTATAGATTTTGCTTTTTTTTCCTTTTTACTGCTGACTCTCATTAATGAGAATGTCTGACCCATACTAGGCCCTCAAATATTTACAGGAAAGATCAGGGAATGAATGCACCATTATCAACTTTACATCTGCAGTATTTCCACACATATCTGTTTTGATGACATCTTATTTATGACTTCAGAGCCTGGAGCCTTTCCAGTAAGTCCATATGAAGCAAAACACGAACCTGCAATAATCCCCTAAATAACAAAACTGAAGGCAACGCCAAGCGGATAATCCAATGTGACTATAAAGAGATGGAATCCATTTAGGCTGAGGCAGAAAGGGAATAAGCAGTCCAAGAAGAAAGGAAGAGAGTTTAAAAATGAGTTTATGAGAAACAGTCAGGGAGAACCTAGAGATTCTGGAGGGTAGTCCTCAAAGCGTATCGCATGCACATTTTAGCATAACCAAGGAATGTGTAGAGGTTTTGGCATAAATTATAATTTTTATTTTGCCCTTCTTAAGTTCCCTTTGTTTGTAAGATTTTAGTGTACATGATAGACCACCCTACATGCGTAGTTCACAAAGAAATTCATATAGATTATCAAGGGAGAATGTGCTTAAAAATCTAGTGATTATGCAACCAAATAAAGTAGTTTTGAGACCACCTGCAAGTGCCAATTGAAAAAGAAGCCACTTTGAAACTTGGCTATCTTCTGCTGTTTCAGTGCCTCAGTAATTTTTCTCACAAGCCACTTCACAGATCTACACCCGTGAGGTGATGGCTTTTTGCAGCCATTTCTATATCCTGGATCTTAGAAGTCTGGAGGCAGCAGAATTTCTGGGACCCGCGTCTATGGACCCTTCTAACACCACAGCAGCCTGACCATCACCACAGGGCCTGGAAGCTTGAGGTGAGGGGAGGGAGAGAGATGGCTGCAGAGCAACAGGAAGAGGCAAAGGGCAGACTGCCATCATGTGTGGCCTTGGAAATAGTCAAGCTCTCAAATCCTCTCTTCTGATAATTTTTAATATGTTGTTGGTGGTCAAAAGTGACTTTAAAAACAGTCTACCCTCGTAACTATAGAAAAAAAGCTAAAACTATGCATTCTCTGAGAAACACACTGGAATGAGTGAATTTTAATAAAAGTGAGGATGTCTCTCAAATCCCTTTGTGTTTTGATGTTGTTTGACACCTGATGTCGTATGGAACCTGACCTAGCATGGAACAGGCGCTAAGGAGGGAGCAGGAAAGGAGGGAGGGGTCAGAGAAGAAAAGTTTCTTCACTTTGCAGCACTGTGCCTAGTCTGAGTGCATCTGAAGACTTTCATATCTGCTTATGAATCTTAGATAAATTAATCTTAATCTCTCTGAGCCTTAGTTGCCCCATTTGTAAAGTGGAAATAATAATAGCGCCTACCTCATAAGGTTGTTTTGAAGAATAAAAAAGACAGTGTATTTAAACTGAGTATAATATTAGCTGATAAATATTAACTAGATGTCTGTTACTATTTTTTATTGTTATATTTTTGCCTGAAAATGAGAGTCAGATTTGTTGCTAAGGTATAGCTCACTAGTATTTTTACATTTAAATTAACACGATATCATGATGAATTAGAAAAAATTCTTGCAATAAGTTTTTATATCATGAATTCTATTTCTTTTAAGCTTTCAATGGCAGAGGCTATATCCATTAATTTGCCTAAATTTATTTCATTTCTTGTTTCCAATGATTTGAGAAAGAAGGCATCGTTATGAGCAGCTGTCTTTTTAACTTTTGCTTTATGAAGTTTCTGAAAAAAGCGTTTTCTATTATTAATATTAAAGAATTTAAAAATATAATGAATTAATTGCAAGATTTTAGCTCTTCTTTTTTTCTATGAGGCCAAGTTCCCAGATATTTAGTTAAAATTCACATGCCATTTACAATTTATTGAACATAGGTGTCACTAAAAATTGCAAATATATATCTCCCTTTAAAAATTTTATAATGGGTGTGTTTTAAAAACTCTATGTAGGTGTATAAATTATAACCCCTTCTGTGTCAACTTTACTTTTTTTTTTTTTTTTAATTTTTATTTTTTCCTTTTTCTCCCCAAAGCCCCCCCGGTACATAGTTGTGTATTCTTCGTTGTGGGTTCTTCTAGTTGTGGCATATGGGACGCTGCCTCAGCGTGGTCTGATGAGCAGTGCCATGTTCGCACCCAGGATTCGAACCAACGAAACACTGGGCCGCCTACAGCGGAGCGCGCGAACTTAACCACTCGGCCACGGGGCCAGCCCCTGTCAACTTTACTTTTATGTTTTGTGGCCCAAATAACAACAATTCTCTTATTCTCAACCTACAAATTTAATCCATAACACTGGGATGAAGTGTTGGGTATTTGATGCCTTAACAAAATAACACATCTTCTACAGTCCTTAAATTTCTTGCAGCAAACACAGAAATGTGTGATGAGACACTCATATTCTCATCCTTTCTTGGGATGCAATTGAAAAAAATTATTGTCACAATTTCAGATTATTGTGCTTCCTCTTAGGTACACTCTGCTAGTGTGAAGAACTTAGCTTTGTCCCAGTAGATGACTAGCTTTTCCCTTAAATGTCCTAAACACCTCCTATAAGAGACCAAGGAAATCTGGGATTTGACATCAGTTCAGCAAGTCACAGAATATCTATAGAAATGACTTCCGATTCAAACAGTACTCAGTATGGTAAATTTTTAGATGTTTCATCTTTTAAAATTGTAAGTCAAAATCTCTTCAGGTATATCTGGATAAGATTCAAAACAACTTCCTTAAATCACCACAGTAATGATCTATCAAACCTCTGTACAACTGGTAAAAATAAGCAACTGATTATTACCAGGTCAAAACTAGATCTACAGAATTTAGCTTTACTTTCTCACAAAAATATTTACTCTAGTGAATGTCAGCAGCATCTTTGTGCTAAGTCTTCACATCTTAGAACAAACATTGTCTTTTCTACCAAGGTTACTCTTTATTTTCCATTATGCCAGAGATGTATCCACTAATGAAAAAGAAATGGAAATCACGTCTGCTAATATTTATTTAGTAGAATATTATTGGTCAATCAACAGAATGGTTTTTCCTTCATAGATGTAATGTACTATGGGAAATGTCTCCATATCCAAACAATGTATGTAACATCAATTTTAAATAAATATTATAATATTTACTCATACGCGTAGATGGGAAAGTCTTGATCATGAAATGCCACCACTCTCGAGGCATCTCCCAGAAGAGTTTATTTTAAAAGTTAAAATTCAATTTTTAAGTTTTTTAATGTAAAATGTAATTTGAATCATTATAGACCTTTAGGTTAACTATACTAAATAAGAATAAAGAATCTTCCTAGTTAACATTAAGAAAAATACAGAACTATTACATGGAACATATTAAGTGCTTAAGAAGTTTCTTTATTAAAAAAATAAAAGGGCTTGAGTTGTCATCTATACTGTGACTCAAGTTCACATTGTACATTTCTACATTTATTGGTTTTCTATTGCTGCGTAACAAATTACCACAAGCTTAGTGGCTTAGAACAACACCTATTTATTATCTCATATTTCCGTGTGTCACGATTCCAAGCTCAGCTTAGCTACGTCCTCTGATCAGTGTCTGAAAAGGCTGCAATAAACATCGGAGGTGCAAGTCCTCTTCCAAACGCACTGATGTCATTTAAGAACAAATTCAGACTTAGGTAAAGGGAAACGTTATTGAAAAACACTATTGCAATGGAAAGAATGCTTCAATCTCAGGATCAGAGTGTCTATAAGTGTCTCAAAATCAACCAGGAAAAGGCTTTTCTTTTACTGAGTAAGACAAGCAGGCACACTGTGGGGAAGAAAGGTAGGTGGTGAAGTGAACAAGTGCCAAAAGCAGGATGCTTCGAACAGGAGACGTTTCTCTCAGTAGTAAGTTCATTCTCAGAATGAGCTGTTAAGGGAGGATGTTCTGCACTTTAGTACGTGCTTAATCTTAGGGGTGAGTCAAAATTCAGGGGCCTGAGGAGAGGAGAGAAACCCTGACTAAAGTTTGGCCAAATCAAACCAATGGATAAGTTATGGGTAATTCTGAACTTTTGGTCAGCCCCCATCTGTCTGTTGTTTAAAACAAACAAAATCTGGCCTTAAACACCATTTGGGATAGAATCAGAGTCATTGCGAATTAAGATTTGCAAAATGGTTTCCACGGTTGGGCTGGCCTTCATGTTTTTGTTGACCTTGAAGGACTAGTTGAACAATTACTGAAAGCTGAATAAAGGAATATAACCAAGATTTGAGGTTTGAAGGGAGCCAGTTGATAATATTCTGCAGCATTGGAACTGAAGCGTCCTTAAACAGTAAAATAAAGACAACAGTGGAGAGCCAATGAAGTTTCTGGTTTGTGGTCTGAATATTCTTGGTGGTAGAATAGACGACAGAGAAGTTGCAGGGAACATATGTACAGTAGTCACTTCTGACCACTGCATGTGTCCCTGTGGGAGTCACAATCATGTCCACTGTCATACCAATTTAGAGAAACACTTACTGGAGTTCCTGTAGTTCTCTGGAAATGATGGTGGTGGTTTCAGTAAGAAACCATAGTTCTGGTCATTTTCCACAGCTATAGTCACAAAAGTTGCCCTTACATGAACTGCTGTGGTAGTCAAGTCTTATAGATTAATTCTCAATCTCCTAGACTCTTGCTCTAAAACTTCTTGGAAATGTAGTGACAAAAGAAGGCCATGGCCTCCTTATAGAGCCAGGATTTTGCATCTAAACTTGTCGTGGTGACACATTTTTGGCCTTTTGGATTGTCTAGTGCCTAGAAAACTTAAACCAGTGGCAATAAAGTAGTTACAGTAAGAAAAGGAGTCAGTCTTTATAAAGATCAGGTAAGGGCTGATTCGTTAAGCTAGGTAGCAGGATCCAGGCCAGTTTGTAGTCAGAGAGTTATAGGCACAGTTACCACCAATAAAATATGTCTCATTAGGGACTATTCAGGGTTCGGGAGAATAATTATGCACACATTTGTATTCTGGACTTTATATGAGCTCTTTTGATGGAGACATTGGCCCATCCAGTTAGGAAGAGAAAAATTCCTGGCTTTTTGTTCGTAGGATGGACAATTCCAAATGTACCAGGTAAAATTATGGTCAGGATCATCTTGGTTTTTTAGATGCATATAATAAGGCAAGGAATATGTGCTCTTGCCTCCTATAATAACAATGTAGATAATGGCAGTAAATTAGCTGTAATTGCAGATACTTAGACCCATGAAAGGACCCTTGGTTATGTTAAGGTAGAAGCATGGATTTCTCCTTTGAAAAGTATTGATGTTGAAGAATATTTCTTTTGAAATCTGCAAAGAAAAGCTAATGTTCCCCTAGTGTTAACACAAAGGATGCCCTTAAATTGAAGACAGGTTTAGGAATTTGGGGAAAACTGAGGCTTCCAAAGGAAATGGAGTACATAACAGGGAATCAGAAATAGTATTGTAAGATTGTGCTATGAGTTGAGTGAATTATGTCATAGATTTTGGGGTCCTTGAGGGTCAGGGCAGCTATTATTGAGGGAATACCTTGTGAGAGAGGGGGAGAAGAAGGAGGAGGGGGAGGTAATACAATGTAAGGTTTATAAGGAAGATCGCAGTGACAATGAGAATAGAGAAGGATATAGCAAAGGACAATAAAATAGTGAGGATAGGAAGTAGGCAAGAGAATTCCAGGATGTCTTGTTCTGACATCAGGGGTGGAAAATTACGATGTCGTAATGTCATCTGCTTGGGCCAAGGTTCTGGGGAAGATTACTCATTAGCATTAAATTCTTCTGGGACTCTCAAGAGAGAACCTTAGTTTATGGTCTCCAGTTGGAGTGAACTTCCATTCACACTGGTTTTTGTGTCTTTTTAGTTGAGAGATATTAATTTAAGTTGGATCCCCTGGAGTTTGGCAGCAGTGCTAGTGGTCAGGAGGAGGAAGATGTTAGGGTTTAAGATTAGTTTTCCAGTGTTGTTGCCTTCATAAAACTGTCTCCATTTTCTTGATTGTAGAGTGGTTTGGATGGAAGGACTGGAGGAAAAGCATCGACCCAATCTGTTGCTGATAAAGATGGATATAATCAATAAGTCTTTAGAAGTATTTTAGAATGTCTGGGTTGAATATCTTAGAGTCTTTGAGAACTCAGAACCAATAGGGAATTCTCAAGTGTCAGTTACTAACTCATATGTAGACAGTTGGTGTCACCAAGCAGGAGAGGACTGGAGGACAATCAGAGCTAAAGGAAATGGATATTGAATTCTGTCAGTTTCACAAACGTTAATTTTAATAGTCCATTATTTTTCATCATTCCAGATTACTGGAGATGATAAAGTCAGCATAATTTGAGGAATAAGGGATGAATTCCTTGAATTTCCTGCATGACTTTATCAGTGAAATGGGTCCTTCTGTCTGTTTTTGTCTATATAACTTGGAGACAGAAGCCTAATCAAAATCTAGCAAGGCCATTGACTTTCCAGGATTACTAGAAAGTGGAGAGAGACTGAATTAAAGATGAAAGATAAGAACTGAGGAAGGTAGATAAAAGGTAAGACAATTTGTAATGAAAGTAGCTGTGGAGGCTAGTAATATTTCATGAAGTTTTTAAAATTTACTGTGAAATAGTGTTGTGACCTAAGGCAATTATGTAGGGATCCGGGACAAAACCTAAACATGCAGATTCGAAACACCTAAGCACAAAGTAAAGTGCTGTGACTAATGTAATTTGACTGAAAAATGGAAACTGTAGACATTAAGAAAATAACTGAAAAGCTTTGAGGCGCCACACATTAACTAACTTTGAATTCCAGGCTGTGGCATTTGAGCTTTAAAACACACCTATCATTATAATGATTTGGACTCTAAATTAATCTTCTGTAAGAGTACAATGATCCATTTAAAATTGTTCTCTTTAAAAATTATACAACAATAAGGGCCAGCCTGGTTGCATAGTGGTTAAGTTCACATGCTCTGGTTTGGCATGCCAGATTTTGCAGGTTCAGATCCTGGGTGCGGACCTACACACTGCTCATCAAGCCATGGCATCCACATACAAAATAGAGGAAGACTGGCACAGATGTTAACTCAGCAAAATCTTCATCAAGCAAAATGAAGAAGATTGGCAACAGGTGTTAGCTCAGGGCCAAAAAAACCCTACAATAAACCAGTCACAGACTATGTAAATTCTCCCATGATATAATCTAAGTTTTTCATCTTTTTCCCACATATATTTGGATAAAGGCTAATCTTAGAAAAAATTATGAAATAGCATATTACTTTTGGACCACTCACTATCTGAAGGTTTTTCTTGCTTTTTCAGCAAAACTTAGTAAAAGTAACTGACTTTTAAAGAAGTTTAGGTGGTATGTTATCTATATTCTCAACACACTTATAAGAATGGTAATGTTTTATTGTATTATTTTACAATATAGCATTTAATAAACACATACAATCTAATTTTTCACACATTTAAATTGACAACACATCCTGCATATGTTGTATTAGATAATTTCAGTGTGCTTGTTTTTCAAGACAGTAAAGCCAAAATAACTCTTATCCTGATATTTTAAACCAATATTGAAAATTATAAGTGTCCCAGAATTGTAGAGACTTTCTTCAGCTCAAAATAAAATTAGAGTTTTTTTGGTATTGTCAATGAGAATTTTTCAGGTGACAGAATTCACTGAAATTGTAGGCAACCAACTGAATCATATATTTGAGTGTTACAATGTTAAAGCACCCCTAGAAACCAGAGGTAGTGTGTTGATAAGTGAGTAGTATGATCTGGTAGAATTTACTTCCAAACCAAATGGCGTTCGTTTGGGAAGGATATAATCTTATTCCAATTTGCTTCAAAGTCATTTTCCTTAGGCCAGCATGTTGAATTATGAAAGATAAGAAACATTCTCAGCATGCATAAAAAGCAAAGATATTATACAAGTTCATTTAGAATATTATTTGAAATTGCAGACTTCTAGAATGAAGAAAATGGATATAACTTTCTGTTGGAAAAACAAGAGACATGATCTTTAGAATTCATCCAAACAAGAGGAATACATACTTTGTTGCTGTCCAGACTTAGTGAGCTCTGATTTTGTTCAAAACTAATGTAGCAATCCTCAGGAAAGATAATTATTTTTTTTTGCTAAGGAAGATTGGCCCTGAGCTGGCATCCACTGCTCACAGCCAATCTTCCTCTTTTTGCACGTGAGCTGCTGCTACAGCATGGCCACTGACAGACGAGTACTGTAGGTCCATACCTGGGAACTGAACCACAGATTAGGTTAAGAGAATTAAGGATCATTAGTCTACATACTTATGGGCAATGAAACCTAAAGGGAAGTCTGATAGGAAAACTCAGGGATAGCACTTGCCAAACTCTAACAGAGACAGGTCCAGGAGAATTCTTCCCTGGCACCATTCCTTTTCCTTATCTATATCAGCTATGTCTCTGTTCATTAGGCTTCTATTGTTTGCAGCTAAATGTGTCCTGATGTAAAAGTGCAAGGAAAACTGGAAAGAGATCATAACAGCAGGTTGACAAAGAAACAAAGGGCCTCTAACCCATGGGATTGTTAATGCTGAATGTCAGTTAGATGCTGGGAAAGAAAGCTGGAACCTGGGTCCACAGAAGAGTGAGTCAAAAGGAGATGTGCATTTGGCAGACTGAGGTTATCACATCAAATCCTGAATCAAACTTAAGTTTGTAAGAAACTATCCAGTCATTCAGACATTATTGTCGTTTTTACAGTAGTTGAGAAATTACAAAACATAGATGTCATCTGTGAACATACGTAATCCTCATCTCCTATAACTGAAACTAGCTTGGCTCGTGGAATAGTTTTACTAATTCATGGTAAACTCAAGTACTTGCAGTTCATACTCACTCTCTCTAGTGTCCTTATTAACGGAGTCAGCATTCACATTTCTCGACAATTAATTTTCATCCTATAAGGTGATATGTGGGTTTTCAGGAGACCTACAACATAGCATCGTGTCAGCGTGATTTACACCCCAGTCCGTGGTTGTACCTTCTTCTTGCTGGCATCCGCTCAGGTGTAAGTCATCTTGAAATGTATGAGCAGGTCTGCCTCTGTCCCTGTGGCATTAGCTACCTATAATCTCTGTTCCTAGATAACATCTAGTTGTGCAGAAAACTAAATTGTCCTCTTGTGAATTTTGAAAGCCCTTTTTTTTTTTGTTCCAGTCCTTTCAGCTACTTACATACTCCTTTTCAAAGGCCTGGAATTTTCACGGTTTCCCCTATACTCCTTAAGCAACTGGATCTAACAGTTGAAATATTACGTGGCTTTCAAGATTTTGTTCTGCCAGCAATTTTCAGAGAGTTTACTGTAGAGTTCAAAAGCAAAGAATTTTAGCTTTTTGATTATCCTTTTCTTGAAGCTAGTGCATGTATACTTGCTGCTAGTTTAATTTTATTGACAAGAAGGCGGATAACATAAATTGAAAAAAGCACACAACTTAATAGCAAATAATCAGCCCGGTACATGTACCATATACAAGGCACTTCTCTAAGCATAAAGGCAAATAAGATACAGTATCTGACACTAAAGTTCTTAGAATCTCTTGAGACACTCAAACATATAAATAATATAAAGCAATGAGAGGTCAAATAGAGTCTTGTGATTTTGTACTAAGTATTCTTGAAGTGTTTATATAAATAGACTGGGCTTATGTTAATTTGAGAAACTCTTTTCTTGGCATGTAGTGTCCTCACTGATGATGATCAGTGGTTAAAGACTTATGGCAGGATTTGGAGAAAACTCAATCTGCTCCCTCTGTTCCCACTTTCCATGTTTCTTTTGTTCCTTCTTTCAAATTGCCCGTGATTAACACTTATTAACATGTGTTAATGGAGGTTAATAGAGATCTTTGAAAGGAAAACTGACCCTATGGAAAAGCATGTGGGTAGAAAAACAAAGTGGGAATCAAAGTTAGAAGATATAATGTTGAAGAGAAAAGCAGAATTAAATTAAATTAAACAAGTCTGAATTGAAGGTAAAGTCAAACTAAGAAAAAAAACCCTGAAGAAATAGGAACGACTGAAAAGAAAATAAACTTTGAACATTCAATTATTCAAATATTTCAAAACAATGTTCGAATAGAGACGGTATGTTATGGCTGTAAGACTAATTGTCACCAAGACTGGAATATGAATCCTGAGCAGTTTTGAGTTTACAGGAAAGACGTGTTCCTCCGAATTTATTCATCTTTCAAACCATGCCTACATTCATGCCTCTATGCAGTGTTCCATCTGCCCTGTTTCCAATCCGATTAAGTGTATCTTGTTTATAATTCCATAGTATTAGTACTGGCCCTAGACAAGTAGGAAGGGCTCTATTGTAGCTCCACTTACTGAGAGGGCCCCTCTCTGGCTTTCCTCTGAGCAGAGGAGTCTGGGATCAAAGGGACCTGCCCTACCTCTAGATCAGTCTCTGGATAAGCCATTAGAAAGTCCTTGCCTGAAAGGACCCCAGCCTGCTTTCAGGCCTTGTGCAGCCTGCTTTCCCCTGGGCCATCTTATCAAAGGGTAGACTGGAGTGAGGCTAGTGAGTGAAACATCTATACCTGGGTGATGGGTAAGGTATAGTTACCCGGGCAGGTGTGAAAGGAGCCCTTGAATTCTGTGGAATAGCCTGAGATGGGAAAAGAAGGGAACCTGGAGTCTGTTCTAGACCCACCAGCACATTCCTATGCAGAATTGCAAAGGAGTCTAATAATTGTAACTTTGAACTTGATCTTAGAACTTAGATTCCTTTAAGGCACTTTAAAGGATAATGTTAGCAAGGCTAGGGGCCTGGGGGCATCTGGCAAACAGAAGTCTTCTTTATTTTCTGATTTTATTTGAGTCTTCTCTCTTTTTTAATTAGTCTATCTATAGTTTTGTCAATTTTATCTTTTCAAGAAACCAGCTTAGTTTTATTGATCTTTGCTATTGTTTTTCTGATTAGGATTTCATTAATTTCCACTGTAATCTTTTTTATTTCCTTCTTTCTGCTAACTTTAGGCTGTTTGTCCTTCTTTTTTGAATTCCTTGAGATGTAAAACTCAGTTGTTCATTTGAGATCTTTCCTTTTTCTTAATATATACTTTATCACTATAAATGTCCCTCTAAGAACTACTTTTGCATCATTCCACAAGTTTTGGTAACTTTGTTCCCATTTTCATTTCTTTTGAAAGTTTTTTGCGTTTTTCTTTTGTTTTTCTTCTTTGATCCGTTGGTTGTTCGGCGCTTTGTTGTTTGGTTTCCATGTTTGTACGTTTTTCAGCTTTCCTCTTGTTGATTTCTAGTTTCATATCACGGTGGTCAGAAAAGATGTTTGGTATGATTTCAGTCTTCTTAAATTTGCTAAGACTTGTTTTGTGGTCTATAATATGATTTGTCCTAGAGAACGATACATGTGCACTTGAGAAGGTGTATCCTGCTGCTATTGGATGGAAATTTCTATATATGTCTGTTAGGTCCATTTGGTCTAAAGTATAGTCATCATACTGTACCTTAGAAGAGTCTAGATTTCTTCATCCTACATAACTGCAGCTTTGTGCCCTTGGACCAGCCTCTCTTCATGTCCCCCGTCTACCTGGCGCTGGCAACCCTTGTTCTACTCTCTGCTTCTATAGCCAACCTTTTTAGATTCCATATATAAGTGAGATCTTGCGATCTTATTCTTTCTGTGTCTGGTTTATTTCACTTAGCATAATGTCCTCCAGGTTCATCAATGTTTTCCAAATGGCAAGACCTCCTTTTTTTAAGGCTAAATATTATATATATGTGTATATATGTGATAGATAGATAGACAGATACATAGATAGTTTTCATATCTTGGCTGTTGTGAATAATGCTGCAGTGAACATGAGAGCACAGATATCTCTTTGAGGTCCTGATCGCATTTCCTTTGGATGTATATCCAGAAGAGGGATTGCTGTATCATATGGTAGTTTTGTTACTAGTTTTTAAAGGAATTTCCATACTGTTTTTCGCAATGGCTGTACCAATTTACATTCCAATGCATTTGTTCCTTTGGATTCTTATTAATTATTCAGTTGGAATCATCTTAATGATTACAAGTCATATATCCATATGAGGCAACACAAGATGATTACTTTGAAATTTTCAAACTTGGAGGATTTCTTTAAATTACTACCCACTTTTATTAATGTATTTGACCTATTATATACACAGCAGGACATAAAGAAAATTTTACAATAAGTCAAGAATACCGTCTTCACATATTTTTGTCACTCTCTCTCTTCTTCCTTACTTCTCTTGCCATCTCACGTACACTGAAAATGAAATTTAGTTTGTGACTTTATTAATCAGATGAACCATATGCCTATTACCATCTTTAATAGGTTCATTTCAACTCTGTAAAATAGTTAAGCAAATTCATTAAGAAAAGATAATAGACTATTATTCTGACTTTCTATATATAGTGATATTATTTTATATCATGTTTTTTTCTGTGCACATTTCAATCCTCTAAACATTCTAATATATAGTAGTCCCCCCTTCTCCCTGGTTTTGCTTTTCCAAGTTTTAATTACCTGTGGTCAATCATGGTCTAAAGATATTAAATGGAAAATTCCAGAAATAACCAACTCATAAGTTTTAAATTGGTGATGTTCTGAGTAATGTGAATAAATCTTGAACTGTTCTGATCAGTCTCACCCAGAAGTGAATCTTCCTGTTGTCCAGTGGATCCACACTGTTTATGCCACCTGCCCATTAGTCACTTAGTAGCTGTCTTGGTTATCAGACCGACTGTCCTGGTGTCACAGTGCTTGTGTTCAATTACTTAATAATGGCCCCAAAGTGTAAGAGTAGTGATGCTGGCTATTTGGATATGCCAAAGAGAAACCATACAGTGCTTCCTTTAAGTGAAAAGGTGAAAGTTCTTGACAATAAAGAAAGGAAAAAAATTGTATGCTGAGGCTGCTAACATCTATGGTAACATTATTACAATATATTGCTATAATTGTTCTATTTTATTATTAGTTATTGTTGTTAATCTCTTGCTGTGCCTAATTTATAAATTAAACTTTATGTAGTTATTATATCTAGAGAAAGAAAACATAGTACATAGAGGGTTTGGTACTATCTGCCGTTTCAGAAAACCGCAGTTGCAGGCATCTGCTACGGGGCTTGGAATGCATCCCCTGCAGATAAAGAAGCACTACTGTACGGGCATGGAATTCATATTTCCCCACTTTCTTTGTTATTTCAGTTGTAGATAAAAATACACAGAAGAGCAAACACTCATTATGTGCAGATAGTAGTTAACATAGCTTAACATTTTTCTACCTATTTGACAATTTGAAAATCTTTTTAAATAAATAAGGTGCAATACATATAACTGAGGTCCCCCTGTGTCCTCCTTGATAGTCCATGCTCCTTCCCTCTCTTTGAGACATTATCCTGAAGTTTGCATGCTCCTTCATTTGTGTGATATATCTCTACCTATACAACTATTTTCACTCATATGTATGTCCTCAGACACAATTATTTTTCGTTTTCAAACGCCACATATTTCCGAAATTCTCGTGCTGGAAGGGACATCCTGCATAAACAGACCTGTTGCAGCACTGCCCAAGTCAAGCCCCTCGTGTGCTGTTGTCCCCTCAGCGTCCTCTCATTTTTAGATCAGCTCCAAATCCTTCTACATCACTACAGCATGTGAATTAATTGTGACCAATAAGAACAGAGAGTTTCCTGGGTGACCTTTCAGAAAATATTTTTCTCTGCTAAGAAAAACACGAAGACAATCTCTTTTGTCTCCCACATTTTGTCAAATGTAGCACAATGCCCAGAATTGCCGTAATCCACCTGTTACCAGCCTAAAAGGAAAGACATCTCTTAAAATTAACAGAAATGAGAGCTGGAAAGAATCAGGACCTCACAACATCAATAAATTACTGACTTACTCAGAAACCAGAACAAGCTCTGAAGTTCTTTTAAATTGAGATAACCCATTTTCTTGTTATCGAAATGATTTGGAGAATTTTTCTTTTAACTTGCAGACAAATGTAAATGACAGAAGATTATGAAATTTTATTCATTTAATATTTCCTTGGTATTTATATAATAATATACATTACTTAGTTCATTCACTCTGTCTATTGTATAAGACTTTAACATAAATACTACAATAGCTCCCTTTTTCATTAGTGTAAAATTTTGTGAGAGAAGTGTTCTGTTTCTTCTTTGTAGAGCTACTTTTTGATATTTTAACTTTATATATAATCTATCACATTTATTTCAATTCAGAAGATGAGGATTCAGCTTTTGTTCAACCTGCCTCACCCTTTGTAAGTCTTTTTGTCTCTCTACCCTCTCAGCATATTCATATGACATCTTTAGATTAATATCACGTCGTGAATACTGCCTTATGTTGGCCACTTACCTTTTTCATCATTCTTTCTATTTAAATGATAGAGCTCCATTTATTTTTATATTGACCCTCCTGGACTGATTCTATCCTTTTCAAACATTTTTTCTTGGCGCTGGCCCCATGGTATAGTGGTTGGGTTCATGCACTCCACTTCAACAGCCCAGGGTTCACAAGTTCGGATCCTGGGTGCAGCCCTACACACCCCTCATTATGTCATGCTGAGGTGGCATCCCACATACAAAACAGAGGAAGATTAGCACAGATGTTAGCTCAGGGTCAATCTTCCTCACCAAAAAGATTAAAAAAAATAAAAATATCTTTATTTTATAGATTTTTCTTTTTGTTCCATTTTTATGGGTATTTCTGGCAACATTATTTTTCAAGTGTCTATGAAAATTGCATTTTGTCATTGTATTCTTAATTTCTAAGGGCTCTTTTTATTCTTTCTTTATTATTTTATTACATTCTTTTTTATGTCTGTAAATATTTTCTCTCTGAAGATATTAATCATTATTTTTAAATGTATTTTATTCCATGCATTTTCCTTTTATCTTAGATTTCTTTTACCCTTCTATTTCTTACAGTCTCTGTCTTTTCATGTCAGAGTTTTTCTGAATATCTGCCAATTCCTGAATATTCCAGGGGTTATACAACATGCAAAGTCCTACTAATTGGTTCCACTATCCCCTGCTAGTCTTTTTCAGATTTGTTAGATAAGTTTACATTTTTTAATTGCCTTCCAGATTCCAAAATCCTGCTATCATCTTTTCCTTTTTTCCATTTGCTTTGTTCTTATGGATTCATGCCTTTTTATTTCTGGATGGCTATTTTGAATGGTTTTGTGACACAATAGCAGTAAATGCACGTAGTCAAACTGCTACCTTTAATTTGAAAACCACTACTTTAAAAATGCTAAACACATTTAAATCAAGATTTTTGTAGCTATTTAAATGTATTAAATCTCAGTCTTTTTCTGGAACAATATAAATAAAATGCCTTAATTCTGATGTGAATGTTTCATATTAGTTTATTTTAGGATTTGATTTTCCACTTTTTAACCCTTCAGTGATGGCTTTACTGATTTTACAAGTAATGGTTGACTCAGTTCATCTGAAGTCATTTTCTTTCCTCAGCATTGTTTCTAGCCTCCTTTGAAGTTTACTCTTCTTACCCAAGAATATTCTTTATTAACTTTTTCAGAGAGGAAATGTGAATGGTGATCTCTCTTAATGATTGTATATCTGAAATGATTTATTTTTTCTGGGCCTAGAATTCTAGGTTAACAGGTTTCCTTTTTGCGTGTGTGTACGTTTTGTATTCTTGATTTTCTCTGGAATCTGTGTTTTCTGATGAGAATTCTGCTGCTAATCTTACTGGTGTTCCCTTTTAGATAATCCGTCTTCTTTTACTTAGCTTTTATTTTTTTTCCCCCTTTATCCTGAATGATCTTCAATTTCAGCTCTACATGACAAGGTGTGGAATTATTTACTCAGTGCCAGTAGTGAATTTTTGACATGATATTTCAGGGCTTTATTGAATAGCAATCTGTTCATTATTGATATTTGGAGCCAGGTAATTTTCTGTTGTTGGGGGCTGTCTTGTGCGTTATAGGATGTTAAGTAGCATCCCTGGCCTCTACCCACTAGATGTCAGTAGCAACTCTCCAGTCACAACAAAATACCTCTAAGACAAGCCCAAATGTCTCTTGGGGTGGAGGAAGGCAGACAAAATCGCCCTTCATTGAGAACCACTGATTTAAAGTATTGATACATGAACAAAAGAGAAAGAATTACAATTTTTACCATACTGCTTTAGAGTGTCAAAAGTCTGAAAATAATTGTTGTGTGCTAAAAGTATTGCTTTAACAGGTACACTTTCCTATAACCTGATGACTTTAGAACAAATTAAACTTGAATATTTCTCTTCTCCCTGTTCACCAGATTTCTGGCATAACTCTTGAATTATTTTAGTAATTAATATATTCAATAATTTGCATTTAATTTGATGAACCTCATTGAATGTCTTCTTGAACATGTCCTGAAACCATGGAGATTCTTTCTTTGTTTACTAAATTACTGGGAATGAACTTTATCCAAGGTTACGTTAGAAATGTAGATTGTTGGTCTTCTGAAGCTAAACCCAAAACTTATCAGGAGAAATTGATCAGGAAACATTATTTAGCACTCTGGAAACATGAAATTTACATATAATCTCTTTTCCTATAAAGAGTTGGAGATGAAGGCCTTTAACTTGATAAAATGTTTCTATTTCAAGAAATACTTTTATATTTCACACCTTTTGAGTTGTCTGCAGGAATCCTACCATAATACTTTTTAAAAAATTGACCGATTGTTACTGTATATCGCGTTTCACATAAGAAGTATAAACATGATTTGTATGTATGATAACAAGAAGAACACAATAATATGGGTTATCATGTCCATTTTTAAAGGACGCCCATAAAAATTAAAAACTTACTGTTAGTCTGGAGATTTGGAGATCATAATTTTTAAAAAATACTGACTAGCCAATTCCTCTGACTTCCATATTTACCAGCTCACATCCGAAGAAAAAACAGATTATAGATCATTTTAATAAAAGGCGTTTTCTAAAACACTTTTCTTTTGGACGCATATGCCTTAACAAATAGATAGATGTGGGTCATGTCATCTACAGCAAAACTTCCATCCCACAACGTATGCAAGGAAAACAGAGACTCAGTCACTAGAAGTTCCAGAGCATGCAGCCATTTACCTAGTGAAACTAAGAATTGGGTCAAATAAAAAGTGGTGTCATCAGGTTATTGCATTATGTCACTGCCAGAGTTTAAACTGCTAGATTTTATTTAAATTAAGGTCCATCCTGGTCTTCCATTTTGTGTATGTTATGTGTGTTTGTGTGCACGCAGGACAGAGGGTTTGTTTGCAGGAGGGAAAACGCAAATACACGGATTATGTCATTCATCCATTCATTCACTCAAAATATTTACTGAGTACCTTCTATGTACTAGGCACTCTATGGTTAAGAGAGAAGGAACCTGGTTCTTGGCGGGAACTCACTTCCATTTCGCCTTATCTTTCTGGACTGCCTTACCAGTTCAGATTTCTATGTAGCCTCTGTTGAAGTAAGCAACCCAATATCCTGATCGATACATGGCACATGAGTAGGACCCTACAGTCTACACATGCCATATCCTTTCATAGACTTCCATGAGGAAAAAGAGAATGCTGATCCCCAGGTGTCTGGAACACATATCTCAATCCATCATTTGTGATTTTTTGGTCCTGTGTTAATTGCTTGTATTTGCCACTATCTTATAAGCAATGTGATGACAGAACCATGTCATCTTTGTTCCTCTTCCCCTTCTGCAGACTTGCAATGCAGATGTGGTGGTGCTGACCTAAATTTAACAATCTGGCAAGGGAAACTACTTCCGGACCAAATCATTGAGAAGTGTCACTGGTAAAATTTTTTCAAGGCTGTGGAAACCAACACTGAAGATCAAGTGCTGTCCCGTTACCTGACCTATTGTACAGGCTTTTAGGTCTTCCTCCAGAAAGCTTCTCTGATCTCCTATGCTCCCCATGGAGCTCTAAATTTAAAATTTGGGACCCCGGAGCAAGCTGATTGTGGACTAAGGCTCTGGAATATGACTTACATAGTACGTGTTTTGAATCCGAAATTCTACTTGTGTTCTCCTGAATCATGGATGATTGAGAATAGACTTAAGCAAAACACTGTGAAAAATTTCTTATAATCAAAATAAATGTATATCACTCAAAACATACACAGAAATTAACACATTGATCATTTCCTAGTAACATAAAAGCTACAGTCTTACCACAGTATATTGTCTTGTAAGTCCAATCTAATCGTAAAAAGATGAGGTGACAATGAAGTCCATGAAAAATATTACAAACTCCTCACTTCTGTTCAACACAGTGATAGATATGTCATATTTCTTGCCAAGCAAAAGTTATTTAGTTATTTATATTCATTATAAGTATTAATAAACACCCCTAAGTTGTGCACAGTGGTTGACAAATTATCTGTGGCCGTAGATGCTGACTTCTCATGCTAAGGTAGGGAATTCATCCAACATAAATGGCACATAGGTTCTAACTAGGCATTATATTTAAAAACTCTCCAAAAAAGTACAGTCTCTAATTAATTGCTCTCTGTCACTGCATTTCTAAAATAAAATGGCTGCTTTAGAAAATCATGAATATTGCATTTACCTATCACGCACTTTGACAGAAATTTGAAAGGTGAGAAAAACTGTTTAGGAAGTAAACAGAAGTTCCAGCTCCATATGTACAAAACCACAAAATTTCTTTAAAATTGGCTACATATTCTTTTACATGGAATATTGTGTTTCCTTGCTTATAAGTTCCTCAAGAACGTCACTGACATTACACCATTTTCTTGTGTTTTAACACAAAATCTATTTCTGCTGGGTCACTTTCATACATGGTTGGCAATTTACTAGCTCTTATTAACTAAGGATATAAATTTTGTAGTTATTTAAGTATATATTCAGTAGATATGAACCTTGAAGATAAATATACTAGTTAGTTTTTTAAATAGTACATAGTCACCAACTTTAGAGGAAGCTTTTCTTGAAATTATTATTGTCTATAAAGTTTTAACTTCATAGTAAAGCTTCCATTATGCTTACAATCTCTAAATTTCAGTTTGATTTAGGCTTTAAGTATGCTAAGATCTCAACAAGAAGGTCTGATGAGGAATAAAAAGTCCTACTGGATAGATTTGGTTGGACTACATTGTTAGTTTTTCAGACCCTGAGAGAATGCAATTAGCCACCCAGTGCTTCTAGAAAATTTATCCATTCAAAGCATGGATAAGGTCCGTTAACTTGGAATGTGGGGAGAAAATACAGTTTCCTAGAGAAAGAGTTCAGCTTGGTAGGTAGTGTATTACCAGCCTGGGGTGTTATTCTAGATGTCTGAGGTTCAGACATGAATTTCCACCAGCAAAAATCTAAAAGTGTATGTGGGGACACTTAGCAGGGGCCTGGCTTTCTGGTTTGGGACGATATGGTAAAGAATGGGAGCAGACTAATAACTGAGTAGCTTGGGGATACAGAGGGCAGTACACAAGGGTTCCCCATTTCAAATCTAAAGTAAATCTGCCATGAGGCAAGGAATCCTGGTACACTTCAAACCTTGGCCAAGATTAGTTCTTGAATCGATGGGGCTTAGCATTTGTGTGAAAGCCATCAGTTATATGCAAATAATCTTGTAACAAGCCAGACTCTGAGTCATAGAAAGACATTGCAGTTTTGGAAATGCAATGTGAATTTAAAAATATAAATACACAATCACTGTCAAAAGTGGGTGGAGACAAAGGTAGAATTTTGTTAAATATATGATGTGATTCCCAAGGACACATAAATGTTAAAAATAGTCTATTCATTAAAGCAAAGCATATTTCTCTTCCTCCTTCTCCTCCTCCTCTCCTTCTGTCTTCCTCTCCCTTTCTCTCATTTTGAGAAAAGAAACCAGGAGGTGTTTGGGTTTTAGTACGGCCTAATAACACTTTTAATAGACCAAATGCTGTATTGTCAATTCATATGATTTAAGAGTATAATAATGTTTTTCTCTGGATTTCATTTGGAAGGTTTACTTCATGACATCTAAATGTAAGCATAGTATAATGCTTTAAATTATTATTTACCAGATATTACATCTATAAACCTAAATACAGCAAGGTTTAAATTGGGAAATGTTATGTTTGCTTTATGTTCTCTGACTTTTTTCGTGCTTAAGGTGAATAAGGTTGTCATTTGTTATCTGACTAGGCATTCACTTTTTTTTTATATGAAAGCATAGCATGGAATCAACCAAAGCACTGTGTATTAAAAGTCAGTCTACATTTTCAGAGTGTATTAGTGCTATTGTCAGAGCATTAACTTTACATTTCTTCACTGTGCTGAAACTGACAACATTAGCATTTCATTAACATTTACTATGTTTCCTGTTTACTTTTTTTTCTGTTGTGTTCTTTGTAACCTCCTATGTGTGTATCAGTCAGGATTCTCCAGAGAGAAAAAAAACATATATATATTTAAATATAATATAAAATATAAATATATATATGTATATTTTTTTTCTTCTTGGAATTGTTCCATGTGATTGCGGGGGCAGGCAAGTTCAAAATGCGTGGGGCGAGCCTGCAGGCTGAAAACTCAGGATTTGAAGGAAAGACAGAATTTGAGCCTGCAGTCTGGAGGCAGAATTTCTTCTCCTTTGGGGAAGCTCAGTTTTTGCTCTAACGGACTTTCAACTGATTGCATGAGGCCCATCCACTTTATCAAGGGTAACCTACTTAAAATCAACTGACTGTAGGTGTTCACCACATCTGAAAAATGCAGTCACAGCAGCACCTAGATTCATATTTGATTAAATAACCGGATACTATATCCTAGACACGTTGACACCTAACACATCACACTTTGCAAATTCCTTTCTGTCATAAAAGCTACATCGTGGGGACAGTTTAGGACTTGAAGAGTGTTACATTAACAATTTCAGAATGTACTCACTCACCCTTGGAGTCATAGAGAGCTGTAGTTGCTTTGAAATGTAGTCTTCAAACTCAGTGCAGGACCATAGGGTCCCAAACCTCCTCAGGTGCACCTAAATTATCCCCCTTCCTGAGCCCAATCTAGCAGATTAAAAAAAATGTATATAAAACAGGTTATGTATAAGTAACCTGAAGTCTCTCTAGGAAATAATGAAATTTTAAAGCTAAGGGTATCAAGAGTCACCCAAAATGTTAAGGTTGCATCATAAGGGCCAGGTGTCTTCTCAGATAGGAAAACATTTTAAGATAAAGACTGTAATCGCTCATAGCTGACTATCAGGTAATTATAGTAAAATATGACCAATTAATTATACAACTGTTATGAGAATATTAATAAAACACAAAGGAATTATGTATAACTCAGCCTAGAGCATCAACTGAAGCTGCCGAAATCAGGTGCGTCTAGAAAGACGCTTTCTTAAGTAAGTAGCATGTAGAAGGAAGACAGCTCTCTAGTTCCGGAGAAATGCTTAACGTGTAACTTGGGGGTATGAGAAAACACATTGCCTTGCAGAGAGGCCAACAGTTTAGTGTCATCACTTGAACTGGTGATGCTCTGAAACACTGATGGGAGGTGAGGCCCCTGAGGTTAACAGGGGACCAGCTGTCCAAAGACTGTCCAAAAGTTTGTTCTGTTTAAGAATTGGAACTTAGCATTTTTTTTTATTTTAATGTGTTTTTTTGGTAGACAGCACAACTAATCTGCTGGGAAAAAAATTCTCTTACCCTTTTACATTCAAAATGCTTTTTGAAACATAAATGAACAGCAATAATAACTATGTACAATAGTTTTTTTAAAATATACATTCCTAAAAGAGGATTACCTGATGTCATATGGCTTCATATTTAATTCTACCTCCACAAAATCTTAATTACACCTTATTCAACTTGTATCAATACTACTTAAAGGGAGCCAAGTCATATATTGACTTCAGTGATATTGTGACTTTTAAAAATCACAAGAATATACATTTTTAAAAATTTTCTAATCTTCTTTCACTATTTCAATGGTTTTCTATTTTTTTTCTCCCCAGCAACTAATTTTGTTTTCAAATTAAATAATACGAAGGAATGAAAAAACTATGCTTCACCTTAAAGTGGCAGGAAAGAACCACATGGTCATTCAGATTTTCATAGCATCCCACATAACCACCATGTGAAGTCTGGCTGCGCCTCTGCAGGAGCAGAATTTTGTGGAGCAGAGTGTGGAAACCACTGCTCTCCAAGTAACATGCAAAATAGGTATAGATTTACTTGTGCAAAAGGATTTTTGTAAGAAACAGAATTTCGCTGTTGAAATATTAGTTGAATATTAATCAATTGAAGATGAAAAGCTCTTTCATACTTTAAATCATTACTGTCTTATTACTATTGTTGGATTTCTTCTCCTTCCCTTCCTCACTTGCTCTATTTGGCCATTGCTCCTTTCTCCAAATCCATTTTCTTCACCATTTCTTCTTTCTTCCCCTTCTTCCTTGCCTTCTCCCTCTCTCGCCAACACAATACTGACCAAGACTTGTTATCCTGCCTTTTACACTAAGTGTAGAGCTGAGATTATTTCTGACCAAGCAACAAATATAATTAAAACCTTTACCAGCATGTTTCTCCTAGTGAAGAGAGAGTCCCCTGTACTTAGAAGAACAGAAGAGTAGCTGCAGAGTACAAGATGAATTTTATGTCCAAATTTCTTGAGTTTTCAGAAAAGTGATCCTAAGAATCTTTTAGAGAATTTAAAAATAATATGAAATTGTAATTATATTATTTATCTCTCCTAGAAAAACACATTTAGAATTAACATTTCAGAAAGATTTTCTAAATAAGCTAAAGCAGAATGTTTTTTGCTTAACCCCATTTGCCAATATACTTTAACTTATTCTAATTCATTTCCAAAGCCTTCAACTGAATAAAGTAATTATTATATAGATATTGTATGCATTTGATTTATGCCTACAGGAACAATTTTGTGTGTTATATTTATGACATACTTTTTCCAACTTCGCTACTTTGGGGTGGAATTCAGCATCATCATCATCTTCGTCGCTATCACCATCTCCATCATCATAGCTACAATAGCTAAACTTTGTGCATAATATCTCATTGATTTGCACACATTACCACATTTATCCTCTCCATTTTACCAATAGAAACTTAGTCTTAAATATTTAGTGGTTAAGACAAGGATGCCCACTTTCGCCGCTCTTATCTAACATAGTATTGGAAGTCCCAGCCAGAGTGGCAAGATCAGGCAAGAAAAAGAAATAAAAGGCATCCAAATTGGAAAGGAAGAAATAAAACTGTCACTATTTGCGACTG
Source organism: Equus caballus (assembly GCF_041296265.1). Classification (NCBI taxonomy): domain Eukaryota; kingdom Metazoa; phylum Chordata; class Mammalia; order Perissodactyla; family Equidae; genus Equus; species Equus caballus. Next base: position 60,875,264 of record NC_091706.1, on the reverse strand, counting down.
ACATGACTTGCATAAAGAAAACTCTAAAAAAATCCACCAAAAAATATTAGAAATAATAAATGAACACAGTAAAGTTTCAGGATACAAAATCAACGTACAAAAATCAGTTGCATTTCTATAGACTAACAATGAAATAGCAGAAAGAGAAATTAAAAATAGAATCCCATTTACAATCACAACAAAAGGAATAAAATGCCTACAAATAAATTTAACCAAAGAGGTGAAAGACCTGCACACTGAAAACTACAAAACATTGTTGAAAGAAAGTGAAAAAGATACAAAGAAATGGAAAGATATTCCATGCTCATGGATTGGAAGAATTAACATAGTTAGAATGTCCATATTACATAAAGCACTACAGATTCAATGCAATCCCCATCGAAGTCCCAATAATATATTTCATAGAACTAGACAAAGAATCCTAAAATTTACATGGAACAACAAAAGACCCCGAATAGCTGAAGCAATCCTAAGGAAAAAGATCAAAGTTGGAGGTGTGGCACTCCCTGATTTCAAAATATGCTACCACGCATTAGTAATCAAAACAGCATGGTTCTGGCACAAAAACAGACACACGGGTCAGTGGAACAGAACTGAGAGCCCAGAAATAAACCCACATATCTTTGGACAGCCAAGTTTTGCAAAGGATCCAAGAACATACAATGGAGAAAGGAAAGTCTCTTCAATAAATGGTGTTGGGAAAACTGGACAACGACATACAAAAGAATGAAAGTAGACCGTTATCTTATACCATACACAAAAATTACATCAAAATGAGTTAAAGATTTGAACGTAAGACCTGAAACTATGAAAATTCTGAAAGAAAGCTTAGGTAGTACATTCTTTGACATTGATCTTAACAGCACCTTTTTGAATACTGTGTCTCACCAGGCAAGGGAAATAAAACAATAAAGAAGCAAATGGGACTACATCAAACTAAAAATCTTCTGCACAGCAAAGGAAACCATCAACAAATTGAAAAGACAGCCTAACAAGTGGGAAAATATATTTGCAAAGCATATATCTGATAAGGGGTTAATATCCAAAATATATACAGAACTCATACAACTCAACAACAAAAAAACAAACAGCCCAATTAAAACATGGGCAAAGGATCTGAACAGACATTTGTCCAGAGAAGACATACAGACAGCCAACAGGCACATGAGAACAAGTTCAACATCGCTAATTATTAGGGAAATGCAAATCAAAACTACAATGACCTGTCACCTCATGCTCGCTCGTCAGAATGGCTATAATTAACAAGACAAGAAATAGCAAGCATTGGAGAAGATGTGCAGAAAATGGAACTCTCATACACTGATGGTGGGAACGTAAACCAGTGCAACCACTACAGAAAACAGTACAGAGATTTCTCAAAAAATTAGAAATACAGCACGATCCAGCTATTCCACTTCTGGACATTTATCCAAAGAACACGAAGACAAAAATGTGTAAAATACATGCACCCCTATGTTCAGCACAGCACCATTCACAATAGCCAAGACTTAGAAACAACCTAAGTGTCCATCCATCGATGCATGGGTAAAGAAGATGTGGTCTAGATACACAATGGGATACTACTCAGACATAAGAAGAGATGGAATCCAGCCATTTGTGACAACATGGATGGACCCTTGAGGGTATTATGCTAAACGAAATAAGTCAAACAGAGAAAGTCAAATACTGTATGATCTCACTTAAGTATAAGATAAAAACAACAACAAACAAACATATAGACATAGAGATTGGATTGGTGGTTACTGTAGTGGAAAGGGGAAGATGGGAATGGGGGAAAGGGATGATAGGGTGCATGTGTACAGTGATAGATGGTAATTAGTCTTTGGGTGGTGAACATGATGTAGTCTACACAGAAATCAAAATATAATGATGTACACTTGAAATTTATGTAATGTTAGAAACTAATGTTACCTCAATAAAAATAAGACAGGGTGAAAAAAATAAATAAAATAAACTATTGAATGCAGAAAGAAGCAAAAAGGATCATATATTTTTTAAAACAAATGGAGAACTATCAATTTGAAAAAAAATTTAGTGGTTAAATGATTAATGCAGTATAACACAACCAATAAATATACAAGCTGAATAGATTCCAAAGTCCACCGTTCAGAAAGAGTCAAAGTTGCAAAAATTTCCATAAACCCCCAATTTGTTAGTGGTGTTATCTGTGGCTGTATCATTATGGATTGGTCTTATTAAGGTGATTTTGAGCATTTGTTATACTTTCCAGTATTTTTATGAAGTCCCTAAATTGAGCATATGCTTCTCTATAATAATATATATTTTTTATTAAGGCAAATTGAAGCAGTAAAAGAATTTCCATCACATCAAAATTAACTGTGACACCTTTTAAATATCCATTTCTAAACTAATTATTATTTAACTTAAATATTCTTTTCTTTCTTCTTGATTTATAAGGATCTAACAATCAATTATCTTTAGACCCATGTTTTGTGGCTTCAGTAATATATACAAAGACCCATAAAATATTGACTTTATTAGTCTAAAGTCACCCAGATTTGTTTTACTTCCTCCCTTCATTCCAACGGTCTCACAATGGAAAACAATGAACCAAGAGGAGGCAGAAATTAACTGATATATGTAAATTAGCTGATTGACACTTTGGAGGGTATAAATACATATTTTTTAAACCTGGCTGAAAAGGCATTTGATATTTAACCAGAAAGCGTTGAGCAGTCAACGAATTGTTAGGGTGGTACAATGTAGACATTCTAAGACCTGTACTTGTTAGATACAGGGGAACAGTATAAGTCTACCTGTGTTCTACCTCCTTCATAGAGCTTTTGGTAATATAGTGATCAAATCAGAGCCATTCCATGTCCTATAGAGAACACGAAGTTGAACAGTTAATTCAAGTGAAACATAGTTTCTGATACCCCTGCAGTTTGTTTTAATGAAGAAGACATACATTTTCCTAATAACTCACCCAAAAAACCCCTATAACGTTAAAATGACATACTAGAAAAGATGTTGTTAAATAATAATGTGGAAAAAGACATTGGTCCCATATTGTAATTAACAAATTGTCTGATTTGATGACTTTTGAAAAACCACTGAATACATAAATTTGAATTTCAGTGACAAACTAATAAATAAAATCATGCAGATTTATCAATCCTAGACATATTATTAAGACTAACCAAGTTGAGTTGTATCTATAAGATTCTAAGACACTGACACATACATCTTGCAGGCTGATGTACTAGCAACCAGTGAACACTTTGTGCAGCTCCCAAATGAGCAGTTTCCCTTACTGCTTCATTAATGCAATTGGAACTAGGACTTATTTAGCTCTAGCCAAATGATTCAAAGGGGCTGATTATTTTGTGAGCCCCTTGGAACAGCATTTCAAAGCAGAAGAGGCATGTACATAAAGAACACAACTACTGATGCAATCGAAATTCCTTACAAATGAGAAAATTAAAATTTGACACTAACAAGTTGGTTGCTGGAACCCTACTTTCTCTATATAGTAGTCCACTTTCTCCTCTTTCGTTTCTTTTAGTTCTATGCCAAAAGTTATGGGAGATAAGACCCAGTCGATGAAGCATGGCATAATATGTAAAGTGGAAGAAAGGTATTTTACTAAAAGTTTGCTCTTCAAATTAATGTTCTATGCTATGAATGTATAAACTATAAACACATCTTGATTTGAGGTCTGGGTTTGTTTCGAAGAAATGTATAACAGATAATGCTTAGCATTCAATATATGTTCTGAAAAGTGCTTACAAGATAGCATGCTAATTCCAATCCTTTACTCTTTTATTTATTCTTTATTTTTTTAAATGTTTATTGAATGTATGCTCTATACCAAGGATTATAGTATTAAGAATGTCAGCAGTTTACATCTCTGTTTCTTTCTCTCTTCCACATTTTTCTACCTTATGTTCCTCTAAAATATATTTAAAGTAGTTTCTGTATATATAATAGGTATATATGTATATATAAGAATATATATATAAATGAACTTTCAGAATTCAAATAATTATGAGTAAGATGGATAGTAAGCAAATGAATGCAATGTGAGAGATTAGAGTTAGCAGGTTACAAAAGGAGTCACTGGAGTGTGGCAAATAATCCTACCTGTGAGGACAAAATGTAATCCAGATCTCATTTTGTAATGAACATGTAAGCAGAAGTTCACCGGTGGCAAATGGAGAGAGCTCTTTGTGTGTGTCAGAGGGGAAGCATATGTAAAAGATGAGAGAGCATATGTAAAGGACCAGCATGGCATTTGGAGAAGAAAAAGCAGAGAGCAGATGGAGGGAAGTGACAGAATACGGCCCTGAGAAATAGGAGAATAGGCTACTGAGAAAGATGCAAAAGATGTTGTTTGTACACAGACAGGAACATACAGTTTTTATTTTATCCTAAACTTTACTAGAATCAATAGATTTTTTTTAAATGGAAGAGTCACAGGAATTCTGAGCAGTGTGGTAGCTGTTCTATTAATTTCTTTATTCATTTATCAATTTATGCATTCATTCAACGAACATGTTTTAAGCACATGCTATCTGACCTAGACATTGGTCGTTTGTTTAGTTAACAAAGATTCTGCCATGCACCAAGCTATAGAAAGTCTTGGGAAGTACAATAAGAAAGATGTCACACACACACGCAAATCCTAATAATGTGTGTAAACAAATAGTCTTGGGGGCAGGGCATAGGGAAGGTCATAAAAAACCAAAAGTGAACCATCTCCTCAGCTGAAGATTAACATATTCTAGGCCAGAATCTCTGTGTTCTGCGTCAACCCATTTCTCAACTGTGAAGGAGTGAAAACAGCTACTGGAGAGAAGCAGGTTAATGAATAAAATGAATAACCAATACTAGCAAATTTTCTCTTTTGGAAGCAAAAGTTCTAAGACTCTTCCTGGAATTGGAGTAATGATCTGAAATTGTAGCTGCTCTCTATAGAAATAGGGCGTTAAGGACGGAAACTCCCAAACATTGTTTTCTTGAATTACAGAAAATGTAAAGATAGAACCAATAATCACTATCAATTTCAATTCTTAGCATTGACTCAAACACACACACACGTTCTTCCATTCAGACACACCAACGAAATTCAAGAAAGGAATACCTGAACAGAAATCTAAGAAAAACTGGCAGGGAATTTAAAGAGAATTTATGCCTAGGTCTTGTTTAGTTTCCTTAAAATGCATGCAATTGATGCACACTTGTGAATGTAGAAAAAGAAGAGAGGTGGAGAATAAGTTCCTTCTCTGCTGTGTCCTCAGTCAGTTCCGCTCCCCACAATGGATGCGATCTCTTGTTAATTGATTGTTCCTATTAGTTCAGCAATATCCTATGTAAATAAAAGTGTAACTATAAATATTATATATACATGTATATATATATATATATAAAACACTCTATACTTTGCATTTTCCAAAATGTAAATCTTGAAGATCACAGACAGCAGCCTCACACTACTTCCCTGTAATATTAATTTATATCAATACACTGCTATTTATTCAGTCAATCTTCCATCAGTGGACATGTCAAATGTTTCAAATCTTTGGCTCTTAACATTAGAATTAATATCTCTTAAATGTGTCATATCACACTGCTGTGATTTTATCTCATATATATTAAAGAGGATAATTTCATACTTAGTATTTTATGAAGCCTCCAGCATACTCTCCTGGATCTTTAGTATCCATTGATTACCTCATTTCAGGGAATAAGGAAAGAAGTTCTCAACTTGGGCAAAGAGAAGGAAACAAAAAAGGCTTTAAAATACATTAAAATAAAAATCCGTAACCACATTTTTAAGAAAAAAACATTTTACTAAATCTGTCAATCTAATGGCATATGTTCCCAAACAATCTACCTAGGCTTCTATCAATGATTCCATGGATTGAATTGTGCCCCCCTCAAATTCATGTGTGGAAATCCTAACCCCCAACATTATAATATTTAGAGACAGAGCTTTTGGGAGTCTATTTGGTTTCGATGAGGTCATGAGGGTGTGGCCTTATGATGGGATTAGGGCTCTTATAACAAGAAACACCAGACCGCCCTCCTCTCTCTCTCTCTCTCTCTCTCTCTGCCGGGTAAGGACACAATGAGAAGGTGGCTGTCTGTAAGCTAGGAAGAGAACTCTCACTAGAAACCAACCATGTGTCCTCCTAATCTTGGACTTCCAGAACTGTTAGAAAATGAATTCTGGTCCACCTAGAAGCAGCATCTCTGCTCCTTCTTGAATCTCCATCTGGTTCAGCCTACTGGCCTCCACTCCAACCTCCACCATGTCCATCAGGATGACCCATGAGTCCTACAAGGTGTCCACCTCTGGGCCCCGGGCCTTCAGCGTGCTCATACACCAGTGAACCTGGCACCTGCATCAGCTCCTCGACCTTCTCCTAGGTGGGGAGCAAGAGCAGCAGCTTCCAGAGTGGCCTGGGCAGCAGCATGAGGCTGTCGGGGGTTATAGGAGGATTGGTGGTGAGGGAGCATCACCACTGTCACAGTGAACCAGACCCTGCTGAGTCCCATTAACCTGGATGTGGACACCAACATCCAGACCATGTTCACCCAGGAGAAGGAGCAGATCAAGACCCTCAACAAGTCTGTCTCCTTCATCAACAAAGGGCGGCACCTGGAACAAGATTTTGGAGACCAAGTGGAGCCTGCTGCAGCAGCAGGAGATGCATCGGAGCAACATGGCCAACATGGTAGAAGCCTACATCAACAACCTTTGGTGGCAACTTGATGCACTGGGCCAGGAGAAGCTGAAGATGGAGGTGGAGGTTGGCAACATGCAGGGGCTGTTGGAGGACTTCAAGAATAAGAGGACAAGGTCAACAAGCACGCAGAGATGGAGAGTGAGTTTGTCCTCATCAGGAAGGATATGGGTGAAGGTTACATGAACAAGGTAGAGCTGGAGTCCCGCCTAGAAGGGCTGAAGGATGAGATCAACTTCTTCAGGCAGCTGTATGAAGAGGAGACTGTGAGCTGCAGTCCCAGGTCTCAGACACGTCTGTGGTCCTCCCCATGGACAACACCCGCTCCCTGGATCTGAACAGCATCATCACCGAGGTCAAGGCCCAGTGCAGGAGATCGCCAACCGCTGCCGGGTGGATGCTGAGTTCACCTACCAGAACAAGTACGGGGAGCTGCAGACATTTACTGGGATGCACGGAGATGACCTCCATCGCATGAAGATGGGTATTTCCGAGACGAACCGAACATCAACCAACTGTGGGCTGAGATCGTTGGCCTTAAAGGCCAGAATGCTTCCCTGGAGGCCACCATTGCTGATGCTGAGCAGCATGGGGACCTAAATGTCAAGGATGCTGAGGCCAAGGTGACCAAGCTGGAGGCCGCTCTAAGAACGGCCAAGCAGGACATAGCATGGCAGCTGCGTGAATACCAGGAGCTCATGAATGTCAGGCTTGCCCTGGACGTGGAAACGGCCACCTACTGCAAACTGCTGGAGAGCGAGGAGAGCCGGCTGGAGTCTGGGATACAGAACTTGAGCATCCATACCAAGACCGCCAGCGGCTACTCAGGTGGGCTGAGTTCAAGGAACTTCAGGGACCTTACGAGCCCTGGCCTCAACTATGGCCTGAGCTCCTTCCAGTCCAGCTTCAGCTCTGGTGGGGCCTCCATCTCCTTCAGCTGCATCAGCTCCTCCAAGGCCGTCGTGGTGAAGAAGATCGAGACCCGTGACGGGAAGCTGGTATCCGAATGGTCTGATATCCTGCTCAACAGCCACTGCGGTCCCTCCCAGCCTTCCTCCTCCTGTGGCTGATCCGGAAGCTCTGAGACAGGGAGCTGTGCAGGGGAGCATCGGAACAGGAAGCCCACCTGAGGCACAGCCCCAGTCCTCAGCCCACCCTTGAGGGGAATCTACTGCCTGAGGTACCCCACTTCTCACGCCTCTACTAAAAGCCAATTCAAGTGTCTTCCAAAATAAAGCCTCAGCTGGCTCTGCCAACTCTCAAAAAGAAAAGAAAATGAATGTCTGTTTTTTAAGCCACTCAGCCTGTGGTATTTTCTTGTGGCAGTCCAAGCTGATCTAGACAAAAGGCTACCTCCTCCACTTGTCCAGTGAATGCCATCCCTTATTGCCCATTCAAGGATTCAGTTATGGGAATAGTCTTCTCTCTTTCTTCTCTCTTTCTGTAGCACCGATTTTCCCTCTCTCCTGGATCATTCTAAAAAGAATCTAGATTTAGAAAAGAACTCATTGACATCAAATCACTCTTGGCCCTTTTCCCATTTCTCTGCTGTTATTGAAAGCAAAATTCACTGAAAGACTAGTCTATATTTTGCTAATTCCAATTTTTCATCTCCTATTTTCTTTTCAATTCACTTTACTCAAGATTTTCTCTCTATCGCTAGACTGAAACAGCTCATGACAAGTCAACAGTAACCTCCACATGGCCAAATACCAGTGTTCTGATCTTATTCAACTCCTCAGTAGTATTTGGAGATAATTGATCACTCCCTATGTTCAAACAAAGAGACGAATAAGCAAAAAACTTCCTACCTCAGCTACCAGGATATCATGTCCTCATGTTTTTGCTCAGCTTTTGGCCACTACTTCTCAGTTTCTTTTGCTGGATCCTCTTTTGTTCTTCCTTTCCTTCTAAATGTTGGAGTGTCCCAGGCTTATGCCAATGAAACTTCTCCTCTTAGGTACACATCTTCACTGGATGATTCCATCTAGCTCTACCGCTTTAAATATTCCTCCCCTGGACTTACTACTCATATACCAACCCACTTATTGTACGGTATCACTTGGATCTATAATAAACATTTTAAAATTACGATGCATAATATTGAACTCTTGTTTCTCCCTACAAAGCCCACTTAGTAAATGGAGCTACAGACTTTTAAAGAAAAATTATTGCTAATATTTTAAACTTCTCTCTTACTCTCATAAACCATATGCAGTCTACCTCTGCATCAGGTCTGCAGGACATTATTCTAAATCCACCGCATCTCACCTTTTCTATGGGTAACATCCCATACTGAACCAAAATGTTTGTTTTCCTGCAATAATGCAATAACCTTCTAACCCAGCTTCTTGCCTCCTCTCTTGGCTTCCTTTAATCCTTTTCTCCACAAGCTGGAGAGATCCACTTAAAATCACTATCTGTTTCAAAGTCCTCCGAAACATTTTTCCCATGTTAAAAATGCAATACTAACCATGTCCTATTGGTCCCAACATGGCCTAATCCACAGGTAATATGTCTAATTTTATCTCCTACTCCTTTATGTCTTGCTTTAAGGGTCCAATGCACTGAACTCCTTATTGATTCTTGAATAAGTTAATCTTATTCTATCCCAATGACATTCTATTCCCATCAAAATACATAGGGTATATATATATCTATACACACATACATATATACATATATATGTATACATGTGAAACATTTCTTTCTCTCTCAGCTGCTACTCCACTTTTAAGTATGATACATGAGGACATGAATTTTATCAGTTCATGAATTTTATCAGTTACTGGAAAACAAAGGACATATGCATCAATAAATATTGTCAAATTCCCTATTTAGGGGTTGGAACAGTTTTATTTGTATTATAAATGTAAGAGTGAGCCTGATAGCCTCCTCTCAAAGATGCTATGGGTCATTTGTTTTTTGCTAAGCTGATGCGTAAAAAAAAAGATCTCTCATATGAGTGAGGTAAAACATATTTTCATAGGTTTAAACATTTTCCTATTTCCTTTCTTTGTCCAATTTTCTATTTTATTATTGGTATTTTCCTGTTTTGTAGAAAGTCTTTAACTCTTTTAGAAAGTTGTAAATATTTTATCCTTGACTTTAGAAAAGTTTTAAATCAACTACTTGGAGGTATAATAAATATAGAATAAAATGAAATATTTAAAGTGTATAGGTTGGTTAGTTTTGATAGAAGTATACATCTGAGTAACCAAATCTAGAATCAAGTTATAGAACGTTTTTACCTCCTCAAATGGCACTTGTTTTAGTCAGTTCAGGCAGCTATAATAAAAATACCCGACACAGGCGTCTTAAAAAATACCACTGACTAGCGGCTCTTACAGTTCTGGAGGCCAGGAACTCTGAGATCAAGAGAGCACATGGTCGGGTTCTAGTGAGAGCCCTCGTCCTGGCTTGCAGACGGCCATGTTCTCATTGTGTCCTGATGTGATAAAAAGAGAGAGAGAGCTCTGGTCTCTAACTCTTATTGTAAGGGCACTAATCCCATCATTGGGGCTTCTCTCTAATGACATCGTGCAAATGTAACCACCTCCCAAAGGCCTCACCTCCAAAGACCATGGAGATTCAGATTTCGACATGTGAATTTTGAGGGAACACAAACATACAGTCCATAGCAGAACTCCCATGCAACTACCCCAGCGTAAGAATGTTCACAGCAACTTTATTCATACTTTACAAAAGCTGGGGGTAAATATAACCCAAATGTTTAGTATCCCAATTGTCAATGAATATATACACATATATTTTTTTCTCTTAACTCTGCATCTCATTTTCCTGCTTATTTGCAAGTTCTTTAATTTTTATCGTGTGCTAGACATTTTATCTAGAAGAATAGTAGATATTGAAATATATATTATACACAGACATAATATATACAAATATGTATATAATATACATATAGCACATATATTTTACAAATAACATAAATGTATGTCTATGTAATATAACTACTTTAAGGAGCTTCTATGCTCTTTTGGAAAGATGCTCAGTGATCTAGACTGTAGGAATAAGAAGTTGAACGAGAGTTTTGTTTATAGTATTGCTTTCTTAAAACTTTAATAATCTAAATATGCAAGAGTTAATAAATCTTTGAATATATTATATACATACTAAATTACCATGTTAAAAATCTCTCTTTATATATACGTTGATGCGGAGGTATGTCCAAGTCATTGTCGCGAGTGGTCCCTCCCTTGTAGGTATGAAAAATATTAGTATTTAGATTTGCACATATTTGAATGTTCAGAGAAAAGCCCAAAATACCTAATACCCACTAAGTATTTATCTGCTAAATGTAACATCTGGGACATTCAGTGGCAGTATTTTTAACTGCTGCATTTTCAGAGTACTGGTCACACTTTTCTGTTTCTTTGGATATTTCATATTTCTTCTAGTTGATGAAAACTGGGTATTTTAGATAATATAGTTAGGCAATTTTGGATTATTATTTTCTCTGTGTTTGTTTCATTGTATTTTTTGTTTTCTTTGATTTTTTTATTTTTTCAGTAACTTTTCTTGTCTGAATCCACGCACTCTCCCCTGCAGTGTGTGGGTACTGATGTCTCTGTTCAGTTCGTTGTTGCTGCTGTTGCTAACCTTGTTTCAGTTTTCTATACTTTGGAATTCTACGGGTGGTCTCTCAATCTACATTGCTTAGTGGTCAACCAACTACTGATCAGAGTTTGTGGTCAAAGATTTTGAGCCACTTAGCGTTTCAGCCTTTTTGATGGATCTCCCTGTGGTTTGGGGAGATCAGTCTGATTTAAGGCAGTTTTCAGGACCTCAGTTAACCAGGGTGTATGGATAGCTTAAGCCTTCTCTGGTCTCCCCTCTGTGTAGATGCAGAAGGCACCATGGGTGTATGGAGAGCTTACCAATCTGGGACATGACTTTAAATAATCAAGTGTGTCTCCTCCATTCTCTCATTTTCTGTTCTGGTGAATTGATATACACTGTGAAAAGTAATAAAGGGAAGCCTCATTTAAAATGGATTCAGGAGGCCAGAAGGGGGAGCTCCCATGCAGTACCCCTGGAGGTCAATCACAGGAAAGGATTGTCGACCCGAAAAAGAAGAATGTCAGCGGGAAAGATTAGCCAGTTGCAGACCTCAAGAGGAAAGACGTACATTGCATCTTCTGGAGGAAATCCACTACTTCAGAAACTAAGCCAATGAGAACCCATCCTCACCCTGAATTCTTGCTTTACTCCAATGGACTTTCATTCAAAACAACTCCTCCCAATTTCCTCCTTTTTCTCTATAAAAAATTGCCTCTCCTTTTTCTGTGGGACTTGCCTATGGTTTTTGCTATAGCTTGCTTGTCCCAAATTGCAATTTCTCTGCTATTCCTGAATCAACCCATTTTGCTGGTCAAATAATGGCTGTTTTAGGTTTTAGGTTAACAAGATAGAGACGGGCATGAGGTCCTAAGCATAAAGTAGCACACATTTCCGTGAATCACCACACAGCGAAGATCCAGTTAGTAACCAGCAATTGGTACGTGACTGAGAGAAAAACTTCTCATTTGTTTACTCTCTTCTATATTTTGTCTTCACTTGTACCATGTCCTAGGTGTTTCTAATATACTTGCAACATATGATTTTGACAATTGTTTTAATATGAAAGGAAACAAAGAGAATATTTTTCACTCTTTTAAAATTAGTATACCATGCTTTAGTATTGTATTTTTATGTTACATTTGGAGAGGTGATTTTACATATAAATTTTCAATTTTAAGGAAAACTATAACTAAAGAAATTTAAACTAGCAATATTCTGACATCAGTCTGTTATAATTGTAATTAAATGTACTTCCATACTCTGTATAAGTATATAAAAGTGAATTTGCTACATAAATTATCTGGAATGATTTATTCAATTTATCTATTTGTAAGCAATTTATGTCTCAAAATAGACACCCTAAGACATTAGTGTTAGTCAATAAAATATAGTAAGAAAAATGGGAAAAATTCAAAGTAGCTTTAAATCGCCATCCTTTTTACTTCTGTTAAAATATCAAAAAGTTATATTCAACGAATTATGCATCTTCAATATTTATATAATTATGAGAGGGAAATCTTTTGAAGGTATTTAAAGCTATTTGTTGTAATGAACCTAAATCTAAACAAATATTTAGGCTAAAATCATAGCTAATAACACATTCAACTTATATTGAATATTGTAATATTCAGTCTTTTGTTACAAAAATATTTTTCTTGTTAATTTTGGCTAAAACTAACGTAATCACACATTTTATATTTACGAACAACAAAATATATTCTGAAATGTAGTTGTTATTTGGTAGTTCAATGTGTCTAATTGAACTCATAAATAATATCCATTTGATATTATCAATTCTGATTAAAAAAGATCATGGTGACACACTTCAACTTTTTCTTTATGGCATTCAGTTTCAACAGAACAAAAGCTGCCCAAAATTTCCTTAAATAGAGTATAAATCATTTTACTCATATCAGATCAATAAAATATAAGACTTATCCATCTGGATTTTGAAAGCATAATATGTGCCTCTATACTTCTGTGCTCTATTTCCTAAATCACAATAGGCATGGAGGATTAAATTTTCACTGTACTTTGCAATTTCTTTCCAACTGGCAGTTATCTGATAGGAATTCTATAATTTCATTGAGATCAGAGATAATGTTGTCTGTATTATGCATCCTACATCCATTTAAGTAAATAGGCAGCTTTAGTTATGTTTTTCTTTCATTTTAATGGCTCATTTTTAATTTTTCTCTCCTTAACCTTAAAGTGTTAATTGAGACTAGGAAATATTTAAGCTTATGGTACAAGTTTTCCCTGAGCGCTTGTATGCTCCTTATCTTTCAGGGTTCTGTAGGAGCTTCAGTGTGTTGCTGACCCTACATTAAGTCAGTCTTTTATTCTCCCTTTAAGTTTTCATAATTAGCTACCCTACAAGGAAAAAATAGGAGAATATAACAGTTTTACCATTTCTAGGACTCTTGTACACATTCTCTCCAAATCCCAGTCAGCAACCAAAACCATATTTCAATCATGAGTTTTATTTCAAAAACTAGTTTTCACAGCAAACTTTTGGCAACCTTAGTTCAATGGAAAAACATGTATAATGTTTAAGAAAGATTCCATCCTTAATGGTGGAGGCTGCTTTGGAAGGACTTGTTCATTGATAGTCTTTAAAATTTTGTATAGCAGCAACCCAAGACCTCCTCTGAGCACATATTTTCACACTAAAAATATCTACTGTATGGGTCACAACTCTCTAGACATCTATGTCTTTGGAAATGAGTCACACCTAGACACAGATCTTGATGGCAATCTTCTTTGACTTGATGTAATTTGCTGGATCATGAATCTCTGCCAGTTTTGCATCTTTTATTGCATTTGTTGGGATATCCTCTAGTTATCCATTATTTTTGAAATTTTCCCTAAACATATTTCACACAATTGTACCCATTCCTGTATATCTGCATGTTTGGAGTATGTGATAACTACTAGTAGACAAGCACTTCAAGGGATTGCAGTTTAACTTTGGATTACCTCAATACCCAAGGTTAGATGGAAGTGATACTCTTACTGCCAAGAGGGATCTTCTACTTACTGCAAAGATAAGCCAACAGTCAAGAGGCAAGGTGGTAGGAAAGAAAGGGTCTTTTTATTACATCTTGCTAGCAAAGGGGAAGATGGCAGACTAGTGTCCTAAAGAACCATCTTAAAACTACAAAATTTTGAAGCAGTTATATAGGACAAACAGGCTGAAAAGCAGGAGCGGGGTCTCAAAATGTTGACCACCTGGTCTTGTAGCCCTTGAGACACCAGATCTTCCCTTTCTCTTGTCACTGGTGATGGATTCCAGCATAGGTCTCTTTTCCAGAGGTCATTACATGCTTGGAAAAACTAAAAAGCAAAGTTCTTGCCTAATTGCAATAGGGAGGTCTATGTATAAGCCTAGGCTAAGAAAATAGCAGAGCATGCGTATTTCTCACAAGCAGGTGTGTACTTATCTAGGCTACATGCAAACTAAAGCAATGCTGACAAGGAAAGGGGGTGCCTCGTGGATCAGGATCATTTACGGTTCCGACATGATTCCCCTCTGTAAGAAGTCTTCCCTTACGCTAACCTCTGTTAACCATCAGCTGTATTTATCTTAGTCATTTAGGTGGTGCTAACAACACCAAATGTAAGGGAAAAAAATGTAAGTTAACAGCAGAAAGATACTTGGAGATTTTCTAACATTTGGATATTAACAATATACCTTAAATAATCCATTTGTAGAATTTGTTACATTTTTAAAAATATATGAAACAAATTAGAAAATCTTTAGAACTGAATGAATATGAGAATAGAACATATCAAAATGTGTGGGGTACTAGAATGACTGGATAACCACAGGCAAAAAAAAATCATGGGGCCACTCCCATGCCCTAGTGGTTAAGTTTGGCATGCTCCACATTGGCAGTCCAGGTTTGTGGGTTTAGATCCTGAGTGTGGAGCTACACCACTCATCAGCCATGCTATGGTGGTGACCTACATATAAACAAAAGAGGAAGATTGGCACAGATGTTAGCTCAGGGTTAATCTTCCTCAGCAAAAAAAAAAAAAAAAAAATCATGACTAATCTTACATCCTTCACAAATATTAACTCAAAATGGATCACAGACTGAAATGTAAAACCCAAAACTATAAGACTCTTAGAAGATGACATAGGATAAAACCTAGATGACCTCAGGTGCAATGATGACCTTTTAGATAAAAAACCAAAGACTCAACCATGAAAGAAATAATGGGTAAGCTGTACTTCATTAAAATTAAAAACTTCTGCTCTGTGAAAGACAATGTCAAAAGAACTAGAAGACAAGCCAAAGACTGAAAGACAATATTTGCAAAAGACATAACCAATAAAGGAATGCCATGCACAACATCCAAAGAACTCTTAAAACTCAGCAATAAGAAAACAAACAACCTAATTAAAAAAGGGTCAAAGATCTTAACAGATACCCCATGAAGGAAGATACGCAAATGGCAAATAAGCATTTGAAAACATGCTCCATATCTTGTTATAGGGAAATGCAAATTAAAACAACACACCTATTAGACTAACCAAAATCCATAACTCTGATAACTCCAAGTGCTGACAAGGATGTGGAGCAGCAGGAGCTCTCATTCATTGCTGGTGGAAATGCAAATGGTACAGCCACTTGGGGAGACAGTTTGGCAGTTTCATACAAAACTAAACATACTAATAACATATGATCCAGCAATCATACTCCTTCATATTTACTCAAAAGAGTTGAAAACTTATGCCCATATAAAAGCTTGCACACATATTTATAGCAGCTTTATTTGTAATTGTGAAAACTTGAAGGCAATCATGATGTCCTTACAATAGGTAAATAGATAAACTGTGGTACATCTGTAAAATGGAATATTATTCAGCGCTAGAAAGAAATGAGCTATCAAGGCACGACAGCCACGGAGGAAATTTAGATGAACATTACTAAGTAAAATAAGCCAATCTGAAAAAACTGTATCCTGTATGATTCCATACATATGACATTTTAGAAGAGACAAAATAATGGAGACAATAAAAATATTGATTACCACGGAGAGGATGAATAGGCAGAGCTCAGAGGATTTTTAGAATAGTGAAATACTCTGTATGGCATTACAATGATGGATACATGTCATTATACATTTGTCCAAATCTAGAGAATATAAAACACCAAGACCAAACTGTAATGTCAACTGCGGACTTTGGATGATCATAATGTGTCAATGTAGCTTCACCAATTATAGCAAATGTGACACTCTGCTGGGAGATGTTGATAATGGGGGAGGATGTGCATATGTGGGGGCAGGAGGTATATGGGAAATATCTGGATCTTCTCTTCAGTTTTTCTGTGAATCTAAAACTGCTCATAAAAAAAGTCATAATAAAAAAACGTGCGGGACACAGCTAAATTAGTGGTTTGAGAGAAATTCCTAACTTTAATTATATATATTAAAAAATAAAAAAATATAAATTTTCTAAGCTCTCATCTCAATAAGATAGAATGAATATAGCAAGTAAAAACCAAAGAAAGCAGAGGAAAATAAAAATACATAAACCAAAATAAAATTGAAAACAAACATAAAATAAAATCAACCATTAAAAGTTGTTTGTGTAAACAGTAAAAAACTGATAAATCTTCAGATTGATTTAAAAATGTGAAAATATAAATTCCAATATCAAGGATGTAAAAGAGGACACCATTTCAAGCCCTTCCTGTGTAAAAAAGATAATGAGGAATATTATAAATAAATTTATAACAATACATGTGAAAACCCAGGCAAAATAATTATGTTTCTTGAAGAAAAATCTTAGCAAAACTGATAGAAGAAATAAAAAGTATGGATAATCTCATAGCTGTTGAACTTTTAGTTAAAAAATTCCCCACAAAGAAAAACTATGAACATTGAAAGAAGACATGAGACCAATCTAGTTGTTCTGAGGCCAGTATACTATGACGCTAACCTAAGAAAAAAGAAAATAAAAGGAAAATATGCCCCATAAACAAAGATACAAAAACTCACCAACAGAACATTAGCAAACTGAAGTGTTTCAATAAATATAATAAGCAGGACTTATTCTAAGAATGCATCTGCTTATTATTCAAAAACCAATCACTAAGATTATCCATTAAAAACATAATAAGGTATGAAAAGCAGATAATTATCTCAAAAAAGAATAAAATTAATTTGATTAAATTAAACCATAATTTATTAAAAGACAGCACACTAGATATAGAAAAACATTCTTAATCTCATAAATGACGTATGCAAAACATCTACATCACACTCAGTGTTGAAATACGATTGGCTTGCCTTGCGAGGTCTGTTACAAAACAAGGATACCCAGTGTGTAAGTATTTTATTGTGGTATCAGACTCTATTGTGAGTTATGAACTAAATTATTTAATATAGAAATTAGACCTACACAATTGTGAGAGGAGCAGTAAATGTGAAGATCTTAAAGGTGGTATTGGAAGATTAAATTTATCAACAACTGATTAATGTGAGAAGACCAGCAAATTCAATCACAAAATTAGAGCCGCAAAGGAAGAACTGAAAAAGCAATCTAGAAGTTGTTGCCTCTGAGGATCCACAGCTAAATGTCTTGCGATTAGCCAGAGAACATTTTTTAGCAGCCTTAGTTGTCAAGAAGCTCTTGACACACGATGGTGGCGATCAAGGCCAAACTTGAATCTGTTGGGCATTTCTATATCTGTTTGTTAACAGATATAATAATGTCAAATTCAGAGTACAGTCTCCTACTTCTTGTCTGATTTCCAAATTTCAAACTAGTTATTTTGACCAAGTGTTACTTGGGATAATAAGGGAAGGGAATTCTGGGAAATGTAGCTCTAGTTTAGTTAAGCAGCAACAGAATGATCCCGTCTAGAGACTGCCGTTGTTAAATAACGTAACATTCGGAATTACTCTTCTTATTAAACTGTGCAAATGAATACTTGATTTATACAAATACTTAACAAATCAAATAAAATTAACATCTTCAAAGACATCAGAGAAGCTATACCATCCATTAAAATAAAAAGGAGCGTGAAGAGGCAAGAAAGGTCTTTGGGAAAGTAAAAGTATATTAGCCAAATTAAGTATAATAATAATTGCAGTCGACAAAATAACATGATGGAAATCTTCCTGAAAGCAACATATAAACAAAGAAATCAATAATTGGGTGAAAAGAGATCAAATAATTTGAGAATAAATTCTGTGTGCTAACATCTTGTTAATGATGATTTCAACAAGATAGAAAAAAGCAGATAGTAGGAAACAAACAAATAAGTAATAGAAAAAACGTTTCTAGAATACAAGACTTTCCTTAAAAAGGTTGATTGTCTACCTTGGTAAAAAATAGACTAGTGAGATTCATCAAGAATTTTAGGAATACAGAAAAAGACTCTAAAATTTCCCAGAGAGTTAAAAGTAATCACATACAATGGAACAGAATTACAATCACATCAACTCTCTAAATAGCAGTTCTTGAAGGCAGATGATTATGAATTATACCTCTTCAAATCTAAGGGAAAGTGATTTTTACTCTAGAATTCCTATTCCAAGCCCAAAACTTTATCAAATTTCAAGGTAAAGCAGAGATGGTTTCTGACATATGAATTCAAAAATGTATCTCCACTGGACTATGTCTTAGTAGCTAATATGAGATCTGATTTAGCAAAGTGAGGGGAAAATAAGAAAGCGTAGTCATCAGTTCTGTGAAAAACTAGACCCAACACAGAAGAAAAGTGAGGGTAGACCTGAATTTACTGGTCTCCAGACTACATGATAAAGGTTACCAGGAGAAAAATTGGCAAATTAAAAAAAAAAGTGCTATACTGTATAACACATGTGTTTGAATTTTGGGAGATAGAAATATACATGTGTGTGCATATTTACTGAATATATGATATAATTCAATAAATAAATATGTGAGGATTATCCCACTTGACTCAGCAGTGAACTACTTAAATAGTCACAATAAGCATAACAATGATTTAACTGCAAGTAGGATTGTAATATTATTATACACTCTAAATTTCTTTCCAAAAATTTCAACTTTCTCCCACCTGTTGCAAACTTTATGCCATCAGTGTTTTAAAATGATGATATTTCAGCCATGATAAAAAAAAAAAAATGCTTTGCTTAACCCTACATCAACACCCAACTCATGCCCTTGAACTTTCTTGTCGTCTCTCTCTCTCTGTCTGTCTGTCTTTTTCTATCTCTTTCTCTCTCTCTCTCTCTTTTTCCTCTCCTTTTCAGGAGGATTCATTGAAATCAAAATGTCTTCTTCACATAATTTCTGTTTAAAAAGGATTTGAAATTACCCAGCTTCATTATGTCACCAATGATTCTCTTGTTGCAACTTTCATAGAAACATTTCAATCTTCTATCTTTCTGTAATATTTTAAACTCTTGATCATTCCTTTCCTTCAACAATTCTTCCCTTTGGCTTCCATAACAAAAAAGCCCTGGTTTTTCTCCACGTTCAGGTTACCAGGGAAGATTGTATAGTAAAATATTTGAGAGAGAAGACTCTGTGGCCAGATGAACAAGCTTGGGTCCTAGCTCACTTACCAGCTGGAGCTATATGCTATTAGGCAATTTACCTAATTTCTTTGTTCTTCCATTTCCCCAGCCACATAATAGGTGTAGTATTTGTTCCAACCTGACAAATGAAGATTCGCTTAGTTAATACATTCAAAACTATTTGATTGTTTGCACTGTATAAACACTCAGGCTCCCTTCATCTGTATCTGTAGCCTCTGGAGTCTCTGGGTGGTGTAACTTAGAACAGGTACTATTTAGCTTGCTGAATGTTAAGTCTCAGGAAGTGGGGTAAGTTTTCCTATAATTATCAATGTTTGGATTCTTACTTTGTTCTTTGACTTTCCAAATGGGCCATTATCTGACCCCAATTCATCGTATTTCAAACGTTAAATGCCCTTAATTTTATCAATATAGTAATATAGATATGTATTTTACAAAGATACATATATATCACACTCTTTCTCCATTTCTTTCAATTCTAAGCACTTCTTTATAGTAGGGCTGTAAATGCCTATGCATTTATAATCATATTTGCTTACTATTTAAATCAATTTTCTGAGACAGAAGGGACCAAGGAAGCAATTACGCAGAATCAGGTAATTGAAATGCACCTGGCCTTAATTTAAAGCTTGCTGAGTTAATTTCTAATTCTATCTTAATATTAGAACTTGGATTGATTATTGGCGTTCAACTTTGATAGTCTAATTAGTCTGACTGCAGCTTCCTGATTCTGTCTCTGGGATTTTCTTTCTTGCAAATCTGCTCATATCTTTAATATTGTTTTTTTCCCTAAAGTCTCTTTTCTCTTGTCAGTCTTCACCTTTTGCAAATACTCATGTTCTTTTCTAAAGGAACTTCAATTATTATCTGTAGGTTAGACTGTTAATTGCTTCCCAAATTTGCTGCCCAGATAAAAGACCCAGTTCTTCAAACTCATTACACTATTTTCAGGTCCTGCAATTAGTGTGGCAAATTGAATTAGCAGAAGAGTAGTATGTGGATTTCAAGAAGCATTCTTAAAAGAAGGGACATGTGCTGAATTTTGTCTCCTGCTCTCTGCAACCAGGTATGATGACTGAATCTCTAGCAGCTATCTCAAAGCACAAGAACAACAGCCACAATTTATTGGTATGGTCCTGTGATTTTTATCCTTTATTCTATTAATATTGTATATTAATTTAATTGATACTGGATGATAAGTCAACATTTCATTCCTCTGATAAATGCCACTTGATCCATGGCATATATTGCTTTTTATATGTCATTGGATTTGGTTTGCTAGAGTTTTGTTGTGGATTTCTGTGTCCATATTAATAAGAGAACTGTCTTTAGTTTTCATTTTTTGTGAGATATTTTTCTGGTTTGGGTGCCACAGTAATACTGGCCCCATAGAATGAGTTGGGAAATGTTATTACCTCCTTTAGCTTTTTGGGGGGACAGTGTGTGAAGAACTATTAATTATTATTTAATATTTGGTAGAATTTACCATTGAAGCCATCTGGACCTGGGCTTTTATTTTATTTTTTAGATATAATTGACACATAAGACTATATTAGTTTCAGGTGTACAACATAATGATTCAATAAATGTATATATTGCCTGTGGGAAATGTTTTTACTACTAATTCAATCTCTATACTTGGTATAGGTCTATTCAGATTTCTATGTCTTCTTGAGTCAATTTTGGTAGTTTGTATTTTTCTAAGAACTTGTCCGTTTCATCCAAGTTATCTAATTTGTTGTCATTCAGTTGTTGATAGTATTCTCATATAATGCTTTTTATTTCTGTAAAGTCGATAATAACGTCTGCTCTTTTACTCCTGATTTTAGTAATTTGAATATTGTCCCTTTTTTTCTTGATCAATGTAGCTAAAGTTTTGTCAATTTTGTTGATATTACAAATAATTAATTTTTGGTTTCCTTGATTTTCTCTATTTTTTCCCATTCTCAATTTTCTTAATGCGCACTTTAGTGTTTATTATTACCTTCTTTCTTCTTGCTTTAGATTTAGCTTGCTCTTTTTTTCCCCAATATCCTAATTTGAAAAGCTAGGTTATTGATTTGATATTTTTTCTTTCTTAATATAAGCATTTATAGCTATAAAGCACTGGCTTAGTTGCAGTTGTGTTCATTTTCATTCATCTCAACATTTTTTAATTTCCTTTATGATTTCTTATTTTAACCCATTGATTGTTTAGAAGAGTATGTGGTTTAATTTCCACACATTTTGTGAATTCCCAAATTTCTTTCTGTTATTCCTTTCTAATTTCACTTAATAATGTTCAAAAAACATACTTGCATGGTTTGAATACTTTCAAATTAATTGAAGATTGCTTTATGGCATAGCGTATAGTCTATTTTGGAGAACATACCCTATGTATTTGAGAAGAATGTGCGTTTTTCTGATGTTAAGTGGAGTACTTTATGGATTTTTGTTAAGTCTAGTTGTTTTATGTTTTTTTTAAAGTCCTGTATTTCCTATTTTTATCTTCTGACTGGTTGTACTCTCCATTATTTAAAAAGACTATTGATGCTTCCAATTATTATGATGCAATTGTATATTTCTCCCTTTAGTGCCATCAGTTTTTGTTTTGTGCATTTTGAGTCTCTGTTAGAAAAACATGTTTATAATTTTATATCTTTCTTGTAGATTGATTATTTTATCATTTGAAAATACTCTCTGTATTTCTAATAAATAGCATTTTTGGTTTTAAAGTCTGTTTTCACCGATGTTAGTATAATAACTGGAGCTTTCTTAAGTTTGGTGTTTGCATGCTGAATCATTTCCCGTTCTTTTATTTTCAACCAATTTGTAGCATAGCCTTTAAAGTGTGTCTCTAATAGACAGCATAGAGTTAGGTCTTGTTTTTAATCCTCTCTGACAAACTCTGCATTTTAGTAGCATTGTTTAAACCATTCACTTTTAATAATCCTATCAATGTTGGATTTGTGTCTGCCATTTTACTTTCCACACGTCTCACGTTTTTCCCCTCTCTGTTCCTCCTTTACTTTTCTCTTTCCCATTAAGTGAATGTTTTCTAATGTAACATTTAACTCTGCTAAGAATTTTTTCACTATATTTTTAAAGCTATTTTCTTTGTGGTTGCTCTATGGCTTACCATACAACTTTTAACTTATAATCTGCTTCAGACTTAATTCCAGTGAGATATAGAAAAGTCAATATCATACACCTCTTTTGCCTCTTCCCACTTTTCATGCTATTAATGTAATACATATTATACCTACATGTGCTATAAACTGCAAAAACATTTTTAGAAAATTACTTTACATAATAGTATGTCTTTTAAACAAGCTGAAAGAAAGGAGACCAAATACACACTTTATTTGATAGTTCTGGTTCTGTTTATTTGTTTCTGTCAATTTAAATTATCACCTTCTGTCGTTTTCTTACTCCAATACAACTTTGCCGCCACCCATAAGCTTTGCGATATTATTGTCAAATATATAACATTTCTATATGTTATAGGCCCAATAGTACAAATATAAGCATATCATTTTATACAATACTTTTTAAAACACTTTAGAGAAGAAATAAGAAAAACATATGCATTTGTACTGTCTTTCATGATTATATAGGTAATGTTTCTGGTGATCTTTCTCTTTTCTTTCATGTTGTTTCAAATTGCTGTCTGAGATCACATGCTTTTAGCCTAAAGAATTTATTGTAATATTTTTTAACAGGAGGGTCTGCCAGCAACAAATTCTATCAGTCTTTGTTTGTGTACCATATTTTTTCTTCATCTTTATTTTTGAAAAATAGTTTTGTTGGATATGATTTACAAATGACAAGTTTTTAAAATTTTCAGTACTTTTAATATATCATTCCCTCACTTCCATTGTTTCTGAAGAGAAGTCAGCTGTTAATCTGATTGGTGTTTTCTTGCACAAGAAGAGTTGTTTTCCTCTTGCTGCTTTCAAGATTTTCACTTTAGCTTTGACTTTCAACATGTTTACTGTAGGTGTCTAGGTATGAATCTCTTTGCATTTATTCTACTTTGGGTTTGTTGAACATCTTTGATGTATACATTAACATTTTTTTTGTAAGATTTGGGAAGTTATTGGCCATTATTTCTGCAAATATTTTTTTCTGCACCTCTATCTCCTCCCTTTTTGATATTTCCACTACACACGTGTTGGTGTATTTAATGGTGTCACACACTTCTTTGAGGCACTGTTCATTTTTCTTTGTTCTTTTTCTCTCTATTCTTTGGATTGTACAATCTGTATTGATATATCATCAACTTTGCTGCTTCTTTCTTTTGCCAGTTTAAAGCTACTTCTTATCTCCTCTAACAGATTTTTTCATTTCATTTAGTGTGCTTGCCAACTTATAATTTTCCATTTTTAAAATAATATCTGTCTCTTTGTAGATATTCTCCATTTTAGAAGATGTTGGCATGATACCTTTCTTTACTTCTTTAATCATGGTTTCCACAATTCTGTGGACATATTAATAGTAACTGATTTCAATCATTGGTCTATTAAACACAGCATTAGTTTCTTGTCACAGGCAGCTTCTGCTCCTATTTTGTTTTTATTTTTTTTCTGTATATGGCTCATACTTTTCTGTTCCTTTGCATGTCTCATATTTTTTTTTTGCTGAAAATTGGGCATTTAAGATATTATATTGTAACAAATCTAGGTACCAAAAACACACACCTCAATGTTTTTTGTTGTGGCTGTTTGCTTTGTTATTCATATGGTGACTTGGCTGGTGAATTTTAAGCGAAGTCTGTTTCCCGTCTGTTTTGAAGCCTTTGATGTTTGTCTTCAGATGGCACAGCCCTGGCCTGCATAAGTAACCCCAGGATTACACTGGTTTTATCAGGGTTCATTTTAACTGTCTCTCTTCCTGATCTTTTTGTTAAACACTTTGCCTCTGTTGTCATCAGGGTCAGCTATTTGTTTCCACTGATTTTCAGCTGATTGGTCTACTTTTTTAGTTAACATATTGTTTACCTTACATAATTACCAAATTTAATGGTGATATCATTTAAGAGCAATTCTCTTAATAACTTGTGAGTATATAATAGAGTACTTTTACCTATAGTCACTATGCTGTACATTAGATGCCAAGAACTTATTTATTTTATCAATGGAAGTTTGTACCCTTCAACCAACATTTTCCCATTTCTCTCAACTCCTAGCCTCTACTCTGTATTTCTGTGAGTTCAGCTTCTTTAGATTTCACATATGTGAGAACATATTGTATTTGCCTTTCTCTCTCTGACTTATTTGACTTAGCTTAACGCTCTCAAAAGTCCATGCATGTTGTCATTATTATTTATGACTAAATAATATTCTACTTGGTGTGTGTGTGTGAGTGTATACACATATACATATCACACATATACATAAATAAATATAATAAACGTGATCTATATATACAAATCACATTTTCTCAATGGCTTTTCTTGACTCTCTTTCATTAGTTTCTCTGGTAAACTAACTGGCCTAGTTTAGCTCCTTGATCTAGCTGAGCTGACAGCCTCCTCTTAATTACTACCACCAACATTTCCATTGTTTTTGAGAGCACCCCTTTCAACTTCACCTTTCTCCCACTCTGTTCAGTAAGGTCAATTCCTTTGTGGACAGCACTGGGTCTCTCTGTTTTTTTGTTTTGTGTTTTGTTTTGTTTTATTTTTTTCCTCTCTCCCTGGGCCAAATCGCTGAGTCACTGCTCTGGAGTTGGGCATGGCGACAGTGGTCTGCTTCTCGCAGACTGATGCCCCTACTTGGTAAGCAGGACACTGGTGGGCGCAGTAGCCTCTGGTCTTCTTGGATTGCTTCTTCCAGGGTGGGACCTCTGCCCTATGAGTGAACTGAGCTGAGGCAACCAAGACCCTAGTATTCTTGACTTGCTGTTCCTGAGGTAGAGAGCTTCCTCCTATGAATGAGAAAGGGAGAGTTTTGACCTCTCAGTTATAATCACCTGGAAAATATGTTTTACAACCAAGAGTGAGGGGTAATGAGAAATGCCGGCAGCTTGTCCCTCCCATGGAGATACCATAGATCTTGATTGAATCTGCAGGGACTATAAGCCCATCTTCTTGGCAACACTTGTTTGCAAGGGAACTTCTGTCCCACTAGTTGGTAGGGAAGGAGAATGGGAGCAGCTTGTAGCTCAAGTGCCACAGACTCTCGCTGTTCCTACCAAAATCTGCTAGATTATCTTGGGTACATGTTTATTCCTTTGCTAGATGCCTTTAGAACAATATCCAGAGACTTTAGTTTTCTTTTTTTTGTTTTAAATAATTGTCCCCAGTTTCACTGGCGTTTAGGTCCATGGATCTCCTTATTCTGGAAGTGGATCTTCCACTACCTAGTATTTTAATTGCTTTTTTTCTTAGAAGATTTCCATGATAGATTACGAACTCCTTGAGGGAATAGCCAGTATTACTCTTTTAAATAAGTGGAAATCTCTCATATAGAAGCTTTATAATAAATGTATGTGGGGGGAATTAATTCTAAGCAATGTGCTAATTTCTTTGCTAATTAATAGTATGTTACAGTTTATGCTTAATGGAATAAAAAGCTAGATTGCGTGAGTATCTGTGTACGCAAAGTCAGAGAAAGAAGTATTCTTCAGCCTTTTCAAAGATTGAATTTGCATAGGTATAAGTATCAGACACTCCATTATTGCATAGATACAATTACTTGCTCTCTATATATGAGGAAAAGTACTTAAGGGAACATGAATTTTCCTGTTGTCTTAGATTGTCTTAGTTTCATGCATTAGAGCTAAGATATTCTAAAAATTAAATACTGGTAGGATTTTCTCCATCTCTCTTTAAAATAATTTCAATTTCTCTTAGGTTTTGCTATTACTTAATTTGTGAATCTAGATTTTCAGCGTTATTGTAAGCTTTTTTTAAGTGAGAATTTATGAGTTCCTATCTGTGAGCTACGGAGTATATTCTCTTTTGAATAAAACATGTCACTTTTTTATAACTATCACATGGTAAAATTGTTTATTAACTTACAGAAAAATTATGAGTCTGAGAAAATATTATTAATGACAGCTGGAAATGCAGAGAAAGCAAAAATAAGTTAGAATAAAACCATGAAAACACCATACTTAAATGAAGTGCCAAAGGAATGCCAATGAAATGCATCAATGAACCTAAAGGTCCAACAATGGCAGGATTAATAAATTATGGTGTAATTGTACACTGGAATACTGTAAGTGATGAGCATAAATGAAATAGCTACATGCAATAACATTGGATGAATCTCACAAACACAAAAGTTTGAAAAAAGAAGTCAAAACTGAAAAGAATCCATACAGTATGATTTGACTCATAAAATGTTCAAAACAAGGCAAAACTAAACTATGTAATCTAGAAAAACATTCATAAATCATTTAAGCAAAAAGAAAACTAAGGGAAAAGTTATCAAATGACCTGAAATAGTGGTCACATCTAGGGAGTCTGGAAGTTATCTACAGAGTATTAAAGAGACCGTTTTATTACTAAATGAAGAATTTAAAACAATATATTGAATGCAAAAATTTAGTAGTAAAGGAGGAGATAAACGTAACCTTTGGAGTCATTGCCAATAATGAAACCCTGCAAAACTTCATGTCTAATGATATTTTGACATACTGTCAGACATTTTTGGAAGCAAACCAGGAGAGTGCCAATTCTTAGTGTTCCCACTTGATCCCCATTGTGTTCAATCCTCACTTTATGGCCCCATGTGTATTTATAAGCACAATTCTGTTTTTATAAGTACAATATTGTCAATATAGTTTGATGCCTGTGAATTGTAATGTCTGTCCTTAATTGTATTTTGCTTCCTCAAAAAGGCATCTGCTTTTATGAAATGGTACGACATTAGTAAAGCATACGTAGAGTGAGGGCTTAATTAGGCTGTTTATTTTGTAATCATGCTCCCAAAATGTTCTTGAGAGATAGACCAACCTCTTAAAAATCTAAATTTAAAAAAAAAGACATGGCTGTGTGGTGCCAGGTTTTCTTTTAAGTAATTTTCAAAGAGAATTTCATTACGTCAGGACACATGGATTTTAGTCTCTTTAAATAAGTGTGTTTTATTTTTACCCATTTTAATAGGATTACAAACTTCCTCAGTGTAGGGACGTGTCTTTGTATTCCTGTGTATTTTTTTTCCTCACATTTGGAGTACAATGCCTTGATAATTTCAGGGGCCTATGATTTAAATGTAAAATGCAGTTACATATCTTTAAAACCAAAACTGAACAAAAATACAAAAGGACATTCATGAAGATCTCTTAGTGTTCCACTCGCAATAATTCTTTATCTTCCTAACATGGAGATAAGAAATTTCTATGTGGGCTGTAATTACCTAGAGCAGTGATGCCCGGTACAAATATAAGATACATATGTAATTTTAAAAGCCCTAGTATCCACATTAAAAAAAATGTTAGAAAGAAAAGAGTTCAGGGGTGGGGCCTGTCTCCGAGTGGTTAATGTTCCAGGTGCTCCACTTCAGCAGCCCACGTTCATGGGTTCAGATCCTGGGCAGGGACATACTCTACTCATCAGCCATGATATGGAGGCATCCCACCTACGAAATAGCGGGAGACTGGCATAGATGTTACCTCAGGACTAATCTTCTTCACCAAAAAGAAGAAAAAAAAAGAAAAGAGTCGCTTATTTTTAAACATATAGTTTCTTTTGCTCAATATATCAAAATGTTATCATTTCAACATATAATCAATATAGAAACTGTTAGTGAATTATTTTACATTATATTCATACAAAATCTTTGAAATTAGTGTGTATTTTACACTAACAGTCCGTCTTAATTTGAACACTAAACACTCAGCAGAAAGATTTGTTTCATATTTAGATCTCATAAAATTTACATTCAAAAAATAGATTTACATACAGAAATTGTTGAAAACAGGCATATATTGTCCAATAACTGAATTAAGTACATAAAATCATTCTTCTTTGATATTTGCATCCACTTTCATGAAAGTACTTTATTTTTTTAGCATAGATTGAACTTTGAAACAAAAGCCTACCAGTTTCAAAACTATATTTCTCCCAGTTAAGTAGATTCACTAACTCTTGTTTTAACTCAGTATTGTTAACATCAAATATAAAAGGATATTGCATGAATTGAAAAACAGATCTAAATTTATTAATATCATCAAAGCATTCTTCATTACTTTCTTTTAGACTTGTAGCCAATTAACATAGTTCTATTTATTACAATAAAATTTTCTGCAGCTGGATCTTCTGAGTAGTGTGCAAGAAATTTATTGTTGATTTATATTATAAAAAGTTTTAATGTCAACATAAATCTACACTTTTCTAGCGTGGTCACAAACAAGCTTTTTCTTTTCTTCGAGATTCAAATTTAGCTTGATAATAAGCAGTGTGATAGTAGTGAGAAATGTAAACCACATTACCATTAACTTATTTTCTTTGATTATTAAATATTTCACAAACATTCTTTTGATTTCAAGAAAATCTTAAATGTGTTAATAGTACAGTAAATCTTTACAAACTCTTCTAAAACTTAACAAAATATTTTAAAATTGTCTTTATTTATTCCTACAGTTTGATTAACCAAGGATCATTCCTTGCATTTGCATGTGGATATTGAAAAATTTAAACAACAGTATCAATGCCATTTTTCATGGCCTGTTTCAAAAAGTAGATACAAACATTTTGTCTTCAATATATATCACACAGTAGAACTTAGCAAAAGAAAAGCACTAGTCTCTTGTTTATGAATTCCAATACATCTAGATTTTCTACCTAACATACCTGGAATGCTGGCCATCGTGATAGAATCTTTTTCACATGAGGCCAGAATTATTTTTGACAGTTATAAAAAAAATCAAAACATATCTCTGATACCAATTCAATTATTTAGGTTATCAATTTATGACTTTTTTAAATTGGGAAATTCTTTAAGACAAGATGCATCCAAAGTATAAATAAAGCAATTTCTGTCATATCATGTAACTTATTTAAATCTGAAGAAATAGACTATCAATTTTGCACTTACGTATTTGTTAGATTTGGAAACTGTTAGAAAACTCATATTCTATGAGAAATAGTTTGGTGGCTTATTGAAGATACTTTACTTTTAAAAAAGGTCCTCATGAATTCCTAACAAAATTTCTATAACTGATGTAGTATTTTTTACCATCTTTACATCTGTGATGGTCTTTTTTATCTGTCAGGCTAGTCTAAGTCTGGGCTAGTTTAGTCTCAGTTATTCAATCAAACACTAATCTAGGTGTTGCTGTGGAGGTATTTTTCAGATGTAATAAAGGTCAGTAATCAGTTGACTTTGAGGGAAATTATCCTAGTTAATCTTGCTGGTCCTGAATAAATCACTTAGAAGGCTTTCAAACATGGCCAAGGTTTCCCCAAGAGAGTTAAAGAGGAGGAGAACAAGAAACAGACAGAAATTTCACCTGTGGACAATAGCTTTCGTCTGTGCCTGTGACTGTGAATTCCAGTTGGCTGATGATCTTCCCTTCTTGATTGGCCCGCCCTTTGGGTTTAGACTTGCTTTGCAAGCTCCCACTATCACATAAGGAAATTCCTTTCTCTCTCTATATATAGAATACACACACATGCACGTGCACACACATACATACATATCCTACTCTCTTACTCTAGTTGAACACTGACTGATAAACTATCTAGGAATGTTTTCATTTTTATCTAAGAATTCAAATCATTTTGTAGCTGGCCAAAGTCACAGGCTCAGATCCTAACAACTGTTTTAAAAATTTTTGTTGGATATTTAATTCTGATTTTAGATAACTAACTTTGTCAACGCTTTTTATCTGTTGACCTCTTCTTTTGTCAAATTCATTATACATTTGAATATTTTTATATCATCATAATAAAGCTCGTTTTTCTTGGTCTATTGCAGGAGATTTCAATTGCCATTCATAGCATAATGTGTACCTACCTTCTTCCATTTTCTTTTTGTCTTTATTTTACCGTTTTAATAGTAGTTTCTGTTACACGACTTGATCCTGCATCCTGCAATTGGTCTATTTTGTTAAAGAGGAAAATAAATGTATTTTAACTAAAGCAATAAGTATTTTAATTCAATTGCCAATTATAATTTACATAGGTATCACTGTAACTTCTGCTGTGTTCATAAAATATTCAGATAAACACATTACAATAGTATAACATTGCATAGAAAAACATCACTTGGGGCTGGCCCCGTGGCCGAGTGGTTAAGTTCGCGCGCTCCACTGCAGGCGGCCCAGTGTTTCGTCAGTTCGAATCCTGGGCGCGGACATGGCACTGCTCATCAAACCACGCTGAGGCAGCGTCCCACATGCCACAACTAGAAGAACCCACAACGAAGAATACACAACTATGTACCGGGGGGCTTTGGGGAGAAAAAGGAAAAAATAAAAATCTTTAAAAAAAAAAAAAAAAGAAAAACATCACTTGAACTGAATCAATTCATTTACATTGACTAGTTATATGTGTATATGTAATAATAGACACAACGTAGGTCTGCAATAATGCGACAGTAATATCTTACATGATTCAACAGTTAAAGGGAAATGTATTTCCAGCAATACAAATTTTTGTTTAACGTAATCATTTTACATGTCCAGTTCTTCAAATTAAACTTAAACTAAAATTAATAATTCTTTTCCTCCATTACAGCAGCCATACTTCAGTTCCTCACTAGACAAATATAGATACTGGCTACTGTATTGGACAACTCAGACCTAGAGGATAAATTCACTTCTTACAACGAAACTTGGTAATTAAACAACTGATTCAGTTTGCCTTCCCAGTTTTGTATGCAACCACTATTAGTATTGTTAAAAGCTTGTAATCTGCTCTCAGTCTTCCTGAGACCAAATCCAAACTTCAACTGCTAAGTAAAATTATGAAAATTATAACCAATATAACTGCTACTATTAAATAATGCACCAATGTATTCCTATTAAGCGCATTAGGACAGTCAATATGAAGAAAGATAAGCTGTAACATTATATGAGAGAACAAATGTTCTTAATATAGAAAGAAATAACTCTTCCTTAAAAATATCCAAGTAATTTAAATGAAAAATCATTAAAGTTATGGCAATAATTTTCAATTAATCGTTATTTCAATTCACAGCAAGTTAGAATCATGAAGGGATTTTTTCTCTAATGGAAATTGGCAATCTGATTCTAAAATTAAATTAGGAAACAAAAAGGAAAGCCAAAGAAATGCAAAGATAATTTAGAAGAAGAAGAAAGAAGAGAGGAATGATCCACAAGAGAAATATATTTAAATGTAAGGATTAAATTCATATGGTAATGAAAGAAAAATGGATCATTAGGTCAACAAACTAGCTTCATACATCCTGGGAAACAGACACATGAATGTGTGCAAAAGTTAATATATGATGGATGTAGCAATTCAAATCAATGAAAAAAAGACAAGTTATGAAAAAATACACTATGTTATAACAGTTAGAATTTACTTTATTGGGGAGGGTGAGGGAATAAATCACATTTCTACCTCATACCATTCACAGATATAATTTAAAATCAATTAAATATCAGAACAATAATAAAAATTCAACAAAATTATGAAAAATATAAGATTATGGAAAACTAGAAAATTTAATCTCTTGAAATCTAATAAAGAGAACATTGCAAGTGAATGGCAAAATCAATCATTTTTAATACTGCTAAAATGTCAAGTGGAATAATAAATTTGTGTAGACTGCAATTATTTAGAAAACATAGTCAAGTTTAAACAGATCTCTTCCCATGGAATGGTAACATCAAGTACTTGTGGGCACAAGAAGCTTTTCCAGAGCCACAGTGAATACTTGAAAGCTTAAAATTAAGTGAAGATGTGCTCCTACAGCAAGGGCAATCATATTTACTGAGAATTTGTTGAGTACATCAAATGTGATTTATCCTCTCACTCTTCATTACAATAGTTTTCAGGAAACTGCTCCATTCAAAAAATGAGTAATGATGACAAAAAACTTTTAAGAAACTTTTGCATTGATATTGTAGAAAAAAAAAGAAGAGCAAAAACTTGTAAATTAAAGATGAAAAATATATTTCCCAAGATGATTTTCAGTGAAATAAGAGCAGAGTTCAGAGGAAACATCATAATTTCAAAGATATTCCAGATTTAAAAAATGTTCTCAAAGAAGATTACAATGCCTCAAAATGAGATTACAAGAAAAAAGACAGACAGCAAAAGCAGCAGAGGTGAAAATATAAACATTTATATAAAAATTAAAGTGTTAAGAAGAACTGAGTGGTAAATTAGGAGTAATAAAGCAACTATGCCTGTAAATACAATCAGAAGCATTATGGAAAGACAGAGAAAATTATAAGACATTAAATGGAAGAGGAGAGACCTATATAATAATTATAGGGTAAATAACAGATGTGAAAGACTACAAATATAAAATAAATACAAATCTGGTGTTCCTAAATAAGAAAGAAAATGAAACTAAAAATATGTATGTATATATTTTTAAATATATTATAGAGAGATATTAGTGGGAATGGTGGAATAAGCACCTCCAAAACTCTACTCAAAGAGAACATTGGCAAAAATTGTCATAGTCAACTTTTTCAGAACTTGGGAAGTTAACCAAAACCTTCAACAATCTTAGGAGTATTTATTGAAGAAAATGGTCAAATATGGGCAAAAATAGTGAGATTTGTGGCATTGTAACTTTTTCTATTTCAATCCTTCTCTCCTTAGCTCTAGGGTACCTTTGAAAACCAAGAGCCCAGAAACCACTGAAGGGAAAAAAACAGAATAAGAGCTCCTTGAAAGCTCCATATCCAAAAAATGGTTATTATTAGACTTGTGTACGACTTTTCTGGAAAACTCCATTTAGCAGGCTTTCTTTATTTGACCTCACTCAGAGATATTCCAGAGCTAACAAATAACCCTTAACCTGGGTGTATTTTTCAAAAAGAATCAGCAGCAATTGTTTAACATTGCAGTTGCCTGAGACAGTGATAAAAGTTGCGGAAAATCTCAGGCTGATGATTATTTAGAAAGAAAAAACTAGGGAAGGGGATATCCATAGGGGACTTTGAAAAGTTTCAACATATTCCTGAGAATCTCAAAGGCCACATGCATATGTAAGACTGTGCATGCCCAGAGATGTGTGTATGCTGAAGAAAGAGACGAGAGGGCCCTTAGCTCTCACCTCTGACTGATCTTGAGGATGTATGTAAACAAAGAGTGAAATGTAGCCAGAGCTATAAACTGCCTACCTGAGCACTGAAGATATGCCCTAAGATGCACACAGAGTCCTTTCACAAATGATAGAAGACATTCACTTGAGTCATTTAAGATAATCTCTGTCCAGTCATTAGCTGACCACTGAGCTAACTGAGCAGAGACTTCAGGAGCTACAGCTGACAAAGAATATAGACATTACAGAATTAGTACAGGAAAGCAACTGAAAAAGCAAACAGCAATAACAACAAACCATAAGGAGAGGAGATTCTGATTTCCAGAGTTATCTCATTATATTATTTAAAATTTCAATTTTCAACAAAAAATATATGAGATGTACAAATAAACAAGACATTATGACCCATATTTGAGGGAAAAAAGCACTCAATAGAAACCTCCAAAAGTGAGCCCAAATATTGTATTTAATAGACAAAAAAAAAATAACACTTACTATTTTAAATATT
This sequence comes from Equus caballus, assembly GCF_041296265.1. NCBI lineage: Eukaryota > Metazoa > Chordata > Mammalia > Perissodactyla > Equidae > Equus > Equus caballus. Next base: position 60,840,720 of record NC_091706.1, on the reverse strand, counting down.
CAAAGAACTAAAGAAAACCATTTCTGAAGAACTAATTAAAATATGAGAATAATGTCCCAACCAATAGATTATATCTATAAAGATATAGAAATTATAAAAGAGAACCAAATAGAAGTTATCAAATTGGAAAGTACAATAACTAAAATGAAAAAAAATCACTGAGGGCTCAACAGCATTTCTGAGCTATCTGAGAAAAGAACGAATGACCTGGAAGATACATCAATTTATATTATCCAATCTCAGGAATTGAGAGAGAAAAAATGGAGAAAAATGGACAGAGCCTCAGAGACCTGTGTAACACCAACCAGCATACAAACATATCCCAGAAGGAGATCCCAGAAGGAGAGAGGAAAAAAGGGCCAGAAAGAATATTTGAAAAAATAATGGCTGAAAAGTTCTGAAATTTGATGAAAATCTTAGTCTACACAACCAAGAAGCTAAGTAAATCACAAGTAGAATAAACTCAAAGATTCATAACTAGACATATCATAATCAAACTCTCAAAGGCCAAATACAGAAAGAGAATCTCAAAATCAGCAAGAGAGAAGCAACTCATCCTTTAAAAAGGATCCTCAAAATTAACAGCCAATTTCTCATCAGAAACCATAGAGACTAGAAGGCAATGGAATAGTGTATTCAAAGAACTATAAGGAAAAAACAGTCAACCAAGAATTCTAGGTTTACCAAAACAAACTTTCAAAATTAAAGGAGAAATTAGGACATTCCAAGAAAAACAAAAACTGAGAAAATGTGTGGCTATCAAATCTATCTTACAAGAAATCCTAATAGGAGTCTTTCAGGCTGAAATGAAAGGAAACTAGGCCATAAGTTGAAACTGCACGAAGAAATAAAGAGCCTGGTAAAAGTAACTGTACACTACATATAAAAGAGACGATAAATTTCATGTTTATAACTTGTTTATTCTGTGTCTTGTTTATTCTGTGTTGTATCTGTGTTAAAGGAGAAGTGCGTAAAGCAATAATTATATTTTGTTAGACATACGAAATAGAAAGATGTAATTTCTATGGCTGTAACTGTACAAGGAGAGGGGAGAGGAAGGATCTGTATAGACGCAAAGCGTTTGTATATTATTGAGATTAAGTTAGCATATTCTGAACTAAAAAGTGAGAAGTTCAAATGTTAATTGAAATCCAGGTATATTGCTAAGAGAATAATGAAAAACTATTGTGAAGAAAACAAACAAAAATTAAAATGGAATCTTGTAGAATATCTCTAACAAAAATTAAGGCAACAATGGAATAATGTGAGAAGAAAAAAGACGCAAGACATGATAGCATAGTGGCAGAAGTAATCTCTACTGTATCAGTAATCCCATTAAAAACAAACATATTAAACACTGATAAAAACCAGAGATTGACAGAATGGATTTAAGCAGTGCAACTATATGTTGTCTGTAAGAGAACTCAGTTTCAAATAATCAAATAGTTTAACAGTGCAAGGGTGGAAAAAGATATACCATGCAAACAGTAATTTCAAAAAGAGCTGCAATAACTATACTAATATTAGACAAAATGGACTTCAAGACAAAATTATTACTAGAAGCTAAGTGCACATTTTTAAATGATAAAAATGTCAGTCAGTCAAGAAGATATACCATTTACATACTATATAAATGCAGCCAACACCAGAATCCCAAACTATGTGAAGTAAAACTACAGAATTGAGGAGATAAATAGGCAATTCAAGAGAAGTCAATACATCACATTCAATAACAAATAGATTAGATAGGCAGATGAAAAACAAAGTAGAAAACTTGAAGTGCACAACACTAGAACACAATTAAACTTAACAGACAAATATAGAACACTCCACACAACAACAGTAGGCTACATATTCTAGTCAAATGTATGTGGAACTTTCTCCAGGATAGACTACATATTAGGTCATAAAACACATCACAAATTTAAAAAGATTGAAATCAGGAAAGGTGTGTTCTCAGACCGCAGTGCAAGGGATTTAGAAGATAACAGAAGGAAATCTGAGAAATTCATGGTTATGTGAACATTAAAGATAAGAATCATAAAAACAATGGATCAAACAGGAATTCATAGTAGAAATTGGAAAATACCTTGAGATGAGTGAAGATAAAAACACAACATACCAAAACTTATGGGATACTGTGAAAGCAGTACTGAGGAAATTTATCTGTAATCATCAGTATTAAAAATAAAGAGATATCTTGGAATGACGTAAGCATCATGGCAGAGTGAGGTCTCACAGAAATCTTTCCCCTTGAATATACAACAACAAACAAATCCATAAACCAACAGAGGACATGCAAATACACCACAAAAAAACATCAGAGAGACCCATGCAGTCATATGATAGAAGGCAGAGGGGCTGGAGCCCCCCGTGGAGGAGGTGGAACAGGGTAGAACAAATTTTTGCTCCTCCCCTTAAAGACTGCGATTTGGGACCCCAGGAGTCCTCCGAGAGGGAAGGAACAGGGGAGGGGATGTTCCTTCACGTGAACATCAAGGACTCCCAAGCATCCTTGCAGCCTAGAGGGAAGCCCTCTAATAGGGCAAAAGCTTTCTTGGGGGTGACCTCATGAAGCCAACACCCCAGAAGAAGAGAGGGAGAAAACCCCAAGAGAATGCAGGAGAAAGCACCCCTCCTCCCACCTGCTTAGCATGGCTGCAGCCCCTGGGATTTTGGCTGAAAGCAGAGGGCTCAGAATACATGGCTCTTGACCCCCACCCAGTGGATATAGGCAGTGACTGCAACCAAATAACACCAGGATGTGAAAGAGCAGAACTCCCTCTAGCAATATCAAACACTCTATTAGATCTCCAGACCAGAGAGAAAATGACAAGTACCAAGAAATCAGTCCTGAGGATGCAGAAATATGTAATCTAAATGACAAAGAATTCAAAACAGCTATCATCGAAAAACTCAATGAGGTAAAAGAGAAGGTAGAGAAACAATTCAAGGAGTTGAGGAGCTACTTCACAAAAAAGATGGAAACTATAAAGAAGAATCAATCAGAAATATTAGAGATGACAGACACAATGGAAGAAATAAAATAAAATATGGAGTCCCTGAACACTCAAGTGGACACCATAGAGGAGCATATCAGCATAATTTAAGACAGACATGCTGAAATGCTCCAGGGGGAGGAGGAGAGAGAACTCAGATTAAAAAGAAATGAAGAAAGCCTCTGAGAGGGCCGGCCCAGTGGTGCAGGGGTTAAGTTCACCCATTCTGCTTCGATGGCCTAGGGTACTCCAGTTCAGATCCTGGGTGTGGATGTGGCACCACTTGGCAAGCCATGCTGGAGTAGGCATCCAACATATAAAGTAGATGTTAACTCAGGGCCAGCCTTCCTCAAAATAAATAAATAAAATTGATTTCTTAAATAAAAAAAAGAAAGTCTCTGAGAAAGCTCCAGAATTACAGGTATTCCAAAGGACAAAAGAGGCAGAATGGAGTAGAAATCTTGTTGAAAGAAATAATAGCAGACAACTTCCCAAACCTAGGGAAGGAAATCTATGTGGAAGAGACTGCCAGATCTCCTAAATATGTCAATGTACAAAGACCTGCTGCAAGGCTTATAGGAGTGAAACTGGCAAAAGTGAATGACAAAGAAAGAATACTAAGAGCAGTAAGGCAGAAGAAAATAATCTACAAAGGAATTCCTATCAGGCTTTCATCAGATTTCTCTGAAGAAAACTTACAGGCTAGGAGACATTGGAATGACATATTCAAATCATTGAAAGATACAAACTTTCAGCCAAGAATAATCTATCCGGTGAAAATATCCTTCAGATATGATGGAGAAATAAAAACCTTCCCAAGCAAACATAAGCAAAGGGAGTTCATAGCCAGGTGACCCCCCTACAAGAAATCCTCAAGAAGGCCCTCATACCTGGAAAAAAAAGGGAGGAAGGGGAGAAAGGGGTTACAAAGCATGGAGTAAAGAGTTAAACAGGTAGACAGAATCAGAGCAGGATAGCAAATACCCAAGTATAGCTTTAAAGACAAAGGGAAGGAAAACACCAAAACAAAGATTATCTCGTCATTTTAACCACAAGCTCATAACACAAGATGGAATAAGATGTGAGTAAAATGACTTAGGAGGGGAAGAGCAAAGGGACTGAATCAGTTTAGTCTAAGTAAATTAGAGGTCATCAGAAAAGGGACCATCTTATCCACATGATCTTGAATACAAGCTTCAGGATAACTACTAAACAAAAAAGCAGAACAGAGACACAAATAATAAATATGGAGGAAATAAAGAAACACAACATGAAACACTACATAATTCGATTGGTAGACCAAAATACACAGGATGAGAAACAATGGAAATGCAGGAGAACCATAAAATGAGTGATAAAATGGAAGCATTAAGCCCTCATATATTGATAATCACCCTAAATGTAAATGGATTGAATTTTCCAATAAAAAGATACAGAATGGCAACATGGATTAAAGAACAAGACCCAACAATATGCTAGGTTCAGGAAACACGTCTCAGCTCCAATGACAAACACAGGCTCAGAGTGAAGGAATGGAAGATGATACTGCAAGCTAATGGCAAACAAAAGAAAGCAGGTATTGCAATACTTATATCAGACAAAGTAGACTTCAGGATAAGACAGGTAAAGAGAGAAATGAGGGGCAGTATATAATGATCAAAGGGACATTCCATCAAGAAGAAATAACACATAAATATCTATGCACCCAACACAGGGCACCAAAGTATATAAAGCAACTGTTAACAAACTTAAAAGAAGATGTTAATGATAACACAATAACAGTAGGGGACCTCAACACTCCACTCACATCAATGGACAGATCATCCAGACAGAAAATCAATAAGGAAACATTGGAATTAAATGAAAAGCTAGACCAGTTGGACTTAATAGACATATAGTATATTCCATCCCAAAACAACAGAATACACACTCTTCTCAAGTGCACACAGAACATTCTCAAGAATAGACCATAAGTTGGGAAACAAGGCAAGCCTCAATAAATTTAAGAAAATTGAAATAATAACAAGCATCTTTTCTAATAACAATGCTCTAAAGCTACAAATTAATTACAAGAAAATAACCAAGAAGATGACAAAGATGTGGAAACTAAACAACATGCTAGTGAACAACCAATAAATCATTAAGGAAATTAAAGGAGAAATCAAAAAATATCTGGAGACAAATGAAAATGAAAACATACCATATCAACTCATATGGGATACAGTCAAAGCTGTAGTAAGAGGGAAATTCATCGCAATACAGGCTCACCTTAACAAACAAGAAAAACACCAAATAAAAAGTCTCAAACTACATCTAATTGAATTAGAAAAAGAAGAACAAATGAAGCCCAAAGTCAGCAGGTGAGAAATAATAAAAATAAGAGCATAAATAAATGCTATTGAAACAAAAATGCAGCAGAAAGGATCAATGAAACAAAGAGCTGGTTCTTTGAGAAGATAAATAAAATTGACAAAGCCCTAGCCAGGCTTACAAAGAAAAAAAGAGAGCAAATTCAGATAAATAAAATTAGAAATGAAAGAGCAGAAATAACAATGGATACCACAGACATACAATGGATTATAAGAGAATACCATGAAAAACTATATGTCAACAAAATGGACAATCTAGAGGAAATGGATAAATTCTTAGACTGTTAAATTCTTAAACTCTTCCAACCTCCCAAAGCTGAATCAAGAAGAAATAGAGAATCTGAATAAGCCAATCACAAGTAAGGAGATTGAAACAGTAATCAAAAGCACCCCAAAGAATAAAACCCGGGACCAAATGGTTTCCCTGGAAATTCTACCAAACCTTCAGAGAGGATTTAATACCTATCACTCTCAAGTTATTCCAAAAAATTAGGGAAGATGGAGTGCTTTCTAACACATTCTATGAGGTCAACCTCACTCTGATACCAAAGCCTGATAAGGACAAAACAAAAAAGGAAAACTACAGGCCAATATCGCTGATGAATATACATGCAAAACTCCTCAACAAAATATTGGCAAACCGAATACAGCAATACATCAAAAAGAACATATATCATGATCAAGTGGGATTTATACCAGAGACACAGGGATGGTTCACCATCAGCAAATCAATGTGGTACACCACATTAACAAAATGAGGAATAAAAACCACATGATCATCTCAATAGATGCAGAGAAAGCATTTAACAAGATCCAATAGCAATTTATGATAAAAAGTCTTAACAAAATGGGGATAGAAGGAAATTACCTCAACATAATAAAGGTCATATACGACAACCCCAGAGCCAACATCATACTCAATGGAGAAAAACTGAAGGCCATCCCTTGGAGAACAGGAACAAGACAAAGATGCTCACTACCACCACCCTTATTTAACATAGTACTGGAGGTTTGGGCCAGAGAAAATTAGGCAAGAGAAAGGAATAAAAGGAGTCCAAAAAGGGAGTGAAGAGGTGAAACTCTCACTCTTTGCAGATGACATGATCTTATAAATAGAAAACCCTAAAGCATCCATTGGAAAACTACTGGAAATAATTAAAAACTACAGTAAGGTGGCGCGGTACAAAATCAACTTACAAAAATCACCTGCCTTTCTGTACTCCAATAACGAACTTACAGAAAGAGAATTCAAGAATACAATTCCGTTTACAATTGCAAAAATAAGAATAAAATACTTATGAATAAATTTAACTAAGGAGGCAAAGGACTTATACAATGAAAACCAAAAGACGTTATAGAAAGAAATAGATATGGTCTGACAAAAGAGAAATTCTATAAACACCTCACATTGTTTCTCCCATAGGAGAACTGACAGGGCAACCACTGCTCAGATTTCATCATCATGCTCCTTTCTTTTTTCAGAACACAGGTAGGTAATTGGTTTGATAGTATCTTCCACCCCGAGTGTAGAAAACGCTTATCTTTATGAGATGCTAATACAGTGATTCACCCGCGCTTGTCCAAGGCCACTTCATGACGCAGAACTATAAAGCATAAAAGTAATTTTTGCAACAAAGCCAAAACATATGAATAAAAACACTGCATAGGAATGTCAAAAGATCAGAGACAGGAGATGTGAACTACAGACTAGTAAAACTACCCTTAGAGTTCTAAATTGTAGTGTAGCAGAGACAGTGTGCAGGATTTAATCGAATAACACAAGGAAAATAAACGCTAGAGCAAAACAGCTTCATCTTCCAACATAGCAGTTATAAATATGTTTGTATTTAACACTGTTTTATGTAATAAAATCATAACAGTAAAGTAGTAAACAATGTAAGAGGTTTTAGTTCTTGAATAGGCATTTTTTATAATGCATGTACGAAGTACTCAGTTTGGTATAAAAATAATCAGTTAATAATGGAGAATCTCAGTAAACTGCTTGACATAGTGATAGGCACATTGTAAGCATAAATCAATTCCGCAAAGCCCTGCGAAAATAGAATGAAGAATAAAGGTTTACAACTTGCCTATACAACTATTTATGGGCAGATTATGTTTCAGCAGAAGAAAATAACAAATCTTTCAACAAGCATCTGAACCTATTACTATTTTTATCCCCCTGTTTAAACCATAGCTTAGGACATCTTTTGGTCCTCACATTTTGGAAGCTTTTTTTGCTTCTGAGAATCTGACATAAATATTCGCTTGAAAGGTCAAATTTGGTGCAAAATTCCCTGTGCTTCTATACACATGCACACTCTATGTGCCATCTTTCAGGACTGTGGGAAATTAAGTTGAAGAACAGAATCCCGACAAAAAAATAGAGTGAAGGCAATAAAGCACTAGGTGCAGGGTGTATACTCACTATGGTAATATTCAATTCTTATATTATAAATACCATGTGCTCTCAATATATGCTATTTGGAGAGATGATGCTGTCATGAAATTTCTCTATTCATCAACTATTATTTATATCACTAATATACCAATGTAGCATTAATATTTTTTCCAGATTTATTGAGATATAATAGATGTATGACATTGCGTAAGTTTAAGATGTACATCATGATCATTTGATACCGTGAAATAACTACCAGAGAAGCATCAGTTAATATTTCCATCATTTCACATAATTACCCTTTTTTGTGGTAATAATATTTAAGATCTCCTCTCTTAGAAACTTTCAAGTATATAATATAGTATTGGAAACTATAATCACCATGCTGTATATTAGATTCCTAGAAGTTATTTATCTCATAACTAGGAGTTTGTACCCTTTGACCACATCTCCTCATTTCCCTCACTCCCCCAGTCTCTGATAACCCCCATTTGACTTTCTGATTCTGTGAGTTCCACGTTTTTTTAGATTCCACATATAAGTGAGAACATACAGTATTTGTCCTTCTCTGTAAGACTTATTTCACTTAGCATAATGCCCTCAAGTTTCATCCATGCTGTCTCAAATGGCAAGATTTCCTCCTTCTCATGGCTGAATAATATTCCATTGTATATATGTACAACATCTTTATCCATTCGTCTATAGATGAATACTTAAGTTGTTTCCATATCTTGGCTATTGTGAATAATGCTGCAAATGAATTTGGGAGTGTAGATATCTCTTTGAGATAGTGGTTTTCTTTCCTTTGGCATATGCCCAGAAGTAGAATTGCTAGATCATATGGTAGTTCTGTTTTTAATTTTTTAAGGAAACCCCACTTAGTATTCCATAGTGGCTGAACCAATTTGCTTTCCTACCAACAGTACACAAGGGTTCTCTCTTCTCATCCTTGCCAACACACTGTTTCTTGCCTTTTGGGTGATAGCCTTTCTAACTGGTATGAGACGATCTCTCATTGTAGTTTTGACTTGCATTTCCCTGATGATTAGTGATATTGAGCATCTCTTCATGTAAATGTTGGTCACTTGTATGTCTTCTTTGGAAAAATGCCTGTTTCTTTGCTAATTTTTTAATCATTATTTGCTTCTTTGTGATTGAGTTGTGAGTTCTTTATACATTTTGGATATTAACCCTTTATATGATATAGGACTTGAAAATATTTTCTTCCATTATGTAGGTTAATTTTTCATTTTGTTGATTGTTTCTTTCATTCTGCAGGAGATTTTTAGTTCAAGGTAATCCCACTTATTTACTTTTGCTTTTGATGCTTATACTTTTGGTGTCACATCCAAAAAATTGTTGCTAAGACCAAAGTCAAAGATCTTTAGCCCTATGTTTTCTTCTAGGAGTTTTATGTTTGTCTTTAATCCATTTCAATCTAATTTTTGTAAGTGGTATAAGTGGTCCAATTTCATTTTTCTGCATACGACTATCCAATTTTCCCAGCACCATTTATTAAAGAGACTGTCGTTTCCTCATTGAATATTCTTGGCTTGTTTGTCAAACATTAGTTGATGATTTATGTGGGTTTAATATTAGCCTCTTTGTTCTGTTCCAGTGGTCTATGTGTCTATTTTTATGCCAGTACCATACTGTTTTAATTACTATAGCATGCAGTATAGTTTAAATTTTGGAAGTGTGATGCCTCAAGCTTTGTTTTTCTGATTCAGGATCACTTGGCTATCTGGGGGTCTTTTGTTGTTCCATGCAACTTTTAGAATTGTGTTTTCTATTTCTGTGAAAAATGCTACTATAGACACCATGACAGAGATTGCATTGAATCTGTAAATGGCCTTTGAAGTTTGGCCATTCTAACAATATTAATTCTTCCAATCCATGAACATGGAATATCTTTCCATTATTTGTGTCTTCTTCAATTCTTTCATCCAAATCTTAAAGTTTTCTGTGTACAGAACTCTTTGGTTAATTTATCTCCCTGGTTAGATATATCCCTAAGGATTTTTTTTTTATGCTGTTGTGAATGGGACTTTTTTCTTTATTTCTATTTCAGATATTTAATTTTTGTGTATTGAAATACAACTTCTGTATGTTGTTTTTGTATCCTGCACCTTTATTGAATTAATTTATTAGTGCTAACAGTTTTTTGGTAGCTCTTTAGGCTTTTCTATATATAAGATCATATCATCTGCAAACAAAGACAATTTTACTTCTTCCTTTCTGATTTTGATGCTTTTTATTCTTTTTCTTGCCTGATTGCTCTAGCTAGGACTTCAAGTACTATGTTGAATACTTTTTGTTGAGAATTTCTACATCTATATTCATCAGTAATAATGGCTTATAGTTTGTTTTCTCCTAGTGCCCTTATCTATCTTTGGTATTAGGGTATTGCTGGCCTGATAAAATTACTTTGGGAGTGTTCTCTTCTACTCATTTCTTTTAAAGAGTTTGAGAAGGATTGGTGTTAATTCTTTAAATGTTTGATTGAATTCACCAGGGAAACCATCTGGTCCTTGGCTTTTCTTTGTAGCGAGATCTTAGATTACTGATTCAATCTCCTTACTCATTATTTATCTGTTCAGATTTTTTATTTCTTCATGACTCAGTCTGAGTAGGTTGTATCTTTCCATAAATTTTACCATTTCTTCTAGATTATCCAATTTGTTTGCCTATAATTGTTCATTGTAATCTCTGATGTTTGTATTTCTGTGGTATCAGTTGTAGTGTCTCCTCTTTCATTTCTAGTTTGATTTATTTGAAACTTCTTCTTTTTGTCTTAGTTAATTTAGTTAAAGATTTGTCAATTTTGTTTATGTTTTCAAAAAAGCAGCTCTTACTTTCATTGATCTTTTAAATTCTTTTTGGTCCCTAGTACATTTGTTTTTGCTTGTATCTTTATTATTTCCTTCCTTTTGCTGACTTTTGGATTAGTTTGTTCTTTTTCTAGTTCTTTGAATTTTAAAGTTAGGTTGTTTGAAATCTTTCTTTTTTCTTAATGTGGGCATTTATCACTATAAATTATCCCTTTAGAACTGCTTTTGTTGCATCCCATGGAATTTGGTATGTTGTGTTTCCATTTTCGCTTGTTTAAAGATATTTTTTTTAACTGCCCTTTTGATTTCTTATTTGACAGCACTGCTTATCATTAGTTGTTCAGGTTTTTCAGGCATGCTTTGTTTAATTTCCACATATTTGGAATTCTCTAGCTTTATTTCTGTTATTAATATTTAGCTTCATACCATATAGATCACAAAAGATAGTTGGTATGATTTCAATCTTCTTTAACTTGCTAATACTTATTTTGTGACCTACCATGTGACCTGACCTATCCTGGGGAACATTCTATGTGCACTGGAGCAGAATGTGTTATGCTGCTGTTGGATAGAGTATTCTTTATATGTCTGTTAGGTCTATTTGGTCTAAAATATAGCTCATGTCCACCATTTCCTTATTGATTTTCTGTCTCGATGATCTACCAGTTTTGGAAGTGCCCTACTAAAGTCCACTGTTGTTATTGTATTATTGTCTATTTGTCTCTTCAGATATGTTAGCATTTGCTTAATATAATTCAGTGCTTTGATGCTGTATGGATATATTTTTATGATTGTTATATCTTCGTGATGAATTGACCCTTTACCCTTTTATAATGAACTTCTTTGTCTCTTGTTAGTTTGGCTTACAGACTATTTTGCCTGATAAATGTTATCTACCCCTGCTCTCTTTTGGTTTCCAATTGCATAGAATATATTTTTTCATGCCTTAACTTTGAGCCTTTGTGTGTCCCTAAAGTTGATGTGAATCTCTTTTAGGCAGCATATAGTTGGGTCTTGTTTTTTTAATCTATCCAGCCACTTTATGCCTTTTGATTGGAAAATTCAGTTTATTTGCATTTAGAGTAACTATTGATAGATATGGACTTACTAATGCTATATTATTGTTTTCCGTCTGTTTTGAATTTCCCTTGCTCCTTCTTCCTCTTTTGCTGCCTTCCTTTGTTAATTGATGATTTTCCACAGTGATATGCCTTGATTCCTTTCTCTTTAACTTTCGTGAATCTGATACTGATGTCACTTCTCACCATTACTTTTTTTTAAGTAATAGCTATCATGAACTTAATGTCTGTTTTCCCTAAGAATCTGTATGTTGAAGCGCTAATCCCAAATGTGATGGTTTTTAGAGATGGGATCTTTGAGAGATAATTAGGTTTAGATGAGTTCCCAAGGGTAGGGCCCTCATGTGAGATTGGTGTCCCTATAAGAAGAGGAAGAAAGATCAGAAATCTCTCTCTCTGCCATGTGAGAACACATGGAAGATGTCCATCTACACAAGCCAGGAGGAGGGTCCTCACAAGGAACTTAATCTGCTGGCACCTTGATCTTGGCCTTCCATGCCCCAGAACTATGAAAAACAAACATCTGTTATTTAAGTTACCCCATCTATGCTATTTTCTTATAGCAGCCCAAGGAAACTAAGACAATAGCTATTTCTATAAATAAGCTCTGAAGTATTACATTGTTAGTACTTTCTTGTAAGTAATTTAAAAGATGATGATCCAGTTTATACAAGACTAGGAAGCTACAATTGAGTGGGAATTTATAGCAAATATTTAGACCTTTAGGGATATTAAGTAATAATAGGTAAGGTTCATAATTTCAAAGAGAGGGGATTTATCAACATTTTCACCGTCAGGCACCTACTATCCTATTTACTAAAGAGGAAAGAAATAAGAAATAAGGTTTCTTACATAACGGATGAAGAAGAGATCCCTGTATGGGAACAATGGTATGATTTTGACTTCTAGTATTTCATATTCATGAACCTCCATATTTCACATAAGCTTTTACTGTTTTTGTATTCAATTTTTATATTTAATATTTGTTCCTTTTAGCTTTTTATGTATTATTTTGTTTTGGAAAGAATACTTAATATGAGATATACCTTCTTAAAAATTGTTTTAAAGTAAAATATGTTATTTATGTTGATTCCACATCTTGACTATTGTGACTAGTGCTGCAGTGAACAGTGGAATGCTATCTCTTCAAGATCCTGATTTAAATTATTGTGGATTAATACGCAGAAGTGGTGTTGTGAGATCATATGGTTTTACTATTTTTAATTTTTTGAGGACCCACCATACTATTTTCTATAGACAATGCACAATTTAATATTTCCATCAGCAGCATGCGAGAGTTCCACTTTCTCTGCATCCTCATCAACACTTATTGTCTCTTGTTTTTTCAATAATAGCCATCCTGACGGGTGAGAGTTTAGTGCCACTGAGCATTTTTTAATGTATCTGTTGGCCATTTGTATGTCTTCTTTGGAGCTATATCCTTTAGCCCATTTTTAATTGAGTTATTACCTTTAGTTTCATTTTTTACTATTGATTATTAGTTCTTTATACATTTGGGAGATTAACCTGTTATCAGATATATGGTTTGGAAATATTTTTCCCATGTCTTGAGTTGGTTTTTCACTCTGTTAGTAGTTTACTTTGCTGTGCAGAAGCCTATTAACTTTCATCTTGCTAAACTTGGAAAATGTTTCCGTTTTAGCAACCCAGTTCTATTTTCTAGTGCGTTTACTTTTTGTCTTTTTCATTTGTCACTCACATATATTATTAGAATGAATTCTCTGCCAAATTAGTTATACCAATGTTGAACTGAACAAGATCTAGCAGAGATTTTTAATAAAAATTTCTTGAAAATTACTCTTCCTTGCAAGAAAACAGGTGTCCCTCACAGTATTTGTTCCCACCTCTCTTCCTGCCCACTAAGCCATAACTAGGGCCCAGTTATAGCATAACCCAGGTGTGGATGTGCTGGATCTGAGGAAAGGGACTACACTACAAAGAAGCTGCTAAATCTTGGCAGCATGTACTGGAAGGAGCAGGAGGGGTACGTGTAGTGCAGGATTCTGAGGTTGCTTAATCAAGGGAGCCCAACCATAGAACAGGGACCATATTTCTCTGAAGATACAGGATTTAACAATCTAGCAGTACCTAGGAGATAGTATGAATGTGCTACTTGAAGAGCTCCTAGAAGATGGAAAAAGTGAGAGCACATTCTGAGCAAAGCTGAAATAGCAGAATTGCTGTGATATACGGTAAAGGAAGAAATTAAAAAGCTTGGAGAAGTGGTCTTCTTGGAATAGAGAAACTATGTAAGGCTAGAAGACCCTTCAGATTGAATGAAGGGTTCTTCATTTACAGAAGATATAAGGTATGTGTTAGTAAAAGATTTAGTAATGGCTCTTCTCCCTATGGCAGGACTGTAGGTAAAAGAGGCCATTACAGAGCAAGGCTCACTGAAAGCAGTGATAACGATAAAACTCTAAAATCACAGAGGCTGTGTTGTAACCTCGAGAAGTCAGATGGATGCAATTATTATAAATGACATAGTTGAAGTGACAACCAAGAGACCAAGGATTCTGAGGAGTTAAGGACATGATTAAAGGAATACAAAATCCCTTGGGACCAAATATAGTCATCCCAAATGAGTACAACTCAGCTTTGTCATTAGAAGAAATCAAGGATATACAACTAGAATCCTAAGAGCAAACACCCCAATAAGAAGTGGTGATCCATTGCCCAGTTTCTAGTTATGAGCCAATTTTCAATCCTGTTTGGCCGAAAAGAAACTGAGTCCCAGGAGGAAGGACCTTATAACATCATAGCAACTATACATTGTAATTATCCCGCTAGTCCTTTGGCAAGAGATCTTAAACCATTTCCTCAGGAAACTGTACACTGGTGACAGAAAGTGCCAAAATATTTTGAGAATTATGAAACATAGGATCTGACTTGACATTGATATTCATTGCCCCTGTCAAAGTGAGGGCAAACTAGAGCAGGGTCATATCTGGAGTCCTAGATAAGGTCTGCTTTACAGTGGGTTGACTAGATCTTCAGATCCACTCGATAATTATTTGCCCATTCCCAAAAGTATAATTGGGATGTACATCCTTGGTAATTGACACAACCCACCCATTGAGTCCTTGGCTGGCAGGGTAAAAGCTATTATAGTGGGAGAGCATATGTGAAAGCCTCTGAAACTACTGTCTCTGATCACCACAGTAAACAAGAAATAAGACTATATCTTCAGGGGATGGTGGAAATAAGAGTCACCCTTAATGATATAAATGATATATGGTCATAGTCCTAATCATGTCTTCGTTTTATTAACTAATTTGGCCTCTTCAAAATCAGGTAGATACTGGAGTATGACAGCAGCCTACCACAAACTCAAATAGAGCTCAAATAATTCCTAACCCCCAGTTGAACCCACTGTGCTAGATGCATATCTTCATTAGAGAAGGTTTAAAATGCCTCAGGTACATGATATGTGGTCATTAATTTGATAAATGCGTTCTGATCCATTCAGATCAGAAAAACGGATGGGAAACTTTGCAATCACATGAAACAGGCAACAATATATATTCACAGTTTTTCCCAGAGGTATGTTAATTGTCCAGCTATATGTCATAATGTAGTCTGACGAGAGCTGGACTGTCTGAACATCCCACAGAACATTATATTGATCAACTACCTTGATAATAGTGTTTTCATTAGGCTAGATGAACTAGAAGTGGCTAGCACCATAGAGGAATGGGTAAGACACATATATTTCAGAAATGGAAGATAATGAAGATTCAGGAGCCTGCCACATCAGTAAAATTTTTAAGGGTTCAGTGATCAGAGATGTGCTAGAACATCCCTTCCAAGGTATGGGTTAGTTTATTGCACCTTGAACTTCCTACCATGAAAGCAAAAACACAATACCTAGTAAGCCTTGTCAGGTTCTGCAGGCAGCACATCTCATACACTAGAATACTATTTCAACTCATGTACTGGATGCTATGATAAACTATCACTTGAGTGGGGCCTGAGCGTCAAATGGCTCTACAGCACATCCAGGCTGTGATCCACTGTCACTGCTGCTTGGACAATCCAACTAGACAGACTTTATGGTATTCAAGGTATTGGTAGTTAGAAAAGATACCATGTAAAGCTCACGGCAAGCCTCAGTCATAGAATTACAGGATGGGCCCCTGAGATGCCAGAATAGTGCTATGCTGCCTGCAACAGAAAATTATATTAATTTAAAAAAATCCTTGGCTTGCTATACAGCCCTTATGGATACCACGGGGCACCAAATGACCATGGAGGCAGAATTGCCTAATACGAGCCAGTTCTGTGATGCCAATCAAGTCACAAGTTTGGGTGTGCTTAGAGGCAATCCACTTTAAGTTAGAAGCATTGTATTCAACATTAAACACAAGCATGCCCAGAGTTTTCCTTCATGCAAGCTGCATGAGCAAGTAATCCATTCTCTATGTTAGCCATCCTTTGAGCACCTTAACTCATTCCTCTGGCCACAGGGAGGACTCTTTTTGATCATCTGAAAGGGACTAATAAATCCTAAAACTGGTATATAAATGGGTTCCACTGATCATTTTACATACCACACCACGCAAAAGCTGCCAGCTTGATGGTCTGTGGCTGGAATGGCCTGTGAAAACACAGAAGAAGATACAGAAGTGATATACTGCAGGGATGGCACACTGTCTTCCAGGATTCAATATACACATTGGGTTCCCAATCCTCCATAGAAAGAATCTGTGAATTTTAATTGATCTTAACTTTGATTGTTATACAATATGCCACTGTGAGAAATAATCTATGTTTATTTGTTTAGGGAGATAAAATGACTAAAAAGATGTCCTAACAGAGGTTATAATCTAATGGGAAAAATAAACATTTTTTTCCTCTCTATATGGTTTATTATAAGCTATGGAAAGACATGTAAGGACAAAAATACTTTTGATTATGGAAGGTGACCTTTGAGACTTTCAAAACATTCAAAAAATGTTTTAAATTTTTGTAGAGAACATGAATATTCATGGTCCTCTGGAGGGGGCAACAAAAAATTGATAAACGAAAGACAAGTTTGAGAAAGGGCTACAAGTTGGGAAAGATATAAAAATATATATAATTTAATGGGAAATCACTATATGTCCAGCATTGTTGAAAATGCTTTAATTAACTTGAAACAATACTGTGCTGCTGGTATTTTATATCCATTTTAAAGGTGACGAACTGTCACACAGAAAGTGTTAGAGCTAGGGCTCCAAAACCATTGTATATCCCACCACGTCATTTGTAATTTGTGTTAAGGAACACACCTTTATGTTGATAACATATTAGTTCACTAAGCTTAGTAGATTACGTATTTTAGCTACTTGAAAAGTAACTTAGGGTAACGATGATAGTTATACTAGGAGTAAGCTAATAAAAGTACAATTGTAATGGTGGCAGTTAAGATACCATCATAATCTCTATGAGGAATACACTCTTACCTCTAAGGTGGAAATACATCACTGCAATGGAGCATGTTCAAGGATTAAGTACATACATGCCAAGACCATTTAAAAATGACTTGCATTGATTTGGCTTCTCAGACAGAAAACTAATCCTCTCCTAACAGAGTTTTAACATGATACACCTAAATCCCACCAAGAATTACAGTGCCTTAAAAAATTAAATCTACTTTAAATACAATAGCTTCTATTTCCTTCTAGCAGTGAATAGCCCAGCGATTGCAGGGGATTCAAGGTTTGCATGTTCTTCCCTTATCATACGTGGGCGTAGTGGAGAGATTACCTGTGAATGGAATAGGAAGGAAAGAGGAAAAAAGGCAACTGCTGTTCTCCAGTATTTGAACAGACAGTTGCAATTACCTTTCTAATGAGTTTGGACAGAGCCTAAGAGGAGATAGGAGCCGTGTACTATATACGTGGGTACAGGATTCTCATAGACAGTCATTCGCAGCTCAGGTTCATTGCTTCTTTCATTATCACAGGAAGTCTTTCTCTTTCCATTTGCATCAAAATGCTCACTCCACTTCAGTGACCTGGCCTTGTTCAGCTTGGATCTAATTTTCAGGCTTATTTTTCATGACGTCAAGGAGCTGTACAAATGGACCAATATTTTTACCTTGCTTCCCAATAATTTAACATCAGGAGTAATTTTAAAGCTGGAAGAAAAATGCATTTTTAGTATAATTATATTTTGAAATAATGTACTTAGTTACTCAGGACTCTATTCACATTTATATATAAAGGAATAGCTGTACTGAATATGTAATATTGAAAGACAAACCTCTGAGATAAATTTTGTTCCACAATCTATTATGAAAAAATACTTGTTGAAACCCAGTAATAGGTGATCGTGTTATGTTTTTTAATTATCACGGATATAATCAAATTATGTAACTATCAATGTGTTTATTTATTCAAACAGTGCAGGTCACAACAGTACTCGAAAATCCTTTGCTCACTGGTTTTATCATCTGGCAGGTTTGGATTTAAGAAAATTTGAACGAACTTAATATCTCTAACAAGAAACCGCACAATGAGGGTACTTTTCATATCGTTATATACCGAGGAGATTTCAACTACAGATCATATACTGAGGAGATTTCAACTACAGATCCTGTTACAATTTCCTGCTATTGGAAATAGATTTTAAAATCTAAGAAGAGGCTCTAACAAACAAAAAACCCACTAACATTCTGTGTATCACACAGTGCTATAATATGTCCTATTTTTATGCATAACTGTACTTTTGTTACTTCTTATCAAGTCTTTTGCTGTTAGAGTGATTCCTACTATTTACATTAAGCCTTACGGAAATAAAAATGAATAAATTTTCTTATAGAACTACATCTTCTCTGAGTGATAAAGAAACATGATATCGATTCCCATATCTAGCATATCTGATAAATATCAAACTGTGACTCTGCAAAACATACTACCTATTTCCTCAGTCTCCAATTAACAGCACATATAGCATCAATAAAACATTTTCATTAATATTTGGACTCAGATTTCATTACAGAAGTTCTGACGCATCATAACAAAACATGCTTAGTCAAGCAATTTACCTAATCTATGTAATGAAACCATTGAATCTGATAATCGCAAAGGTAGATAGCAGCCTTCAATCTGAGTCACATGAAGGATTATCTCAGAAATCTCAGCAGAAGTTAATGCAAAAATTATTGATAGGAGGATAATTTATAAACACAAAACCATTTTAAAAGTGCATGTCTGACTAAAGGAGTCAGTTAATTAAACTATGGTTCATGCTATAATGATTATAATGCAGATATTAAAATGTAGTAAACTTAATTTTATATTTATATTGTCATTTATATTTTAACTTTTAAATAGGGACTTAATGATGAGACAACATTGAGCAGGCTACTGAAACCTCATATTCCATGTGACTCACATTATATCAACAATTTTTTGTGAATACACATAAACATGCACACACACATATGCATGAATAAATGTTTGACATGAAATGCACCATTTTTTTTATATTAGAATGAATATTTCTGTTGTAGGAGTACAGCTGAGTTTTAAAATTGTTTCTCTACTCTTTTCTATATTTTGCGCATTTCATACCAATGAACATATATTAGTTTTACTTTAAAGAAAAATGGAAAAAAATTAGTTAGTGAATCTGTGAGTTATTTATTTTCATTTAAAGAAAATAAAACCCTTTGCTTCTATAATAAGGACTTAGAGTCTTACTTTGTGAATTAATTTCAGACAAATGAATTCTCTTTTTGTGCTATTTTAACCATTCCCAGGACCGATGCGATGAGTGATAATAGAGAAGTAGCTCTCATTTCCCATATTTTATAAAATTTGTATATCATACTTAGGATATGAATCACTTGTACTTATATTCCTATACTATTTCTGATTGCCTCAGGTTTGTATTAATTTAACATATATGTATTTATACTAGATCATGATTTGGATAAAATAATAATTGAAGCGATATGAATATGATTTTTAATAGGATCAACTTTGGAAAGTTATTATTTTCTAAATGGTATACCCTATTCCATGTAGAGTGAACATGTGTCTAGTCAATAAACTTTTGTTTAACAACTAAATGCCAAGCTTTGTCCTTAGAGCTAAGGATATAAACATAATGAAATTTATAACCTCCTAGCAGAGCTAGTAATAACAAGGGGAATCTAGTACATAAACACTTGATATGATATTACTGCGTTTGTGCACAATTATAGAGGTGTGTGTGAGAGGCAGTAACAAAGCAGAAAAATAGATGATTTGTTCTGAGGAAGTGGGTGGTAGGAGCTGAATCTGTAAGGAAGATTCAGTCATCAAACGTCATTTGGACAAGTAGGGTAAACCTGCATACAATGTAATGAATTGTTTAAAAAAGATGTGAAGAAATTACTGTAGAATATTAGATATATTCTCTATCATTAAACAATGTACTCTATGCTTACGTGTTTGCATGTGTGTATGTGTGTGTTTGAAATTACGTTTATGGACAATCCCTGCGACCAGAATGGTCAAAAGAAACATTTTATTCACATAGAACATTTCATGCATAAACTTATCCATATAATTTGGACTAAATTGTTGTAAATTATTATAACTTCCAAAGTGAACTCATTCCTGTATTTTTTCAATTTCCTTTTCATTGGAAAGAAATGATGTAATTATCCTGTATATGTGTAAAACTATGACAAGTTGTAGAAAGTAATTTTCATAGGTAAAATTATACTCTCAATTATGTGTTGGTGCTTATGCAAAGAATCCTTTGTTAATAACATTCATTTCACAAGAAGTAGTCTCTAGGTTTGTATTATCCTTGTTTAGCGGCCAAATGAACACGTTAAAATTAGTAACCCTGATGCATTTATCATTGAAATAACAAAAGCATAGGACTGGAACTAGAATTTTACTTATTGTTTTCATTTACTGATAAGATGAAGAAACAGTGAAAACTGATAGTAGATTGGTTCTAAAAAGAGTAACTAGAACAAATTGATTCCTTCTAGTACGAATTATAAAGAAAATGAAAACAATAAAATATATCAAGTTTTAAAAAAGCCTATGGTTTCTTAGTAACCACCCATTTTCCCCCTCCCCAAGCCTCTGGCAACTGCCGCTCCACTCTAATTCTATGAATTTGACTACTTTAGATACCCCATATAAGTGGAATCATGCAGTCTTTGTCTTTCTGTGACTGGTGTATTTCACTTACTGTAATGTTCTGTACCATAAAGCCCATGTTGTGGCATATGGTCGAATTTCCTTCTTTTTTAAGGGTGAAAAGCATTCCATTGTATCTATATACCACATTTTCTTTAGCCCTTGGTCTGTTGATGGACATTCACAGCTTGCTTTCACATCTTGACTATTGTGAATAGTGTTGCAATGAACATGGCAATGTTTATATTTCTTTGAGATCCTGATTTCAATTCTTTTGGATAAATAACCAGACGCGGAACTGCTGGATTATATAGTAATTCGATTTTTAATTTTTTGAGGAACCTCAGTACTGTTTTCCACAGCAGCTGCAACATTTTGCTTAAGATGCATAAGCTCTAGAGATCAAGCGTACAACATTGTACCTATAGCTAACAATAATGTATTGTACACTTAAGAATTTGTTAAGAGGGTAAGTCTTTGGTGAAAAGGTAAGTATTTGTATTAAAATAAAATAAAATTTAAAATCAAAAACAAAATTTTATTTCAGTGAACTAAAATTATTCAAAAATATTGATCGAAGATTGAAAACTGGAGCCATTTGAGAAACAAAATTGCAATATCTTTGAAAGGCTATTAGCTATAAGCTCAGTAGCCATCGGTTTGAAGAAGCAAATTATTATGATAGAAATTAGAATTGTAATTATTACTCTTGACTACTTAATTTACTAATAGTTGTTCCCTGCATAAGAGCATTTGTTCTATTTCTGTATCTAAGCAACAATATGAGAACTGTTTCAAAATAGAAATTCTACATCTAATGATTTGTTATTTTTTTAAAGACATAAAGGGAAACTTTTTTGTTATAATTTTTATTAAAATGTATTTATGGAAAAGTCCCCAAGTTATAAGTACACCCAGCACAATGATTTCTTTACAAAGTTAACATATGCATACAACTAGCACCCAGAATATTAGCAACACCCCAGAACATGCCTTTTTATCCCATCCTATCACTGTTACTATCTCCCTTAAACCCCCCATAAACTCTAACTCGAGGGCTAACAGCCTGAATTAGTTTTGTGTATTTAAAAAAGAAATAGAATATTAAATAAAAAAAGATGAGCAAGAATACATTTGATAGAATCAAAGGATACATAATCAACTTAGCATTCTTGGAAAGCAATCTGGTAAATATAAAATTATATCTATACACTTTCATGTAGACTCTACTCCAAAAAGATAATTCCTTAAATCCCCTATGGCAATCCTACTTCAATTTAAAATGCATAAAAAGTATCACATAAACCCCATTGGCAGAGGACAGAAATCAATTCCAATTCATGCATTCATTCTTTCCTTAATCGAAACTTAGTGGAAGACATAATATGCAAAATTGTGAGAATTATGAAAACACAGCTAACTATTATTTCTTGCCCTCAAGAGGCTCAGAGAGGAGAAGTCCAGAATGACAGGTAAATAAATGTTTGTAATTTAAAGAATCGAATGTTCTAATTGTCTAGGGATTTGTAGCAGATGCCAGAGCAAAAGAAATAGACTGACTGCAAAATGAAACAATGAAAACTTTAACTCTTTAAAAAAATATAGTCACTAGACTAAATTTTTATATATAATTTAGAAATTAAATTGTAAAAGACATTAAATATTAAAGTATATAGTAGATTAACTTATGTAAGTTTTAAGCCTTATATTTAAACAAATGTCATATACATACGTATTAAGATAAAAAAATCACACAAATATGCATAATAACCTTTGTTTTTATGATTAGCAGACAATTGGTGCTTCCAAAATGTCCATGAGCATATTTGGTTCGTGCTAAAAGGTCCTTGATATCTGGTCATATTTGTTCCTGTCGAAAATAATCCTGGAGACATTTCGTCTATGCCGAAAGGTCCTTGATATTTCCAGGACTAAATATCCTGCAAGAGTTTTTACCATCTAAGAGGATATTTTAAAGCCCCTTAATTTTTTTTCTTCTATATCAAAACAGAATTATAAAATCTAAAAAGTCAGAAAGATTTGTTGGTCCACAGAGGGAAGAAAATAAAGGAATATTTTCCCATAAACATTTTGACATCATTTGTTAAGGAAGAATGAAAAGCATTTTATGGTGGGTGGTTTTCCACTTGAGTAACCATGCTAAATTATTAAATGAAGCACAAAATGTAACATCCTCTTTATGAATCTAAAAAGCATTATATATTTTTATTCCTTTTTAAAAAGCTTTTAATTATTAATAATTATTCTGTAAACATAAGATCATCTAAAAAGCAGAAGAAATAGAAATTTGGATTGCTCCCTGATATGCCATAATCACAGGATCTAACACTTTTGTGTGCAAACATGTCAAAAGTCTAAAGTACCAACACACACACTCTTATTACACTCACATACACACTCACACATTCTCACACACACACACTCACAAATCCCTTTGCTTTTCTTGTCCAATTCTTTTCCATCTGCCATTGCCATTCTAGTTTATTGCTTACTGAGGATTACTATAACCTGAAAAGAAGAAACAATTTAAATAATTAAGAATTACTTAGTACTACTAGGTACTAATTCAAATAGTATATTTCAATTTCAATATATAAATTATAGGTTTCTATATTGATAACAAATTATAATTTTTGAAGAGTTGTAAATCTAGACAGCCCGAGAGGCTCACTTTCTTCTTTGCAACAACTTAGCTAAAAGCTATTTGGATTGAGTTAAACCAGTTTATTTAGAGACAGCAAACTTTGGAATGATGTCAACATTCCTGACTTGCAAGGTGGATCCCACTATCCTCCACATGTAAGCCTTGGCTCTCAGTATGCACACTCCCTATTTAGTTGCTGGTACTGAAAGCCCTTGATAAATTTCTTGAGGCGTTGCTTAGCTCCCTCTCAGGCTAACCTCTACATATGTAACACAGTATTTGGGTGAGTCTTGTTCTTATCTTGGTGCACTTATTCAGTCTTACATTGAGCATGGCAACCAGGCAGGCCCTTACCTCCTAGCACCCTGGGCATACGTATGGAACATCTATACTCATCTTATACTATGCAGTAATGAGAGTTTGGCGGTGAGCATGAGCTCTGCTGCTTCTCTGCTCTTATTGTCCCAGATAAACCCTATGTTCCATCTTCACCCTGTGACACTAGAGGTCTATAATGACCCTTTCGCAAGATTTACAATATTTACACATTTGCAAATTTTGGAATGCAAACACATTATTTATCTGTGGATCTGTAAATATGGTACATTACAACAAAAAAGGAAATTAAGGTTGCAGATGGAATTAAAGTTGCTAACAAACAAACCTTGAAATGAGATTATCCAGGTGAGCCCAAACTAATCACATGAGTCCTGAAAAGTGGAAGACAAGGCAGAGGGAGGTCAGAGAGATGAGACAAGAGCAGAACTCAACCCACATTCCTGGCTTGGATGGTTGCTGTTTTTGAAGATGGAGGGAAGGAGCCACAAGTCAAGGAAAGTGAGTGGGGCTAGAATCTGGGAATGGCCCTCAGGTTACAGCCAGCAAGGAAATGGGCATTTCCGTCCTACAACTGCATGGAACTGGATTCTGCCAACAACGCAAATATGTAAGGAAACAGATCCTGTAACAGGAAGCGGGACTGTAGGCAAGCAGCCTGCCAAACTCTTATCTATTTTCATTGCAACAAGTTATTGGTCTCAACATCCAGAAGAGTCTGTTCACAGAAGTTGGAACCTACTTGGAGTTTGTCATAACCCCAGTAATGCCTTTCATCCAGAAGACTCTAGAATAAGGGGCATGATGGCCGATTGTTTATTCAGAGAATAAACTGGGATTAATCAGTCCTCTACTGACATTTCTCTGTAAAGTGGCCCGACTCTTTAGATAATATCTTGATTCTTTGGTTACCTTGTAACCACCTCCAGCTACTTGGATAGTCCTAAATAGACACTGCAGAAATCATGGTCATAAGTGGATTGCTAAGCTCATGAGTATAAAGCCTTCTGAGTGGCCAAGGAAACATGTAAAGGATTTCTGGTAATCAGAAAAAAACAGTTTACTTCAATTTTCCAAAGTCCTAGTTTTCTCCTTTAGAGGATGTAACAGAGGTGCTCCTAATAGCCAGGAAATGGTATTTTTACTAACTTGCTGTCTGCTTGGTGTTTTCTGTCTAGCCATTTAGTCAATTCTCCAGGGACTAAATTGATTTCCTCCAAATCCCATTGGTAAAATGTCCTGGTAACAAATCTCAGCTTTCTCCTCATCCTCCCTTTTCTTGCCTAAGAATCTATTACCCATTATGACTCATGGGTCTTAAAGAAAAAAACCCGATGTTGTCACCAACGTGTGTTTACACCAAAGTGTTGGATTGTCAACACAGAGTGACAGGATCTTGTACCTGAGTCCAAAACAAAATTTAGTAATAATTCAAAGGATCCAAGTGAGAAGCAGATACATATGAAGCATTTCTTTCTGGAGGTGCCAAATCTGAAGATGCTGTTTCCTAATTGTGGGATGCACTGGGACTCTTGGTTTAGGTGTAATGGTGGAAAGAACATTTTACTGTGCTTGCAGTATGTTTTTCTCAAAGCAAGTTTTGTTTTGTTGTGTTTCATAAGTTTTGAGAATTCTCAGTTATGTATTGTTTGTCACGTAGATAGAAAAGTTCCTCATGAGTAATTTCCATTCTCCAGTCACTTATGCCACATAAATCAATAAATTCCAGGTTTGCTGTCAAAATGTACTCAAGATAGGCCAGGCAGATCCTATTATATTTTCCCTCAAAGACTCCTTATATCTTTCAGGTAGTAAATACCATTGGCATATTTATGAAGAGGAAGTTTTCCAAGAAGGTCTGATGGGGTTTAAAAATTCCCTCACAAAGCTCCAAGAGGAAGAGGGGGTCACAGCCCTGCCGTCAACTTGCTCCTTCCCACTGATGTACTAAGAGGTTAAGTGGCTTACCCAATATCTTACAACTACTAAAAGCAAGGTGACCTGGGTAATCTTAATTTAGCATCTGTTCTCTTAACTACTCTTCCATATAGCCTCTGCTCATATTATATGGCCAGTTTCTTAAGGGAAAATCAAGAATGCTGGCATATTGAAGGCAGAAGAGGAAAAGCACGTGAAGCAAGGAAGCATGAGAAACCATAGCTAATTCCATTTGCTATTGCTAGAACCCAGAGAGCTTCAGTTGGTTATTTCTACAACCCAGGAGAATTTAAGAACGAGACCAACTGTAAAGTGAGTTTGAACATGCAGAGAAGGCCAAGATAATGAGACACCATGCGTGATGTGCTAATAAATTTGAACTTTATTCTGCAGGCAACTTAGAGCCATCAGAGCTACAGAGTTAAATCTTTGAATTTGCATTTTAGAACAATAACCCCGATGGCATTATGGAATACAAATGGAAGGAAAGAAAAGAACAGAGGCAGGGAAATCAAGTAGGAGGGTATTAAAAGAAATACAAGAAAAAGAATCTATGTTATTACCAAGGACTTGTGATTTTAGCTTGTTATTAGGAAATAACAGAATCAATAGATCAAGCATGAGAAAGTATGAAATTAAACACATGCTGAGTTTGCAGGGATTGTGGATCATACAAATAAAGATGTCCAATTATTATTAGGGTATATACATTTGATACACAGAGGGTAAATCTGGCTGTGGAAATATTTAGGATACATGAAGGTGCAAGTGTTAATCCAGGTCATGGGAGTGGAAAATAAATTTGTGAGGGTATCTAGAAAGTAACAGAAAGTCCAAGGCCAGAATGGTGAAAGAAACGTTCATTTAAGTGTCAGGCAGTAGAATAGGGACTATGTAAAAAAGTCAGAAAAGAAAAAGTAGAATGAAACTCGTCCAGAAATGTCCATAAAAGTTTGAAATTGTCAAACAAATACCAGCACTGGAAATATTAACAGAATGGTGACATGCTTTTACCCTGGAAATAGAATGAATGAATAAACAGAGGTGAGTTACAAATCATAAAACAAGTTTTTATAACTGTTAAATTAACATTTGTTAAGTGGAGCACAGGCTTCGGGCTGGGGAACCGTGGTTCACACCAGATCACAAGAGAAACTGAAACAGAGACGGTTATTACTCATAGGTCCTGGAGGAAGTACACAGCAAGCCTTGAAGGACGAATCAGGGAGGTCAAGTCAGGGTGAGGGTAGAGAGAGAGAGACAGGACCTGGGGCACAGGCCTTTATTAGAGCCTGTGGATGGGGTGCTCCGGCGTTCCTAAGCTAAGGCCAGATTGGTCAATTCAAAAAGAGCGAGGCTTTGGTAAGCTCCACAGCAGTCTTATTAAAGGGGTACGCAAGGAGACGGCCCTGAGAGGCAGGGGAGACCGTCAATGACGCGGCCTGTCGAGGAAGTCATAACCCGAACTTACATTTGCTTGTCCGCGCACTGCTGTTTAAGGCATGGGCTTGCGTGAGGGGCTACTGTCAGTTTAAGGTCCCTGCAGGCCACTTGGCCAAACAAAATGGATGCCGAGGCAGCAATACCATGGAGGAGATAACTCAACACGCGTCGTAAATAAGTTTCGGGGCTGGCTATACAATTGGCAGGACTCAGTCCAAAATAAAAATATGGGGCTCTTTATTTAAACATCCAAGAAAAATGCTAATGGTACTAAAAAGTAAAGCTTTTTTCCTTTCTTCCATGGTTTCTCTTTCTTGAATTGTCATGGTGCTTTTTACTTGCTACTTAAAATCATTTTAAGTAATCAAAAATTAAAATTTGAAATAATTAGCATGGATTTTACTGCCCATCTTTATATTGTACAATTCCAGTTTTAAATGCAAATACAGGAGCATTTCACTTATAATGTGGAATAACCAAAATTATATAATTTGTATTTTGTAGCTCATGCATGCACATGCATTTTTTTCTCATGAGAACCATGGAAATGCTCCACAAAACTAACACGACTGTTTGTATTTCACTTCTTGATTCATGTCCATTCTACCAACATTCTGTTTCTTCAGTACATGGCTGAGTAAGGAAAGACTGGAAGGAAAAGAGACTATTGGTTACTGTACATGTGGCTGACACAAACTGTCCCTATATCCTCTGCTCTTGCTTCATTGTCCCAACAGACTTCACTTATAAAACAGTTCAAAGACTAAGGTGTTCAGAATTTAAAGATAATAAAAGTAAAGCATTAAGCCAAGTGTGTGACTTTTCTGAGCACCAGGCCGTGAGCCACTGCATGGGTCACATGTTTATGAAGCTGGCCTGATAAGGCTGGAATAGCCACGTGCAGCTGGATGACAGGAGTTTCTGAAATTCAACTGAGTGGTTGATTTACTTTTCATTTGCTCAACAGTCGGTTATGTGTGACCGTAGTAGGTTCTGTAGCTTCAACACATTTCTTTGATGATTCCCACCCTACATGCTCTGCATCATCTAGATTCCTACAGGATAATTTAAGTCCCATTTGTGATTTTTTTTTTTTCAATTTGGGCTTCCGATTACAGACATCTAAATACATGCTAAATGATATAGTCTTGCTTTCAGATTATTTTGAATTTCCAAATGCTTTCCACTTGGCTGAAACAAAAAGAGCAAATGTTGACTGTAAACTGAGTCTGCCATCCTGGATATTTAAGAAGAATCTAGTTTTACTAGGAAACGAGTAAATAGTTTTATAATTATGATCTTCTCTTACTGTCTGAAAAAGTCTAGTGGTGAAGATTCCGAGAGGCAGATGTTTACAATCAATTCCTTGACTGTAACAGCACTTGAAAACTTAGAGTTACTAAATAGAGAGAAATAGCTTTTTGAAAGTTATGCACTAATTTAAGATTCATGAACTTATGCTGCACTTTGAAGAACATATCTGTCTGTTTTTGTACTTATAGTAAAACTTTGTGCTGAGTATAGAAAATAGGTGAAAAATGAGACTCTCCACTTAAAATTGATGCATTTTACTTATTTCCCTGTAGTTAGACTAAATTATGATCTAGAAACCTTGGTTCCACCAATTCAAATATTTACAACAAAAAGTAACTTCAGTGGAAATTCTTCATAGTGATACACATTGCAAAAGACGTTTTTCTTTATTTCTTCCTTTATCTCATTGAAATGTGTTTGGAAACTTGGATGTGTATGTTAGAGTTAGGAATTTATCTTGTAATTTTCTCCCAACCTGTTCTTGGTATTCTAATTATTTATACAATTTCCAAGAACTGGACCATTTTGAGAACTCAAACAATAATCACGAAAAAGAAGGCATTATCCTTTTTTCGGTTGAATGTTGTTCTCAATTCAACATCGATGAAGAACACAGATCCGTTTATGGCAGAAAATACTAACACAGATCTGTCCTTACCCTCTATGCTATGCTCAGTTTGTTAATTCATAGTGCTGGATGATGATTTTCGCCTTTAATCCACATACCTTCTATGATTAAAACAATAGAATTCAAATTTATATTTTCAAGTAAAGTGTATCCCAGTTTGGGTCCTTGTTTATATATTCATTTTTTCTTTATTTCACACATTTGCATTTTTAGTT
This sequence comes from Equus caballus, assembly GCF_041296265.1. NCBI lineage: Eukaryota > Metazoa > Chordata > Mammalia > Perissodactyla > Equidae > Equus > Equus caballus. The sequence goes on along the minus strand of NC_091706.1, from coordinate 60,811,350 downwards.
GGTGTGTACTGCACACCAGATTTCATAATTTCCTTGTGGATAGAATGCAAAATGACAACAATTTATAGTTTAAATACTGAGTTGGCAATTTGGTTGAAAGAAAGCATTCTAATCACAGTTTATTTTTCCTTTATTGTTGGTTATTTTGGATCATAGAAATGTAAAGCTTTTTTTTTAAAGCTTATGAATTTTGAAAATTTTGAGTTTCAAAGAATGTGTTACTTACCTCTTTACTTTCCATTTTCATTTTTATAAGACAAATTCATGAAAAGTGAGAAACAGCCAAAATATTCATTAACATAAAGTTCAATATACATTTAATGAATAATTATAAAATATATAAAACAAATGTTTAACATGTGAAATTGTGATTAAAAATAAGACCGGTCATATATCAAATTTTTAAAACCTATTAAAATGGAAAATAAGACAGCAAAAATTAGAAATAAGGAAATAAAAATCATCTAAACTTTTCTGAAAAATAGGAATATTTAAAGTGCTTAAACACTTGGAAGAATGCTTGCCATATTGCTCTGAATCTGTTGATAATAGAAAAAATAGGCTAAATATTATAAGGCCATATTTTCTACTATTTTTTCTGTTAAATTGTTCTTTAAAACATCTTATTTTCCTTGCATTGCTTTCCTCTATGTCTTTTACACAAATGGCTGTGAGAAGCTAATATATTAGCTACTGCAATTAAAGCCTGTTAATAGTCGAATGAGTTTAACTAAAATACAAGTAATCAGGTGTTTGTGTTGTTGTTTTGAGGAAGATTAGCCCTGAGCTAACATCTGCCACCAATCCTCCTATTTTTGCTGAGGAAGAGTGGCCCTGAGCAAACATCCATGCCCATCTTCCTCTACCTTATATGTGGAGCACCTGCCACAGAGTGGCTTGATAAGCAGTGCGTAGGTGTGCACCTGGGATCTGAACCAGCAAACCCTGGGCCACCAAAGTGGCACATGAACTTAATCACTACAGCACTGGGCTGGCCCCAATAATCGGGTTGTCAATTCCTATTTTAGGTGTTATTGGAAATTGGATAGAACAATGCACACAATTATGTCACCACGATGTTCTGAAGTATTTGGAGGACTATGGAATTGATTCCTTAGTATTATTCTTAAATTTCATATTAGTATTATATCTATAAGTTTGAGAGAAACAGAATGTATTTATTTAACATGAGTTTCTATTATAGAAGCAAATAATATAGATTACATATGGCATGCCATTCACTTTATCCTCAACACTCAGAAAAATACTCAATTGCAGTCAAAATTATCATTATGGTTTGTCATTACAGTCACTGCACCATGATTTAGAATATGTTTCCAAATTTCTCCACTGTCCAAGTCTTGTTTTTCTTTTTTTAGTTGTCTCAAAGTTTTGAAAAAAGCAAATTTTCTAAGCCATTTTTGTTATAAATTCTGCATTGAGTGAAGCATATTCTCAGTGTTCCTGGGTACCAGTTATCCTTACTTATAAACTCTTGGATATTTTAATATCCATGATGAAGATATGTAAGTCATTCTTATTAAATATACAGGCAATCAAAAATGAAAAGAAATGGCATATACGTTGAAAGTACATTTAGAAAGCAAATTTTGCATTACTTCCAAACATGTTATAGAATGATTCAGACTTCCACTTTAGTTAGGAAGCAGAATATTGCAAAAGACTTTAACTCTTACCATAAAAATAATGTAGATAAGTTACATCATCAGAGTTCCTTTCTTTTTACTCACTAAGGCAAGCAGTCACAGAGAAAACCTGCACCTGCCTATCAGCTCTTTCCCAGGGGCCCCCACCAAGTATAACCTGAAGATCGTGGGCAGAGAAGGAGAGATGAAAGAAACCACTTGAGACCTGTGGGGACTTGCTTCAGTGCAAAACAGGGGACTGCCAGGGCTGTGTGCATAGCAGTAGACTATTCAGAAATGCCTTCAATGCAACTTTGGCCCTGATGAAGAGTAAGCTAACAGTTTCTGATGGCTAGGGACAAGGTAGCCAAGGAAGATAAGATGTTCTGTGGGAAAAGAAAAAAAAAGTGCTGGACTAAGACTAGATAGTAAAGAAAACTTCTCCATGATCCAAAAAACTGTCAATTGGGTTATAAAGAAAAATGGGAGAAAGACACAGACAGACTTCGATAATCTCGTTGGTACTCAGATCCCACACACTTGTGAAAGGATAATGATGTACAATCTCTCCACTTGTGTAAATATTCCACTTAAAGATGAACAAAGGCCCAAAGTAAGAAAAATACAGATGAGATTAATTATTCACCCAACACTAGAAGCCCGACAGGAAGAAACATACCATTTTCTGGAGATGATTATTATTTACTTTGATATCTACTGTTCACTTACTTTTTCTCATAAATAAAAAATAATGAGGCAGAGGAGACAGGGTCAAGATGGCAGCATAGGCGGACTCTAAACTCACCTCCTCCCACAGACACAACAAATTTACAACCACTCTTGGAACAATTACTGCTGAGAAAGAACTGACAGCAGGATGAAAAGAACCCCACAACAAGGGACAGTGCTGATGGAGGTGGAAGAGGCAGAAATTCCTTTCCAGAGAGAAAAAAGCCACCTTTGAGAAGTGGTGCCTCATTGCCAGCTGGGAGCAATCCAAACATAGGAAACCTTCCCTGCAGGAGTGGGAGATCTGAGCCGGGGAGCATTACTACAATAAGCAGTTTTGGACTCAGCACAAATGAGACAAGTGTCATAATACCTGGCTTTGCTGGCTAGTAACTACAACAGGGAATACCCCCAGAAAAGCTATCAGACATAAGTGAAAAAAAGCCTGCTCTTAAAGGGCCTACACACAAATTAACTTGTCTCAGAAAGCAAAGTAAAATTACCAGAAATAAAGGTGCACAGTCTTTGGTGAAAAGAGACTCACCTGATAGGCTCTGGCTGCATCTCGATGAGGGGTGAGAGCTCCCCAGGGACTGAGACATTGGTGGTAGCCATTATTGTGAGCCATTACAGTCATGCTGACACAGACACTGGCAGATGGTATTGGAGTTCTTCCCCTGGCCTGTTGGCACAGGGGTCAGCCCCACCCACTAGAGCAGTGATTTAATCCAGCCCAGACAGGGCAGGCAGCCCACCCTAGAGACCGGCCCTACCCAACAGCAAGTGCTTGTGCAACTCATGGGCCTGCATAGCTTGGGGGACTGGAAACTCTGCAGTTGGGTGAGTGGGTCGCCCTCTGCAGGACCAGATCTGCACAAGGGGCAAGCCTGTGTTGGTGGAGTGTGTGGGGCCTTTGCAGCAGGACAATTGGGTCCATTTCAGAGGGTGGGGGTGTGTGCACGGGGCAGGACTGTGTTGACAGTGTGTGTGCTTTGCTGGTGGTGAGGCTTGTGAGCTGCAGCAGACTTGTGCTTCCCAAACAGCCACATGGGAGATCAGCCTCACCTTCCAAAGCCTAAAACAATTGGGTGCTCCTATGCCTGGGGCCAGTCCCACTCAACTGCAATCCTGAGAGAGCTGACAACAGCCTTGCATCCCAGAGGCCTATAGCAATTTTAAGCCCTTGATCCTAGCAACCAGCCATTTTGGGGACCTACTCACTTAACAGAAAGACTGCAACAAGAATGTGCTGGTAGACCTTGCAGCCAACTGTGCTGGGTGTCCCCCGACCCAATAACATGACTGAAGGGATTATAGCAGCCACACGCAGCTGAGCATTACAACCAGCCAGCCAGGGGGACAGCCTAGCCTCCCTGTGCACCTGTGGCAAGAGCAACGCTGCCACAACAGAAAGACACATGTAGCCCATACAAGGGACACTCCTGGAACATTGGGAACTGGTCACAAGAGGGAGCACACTGCTGGGCCTCATAAGGCTATATTACGGGTGGCTATACTAAGAAATATAGATAATAGCAGCAAGAAGAAAAAATCTAGTAACTACACACTTTGCTGCTAGGAATTTTAAATAGTGCATTCATTTTGGAAAACTCTGGCAATTCCTCAAAATGTTAAACATAGACTTACCATATAACTCAACATTTCAATACTCAGGTATCTTCCCCTGAAAAAGGAGAACATATATGCGCACAAAAACTTGTACATGAAAGCTCATGGCAGCATTATTTATAATAGTCAAAGTGAAACAATGCAATGTCCATCACTGAAAAATGTACACAAAATAAAGTGGAATATTTTTACAATGGATTATTAGTTGTCAAGTAAATTTTAGAAAAGAATGAAGAATTGATAAATGCTACAATATGGATGAACACTGAAAACATCAAGCTAATTGAAAGAAGCCAGCCACAAGAGACCACGTACTTTATGAATCTATTTATATGAAATGTCCAGAATAGACAAATATACACAGATAAAATAAGTAGATGAGTGGATGCCTAGGGTTGCACAATAGAAGGGGTAACAGGGATTAGCTGCTAATGGGTGCAGGATTTCTTTGGAGGTTGATGAGAATTTTTTAAAATTAGGTTGTGAACTCTGTGAATATACTACAAAACAATGAATTGTACACTTTCATTCAATCAGTTGTATGTTTTGTGGATTATATCTTTAAATGATTTATATTTATACTTTTATATGGTTTATGGATTATACCTTTAAAAGCTTTATGCTTTTTAAAAAGTGGAGGAAAAAGATCAGGCCTGACCCAGAAGGAAAGGGTCAGTAAATGTGATATCAATAAGAATTATGCCATACTGACATGAAGTTTGTGTCCCAGAGGAGAAGAAAGAAAATAGACCTAAAAAAAATTGAAGTGATATTTGAAAGCAATTGTATTTGTTTGCTAGGGCTGTTATAACAAAGTACCACAAACTGAGTTGCTTCAAGAATATAAATTTATTTTCTCACTATTCTCGAGGCTAGAAATCTGAAACCAAATTGTTAGCAGGGTTGGTTTCTTCTGAGGCCTGTCTCCTTGCCTTGTCGCTGGCCGTCTTGTCCCCATGCCTTCACATGCCTTTCTCTCTGTGTCTGTGTCCCAGTATCTTCCTCTTATAAGGACACCGGCCTTATTGGATTAGGACCCACTCTAATGACTGCATTTTAACTTACCTCTTTAAAGACCCTGTCTCCAAATTCATACAACCTCAAGTACTTGGAGTTAGGACTTAATCATATGAATTTGGAGGACACACAATATAGCCCATAACTGTATTTTTTCAAATTCATTAAAACCATCAACTCAACAAGCTGGAATCTCAGTAACATAACAAAAAAAATTTAAATACACTGAAACATAGCATAGTAAATATGCTTAAACTAATAATAAAAAAAATATTAAAAACAGCGAGAGAAAAAATATATGATATACCGAGGAACCATGACAAGTATTATCCTTGACTTCTCATCAGAAACAAGGGAGGTCAGAAGACAATGGTATAATATCCTTAAAATACTGAAAAAAAAAAATAAATGTCAATGTAGAATTCCATTCAGTGAATTATCTAACAATGAAGGGAAGAGAGGTCTGGTGCTCAAATGTGTTAACTCTCTTTTAAATATCAGTTACAAACACTGGACTAGACATACATAAGCCAAAAAGAAAGAAAGCTACTTTTTGAAGTCAGCGGAGTATGAAAAAATGTCCTTTTGGGCGAGGTATTTGGAAGTCAAGTAGAAAGCTTCAGTCTACCAAGGGAGTCATAGAACAGAGTGTGAGGCAGTAAGAGTATCTGGAAAGTGAGTTGGGAAGTCCAAGGAAAGAAGATGCCACAGAGGAACAATCCCCAAATCTGTACGAGATTTAAACCCCAAACATTTATTGAGCCCCGTACTGTTCATGAGTGAAGAAAACTACAAGAATTACAACAGAAGGCAACAGTTGGAATTTGGGAAATACTGAGCAGAAGACCCAGAATCAGGAATTTAAATCAATCCAAGTTAACCACCTATTAAAATAGAAACCAAAGATGTTCAGGGGACAATGGCAGTATCTAGAGTGTATACAGTCAACCCATAGCTATGTCTTGTATATAAGAGATATTATTAGACAAGTAAAGAGACAAGAACAGTATGATCTCTGATCAAGAGAAAAAGCAGGTGATAGAGACCATTGGAATTAACAGGCAGGAGTTTTTAAAACAGCTATTATACACATGTTCAAAGACTTAAAGGAAAATTTTGCCACAATTTGGCTGGTAATTACAGGGGCATACACAATTTTCAAAACTTTTCAAGTTGAATGCGAGATCTATACATGTCATTGTGCATAAATTGTACCTTGTTAACAAAAATATTCAATTATTCTACAATGTTATATACAACCAAAAGAACAATGCTTTCTTTGAATGTTTTGCTGATTAGGCATCATGATAAGCATTTTAGGTATATCACCTGAAAAATAGCCTTCATATTCACAAAGATAAGAAGTAAGAAGCAGTGAAATAGTTAGGACTTAGTTACCTTTCATTACGTAATTTATTAACCTGAGCTTCTTTTTGGTACATAATTTATTAGCATCATAAAAAATTAGCTGATGATTCTACAATTTGGTGAATTCATCAAAGTTGGTATAAATTTCCACTAAGTTTATGAAAATATTTTAGATATCTAAAGTCAAGAAACTATGCTTGTTTGTGTTTCCTCTCTCTATTTTGTACTTCTTTACTTACTCCCAGGTCATGGTCACCTGTCTTCCGATGCATATGCTTTAGCTGTAACTTCTAAATTTACATTACGTGGAACAAACTGACAATCATTTCCACAAAATTATCGCTTAAACAACTTCTTATTCATTTTGAAGCAATTGAAAATGTCCAGTCTTGGAAATGCTTTTAACAGCTAAGTTCTGCCTTCTTATTATAGTAGAATGATCTGGAAGTCATCATGAGAGATTATTTAGTTTTTTCCTCCTGCTTCTGCATAGAATTCCTCACTTAGCAGTATTAGAAGCACCATTTTGTTCTTTAGATCTAAGAGCATAGGCAGCTGTAAGAAAATATTCATGACAATGGCTATCAAGTAACTCATTAGACGAATACGACTTTTGATTTATTCTGAATTATACTATTGATTTAAATTATACACCTTTACTCCCAGTTAAGTTGATACTTTTACAAAAGGCAGTTTCAGGACCGCAAGGCTGCATTGTTACAGCATTTCTAAAACTTAAAGAAGACAATGTAAAGTAAGGAAAGAATTTCAGATTTACTCAAATAAATTTATCACAACATAATTCAGCATCAAGACAATCAAAGCACATAGATAATTTAATAGTATAAGTTTGTGGATCAGAAGTTTCCAAGAAGGGGGATAGTATGAGAAAAATGGAGCTGGAGTGAGACAGGCTGAGGAACAGAGAAACTTTAGATTCTAACTTTATTGTAATTAAATACATCTGTATGTGTATAGACATCCATTTTTGGAATATGCTCATGAGCTTGCAGTATGTCTATCTCAATGCTCTTCAAGCAATCCATTCTTTGAGTTTTGGAAAACAACCAATTCTTTTCCCTGTAAATTAATGAAAGTAGACGATCATAAAATCATGGAATCACAAAGAACCTTCAACATAAGCTTAGTCAGCTGGTTTTGCCCAAGGAAACCAAGGCAATGGAACAGATTTTTAAAAGTAAAACACATATGTATATATACATACACAAAACAAATATACCTCTGAAACTGAATTCATAAAACTCTTTTTAGTCACACCCATACTGAGACCTGAATTTGCTAAAAACCAGAATTCTTGTTTTCAGCAATAGAAGAAATTGCACTGATACAATTCTATACAATTTTGTTTAACTTTATAGCATGACGAAATCATATATGTGTGTAGATGAAGACAGTATCAAAGCACAAAAACCATCCAATACAGTGTGGAGCTCTCTATAGTCATTGTGCAAAGACATGGAAATTCACATCAGGAGAAAAACCTACCCTTTCAATTTAATGCAAAACGGCATACAAAGTTTTATAAAAGCCATCTCAGTACACTTACCATATAATCTACAGCACATCTACTAACAATTTTATTTCTCGTTTCTATCAGATCATAGAATTTCCAGATTCTAATCAAATGGTAACCTCTATAACTATGAAATACTCATTAATTTTGCATGAACATAAAAATCGTTGAGAGCTTTAATGCTGTCTTTGATCTAAGCAATTTTTTAATGTTCTAATAAAAACCCATAAAAAAAGAATGAGCTTAGAAATGGTGTGCTACATGGAATATGCATCATATATATTATTGCATTTATAAAATATTATGTTACGTGAAACTCCTATATGTCTGTTTATTTTGCATCATATAAGGCAAAATAAGCGAAATTGATTCTGACTTGTATAAAAGTATTTTTAGACATAAGAGAATATAACAACAATCTGGGTTACAAAATGACATTTATATAAAATGAAGATGAATCATATTGAAGAAAATTAGTTTAACTACAATTATAAAATACATTATGAATCTGGTGCTAAAAGATTTTTAAATAACCAATAATTAAATTATCATTTTGCTACATTTGGGGAAAAAATTACTGATTTTAAAAGCCACTTATAAATAAATTATGATGATTATAAATTAAAGAAATTATGAATTCAAGATAAACTGAGATTTAATAAAGCACTTTACATCTGAAACAAATGGCTATTTTGTACTTTATGTGCCAGCACACTATCAAATTAGGAGAAGCAAAATAGGTCTATCATTTTCAAATTCATTTTTTCATACATATGTAATATAATGTGACGTGGCTTTGCAATTTAAAAATAAATTAATTCTCTATGTCTAATCTATTTTCTAGGAGTTATAAGAAGTAAATGGTTTTGGGTAGGAGAGTCTGATTTCCTGTGAAACGTATTCTGCCACATCCAGAGGGACAGATTGTTAATAGAAGCATCAAGCTTTCAAAATTAGATATTCAATTGGAACATTAACATGGAACAAAAGGGTATGTAAATAATTTCTACTTTTAAGAGAATGGAATTATTTACTAAGGCTTTATTATTATGTTTCATTAGCTAGGAAAATAGAATGAAGAGTATGATTTTTGAAGCAGAAAGACCCAAAGTTAAGCTTCATGCCAACTACTACCTCATGTATGGCATATAACTTAGTGGATTAAAGAAAAGGTAGAAAACTTCATGGGAATATTGGTTCTGATTTGTGATAGGAAGGCATAATGGTCGAGGAACGATACTTAAGGTGTTACTGAGAGGAGGAGCAAAAGCAAAGGACAGAGGAAGTGCTTTTTTTGGGATGAAGATAGTGCTAAGCAATGAAATGGAATGGGATGTGATTGGATGGGACACTGTTGTCAAGGGGCAGGCGTGTTGTCCTCACGCTTGAGAGGAAGGACAGGCAAGCAGTAGCATTTTAAATTAGTTTGCTGCTTGTATGATTATTTTAGGGTGTAGATAAGACAGAAATTAGTCAGGATAATTAGTATTTTTCTTTTTCCAATCCAAACACAGAGTAATAGAGCCCAAGTCTGTGATCCTGATGGAAGAATGGAGGTGGGGGGGAGGAGAAGTTTTAGTGAATAAACGTAGAAACTTTTCAGAGAAATGACTAATTTAGTAACATATTAAGTGATGAAATAAAGGAAAACATAAAAAGTCTTATATCCCTAGTTGAAGAGATGAGACCTTTGACTACAATGGTAGCAACTGGCTTTCTCTGTTCAAGCTTTCCTTCCTTCTACGATGTCTTTCCACCTGTAGATGCCATACATTTAGCACACACTTTGAAGGCTTTTGCTAAACTGTGTAATACTTCTAACGTTTTCAGAAAGATTTACTTTTTCTTTCAAATTCTTTTAGTAGGGAGAATTCTAAAGGCATTATTCTAGAGGGAGTTATATTTGTTCCACAATTTCAAAACATAATTTTAATTTAAAGATCAACCCATAGCAACAATTTAAAAACACTCAAAAGAGAGCTTCTCCGTGGAGTCAACCAAAATGAAATGAATAAGCAGTTTAGCAAACAAGTCTACACTGCATATTTGATTTCATCTCTGGGAAAAGACATGTGAAACTTTCTCTTTTTTTCTAATTTTTAATATTAAATAAAAATGTGTGTATTTATATGAAGTACTGTGTGTTATGGATTCAGATCGCATACCTTACTCTTACTTTTGTATTGTCTTCCCTCTGCTTGCTTTGAGTTTATTCTGCTTTTTTTTGTTTTGAGGTAGAAACATAGGTTATTGATTCGAGATATTTCCTCTTTTATGATATAAGTATTCAGTACTATCAGTGTCTCTGTCATGACCACTTAAGCTGCACGCCACACAGTGTCGTATGTTGTACTCTCACTTACATTCAGTTCTGTGTATTTTTAAAATGGCCTTTGAAAATTCCTCTTTTATCCATGGATTATTTAGAGGTGTGTTGTTTAATTTCCAAGTTTTTGAAAATTTTCCTGTTGTTTCTCTAACAGGTTTCATTGAGGTTGGATAATATGCCTTATAAGATTTCAATTTTTAAAAATTTGTTCAGGTTTGTTTTATGAACCAGAATATGGTCTATTTTTGTGAGTGTCCCTTGGATGCTTGAAAATAATATATATTTATTCTGTTGTTAGCCAGAATATTCTAAAAGTGTCTCCTAGATTCTATTGGTTGATGGTGTGGTTCAGTTCTACGTAATTACTAATTATTTGCCTAGTAGTTTTATCAATTACTGTTAGAGGAGTGTTGAATATACTATTCCAATCCCTGTGTTTTAGTTGGCGTATTTAAAAAATTTACATTTAAAGTAATTATTGATATGTCAAGTTTGTCTCACATTTTATTATGTTTTGTTTCCTTATTCATTCATTTTTTCCCTTTTCTGGCTTTCCTGTGGGTTACCTGAAAAATTTTGTAGAATTCATCTTTTTAAATTTATGATGTTTTTGAATGTATCACTTTGTATAGTTTTCTTAGTGGTTGCACCAGGCATACAGTGTACATACCGAACTTATCACAGCCTATACTCTTCTTGACATTTTCCAACTTTTAATAAATGTTTAAATCTTATGTCCCTTTAGTTTTCTTTATCTTCCTCATTTCTTAAATACAATCATCTCACTATATCCTCTACATACATTGAACACCACGACTATGTCATAATTTGCTTCAATCATCCAGTATGATGTAAGAAACTTATGAGGAGACTCATCTATTATATTTACCCTGAAAGTCACTCACTCTTTTTTCCTTCTTTCCTTTCTGTCATCCCCAGACTTGTTCTGTTATAATTACCCTTCCGACTCTCCAACGTCCTTTAGCCATTTCTCAATGGTAGGTCTGCTAGTGACAAATCATCTTAGTTTTTGTTCTTTTGAGATTGTCTTCATTTCTCCTTTATTCCCGAAGAATAACTTTGACAAATAGCTTTTGGCTGGCTCTTCTTTTTGTTCAGCAGTTAAGAAATCTTGTCCCACCTCCTGCTGGCCTCTGTGGCTTCAAATGACAAATCTGCTATCATTCAAATTGGTGTGTTCCTGTAGGTAATATGTTATTTCTTTCTGGTTGCTTTTAACATTTTTTCTTTGTCTTCAGTCCATAAGCTTAATTATGATGTGTATTGGCATGAATTTCTTTGGATTTATTCTATTTGAGATTCTCTAAGCTTCCTGAACCTGTGGTTTAATTCTTCATCAAATTTGGTAATTTTTCAGCCGTTAGTTCTTCAAATACTTTTTTTCAGTCTCACATTCTCTTTCCTGTCCTTCTGGGACACCAATGTATGAATGTCAGTTATTATGCTCCTCAGGACCCTGAGGATCTGTTAATTTTCTTTTCAATCTATTTTTTTTCCTTGATCAAATTAATAATTTATATTGCTCTGTTTTAAAGTTCAGGGATTCTTCTGTCATCTCTATTCTACAATTGAACCCATGGAACAAGTTTTTTATTTTGATGATTGAATTACTCATTATTTTTTCTTTAGTTCTACAGTATCCATTCAGTTGTGTGATTTTTTAAACCTTTTATTTCTTTCTTGAGAGTCTCTATTCTTTTTATTTGTTTTAGAAAAAATATATAACTCTTTGCTGAAGCATTTTTGTTATAGTCATCTTAAAGTTCTAGTCAGATAATTCCAATATCTGATTCTTCTTAGTATTGGCTTTATTTGATTGTATTTTCTCATTCATGTTGCAATTCCTGGGTTCTTGGTATGAGGAGTAATTTTCAAATATCTTTGACATTTATCTATTGTGTGAGGAGACTCTTAGTTCTATTTAAATCTTTTATGTAGCAGGTGAGTGCCTTGTTTAAGTTTAACATGTCAGTTTTGACTTAATTTGTGGGTTGCAGTTCCAATGACAATTTAGTTTTCTGAGCCCATGCAATGCTATTATCATTTGGTTTCATTTGAACTCAGGTGAGATTTCTGTGGGTGCAACCTGTGGGAAAGAAGGTACTTGCCTGGTCCGCAAAGTGTCCTTAGGTGGGGAGCAGTAGATGCCAGAACTGCATGACAAAGAGTGTTTTCCCTGGCCTATTCTCTTTTCCTCCTTAAAGGCAATCACTAAAATGAATCATGTATAGAGCTGGAGATTTCATACTTCCATTATGAAAATATGTATTCACATGCATTGTTGCGGTTTGGAGATTTAAAAAGATGAATCAATGGTATCTTACTATGTATAATATCGGTCAGTAAGTGATCAACCTTACATCTGCTTTCCTACTCTAACATCTAAGGTACTATTCATGGACTCTTAAGAACTACTGTGGAAATCTATATTTTCTCAAATAGCATTAGAGCCTACAACTAGGGAAGACTATAACAGCCGTGGGCCTGGGCTGTCTATGTTACACTTGATGTCTACTTTACTGGCAGGTGCTATGCTTCTTGGTCTTCCATTTTTAGAAATCTTCACATAAAAAGCAATTATCAGTTTCCGAGTTCATATATATCCCCAAACTCTAAAAGACACATGCCACTCTGTCCTGAAAACTATTTCATCCTACTCTGATCATTCCTCTGAGTAAAAAGGTTAGGTCTGAAGATTCCACTAAAAGTGTATTCAATATGGATCTCCCCACCTGGATTCTCTTTTATAGACTGAGTGATTTGATTTGATAATAGCTAGTATAATAGAACTGATTCCACTGAGGTACAAAAAAGAAAGAGAGAGAGGAAAATCGTGCCTTAATATTTTGAGCCTATCTATAAAATGTGAATTGTACATATTTAGGGGTAACATTTGGAGTATCCAGCTTATAGCTTTAAAGATTTAAACTTTTTTTAAAAAAGTCTGTCTGCAGGCTCTTTTCTGGTTAGTAGTGGTAAGGAGCACAAAGTTCAAGTTTTGAAACCTCAAGGTTCTAATGAAGACTTTAAAATGACTTGCATTAAAATGAGAGCCATCACGTCTTAGAATTCCACTGGGAGATCTTGTCTGAGTTTGAATGTCAAGATGACTAAAATTCCTCACCCACCTCACCAACCCCACCCTCCACAAAGGCTTTGAAATGAAATTTCCTGTGAGTTCTTCAGCTATTCTGACTTGTGAAGGGGGAGATATATTTAGTCACCACCTTACAGTTAGAGTGAAACAGCAAACTCATTCCAACTGAAGAATACATCTTTTGTTCTTTCAGCAAGCTGTCCCGTGGCAGCTGTCTGATGGCACTAAAAATGGCATCACGCTTAGAACCATGATTGTCAAGAAAAGGAATTCCCCAGCAAGCTACAGTCTTGGTCTCTATACAGAAATCACTGCCTTTTCTCTTAGGGTTAGTCCTTTTATTAAGTTCTACAAATTTAGGAGTTAAACAATTTGCTTCACTAAGGTGCTCCTATTGTTTAAGGTTATTTCTGGTATAAACTCTGAAAAGCTGTTCTTTTGGAAGGAGAGATGTTCTCAAATGTGTTGCCTTGATTTCCTTTCAATAGGCTTTGTTTTACGTTTTGAAGATTTGTGTTAATGCTTTTATCTGTTAACTTTATAAATGAGTTAGAAAATTGTCCCCACTCTGCTTCTGGAAAGGAGTATGTATGCAGTGCATTTATGCACAATTTACAGGACTGTGCATTTCTAAGCCTGGCAAGCACATCAAAGGAAATACCAGTGTTAATGTGACATTTTGACTTTGTGAGCTAGAAGGTCACTTGAGTAATTAGTGCTAGCTAAACCCAGAGGACATGCTGTGCTGGTGTGATCATTTTAGCAATACCCACTGTGACTAACCAGCACAAAGTTGAAGAAACTTACTTATGAATTACAAAAATCTTCTTAGCTATTTTTTAAATAACTTGGGCTTCCTTAAACTGTGGCATTCTTTGAGAGAAGGGGCTTTGCCTAATTTGATAAATAATACAGAAAAATTACAGAGGATTACGTGCATCAAGATATAATTTGAAGGTAGCTGCAAATAATATTAATGGGGGTGGTTGACTCTTGTGCCCTCCAAAATAGAGATTTCAATAATGATTTTTAGTTTAAAATATTTTTTCTCAGAAATTCTTTTTTTTTCCTTTTTAATATTCTTTTGACTTCATAAAGAGTCTGAATGAAAGTGCGGGACTACATTATTCCAGGTCATCAGCAAACATTTACCACTCTCTTGAACTAATTGAGTTTAATTACAAACCTTACCAATTCTTTTGTATTAATATATGCCCTAGATGTATTTATAAGAATTCCTAGGGGCTGGCCCCGTGGCCGAGTGGTTAAGTTCGCGCGCTCCGCTGCAGGAGGCCCAGTGTTTCGTCGGTTCGAATCCTGGGCGCGGACATGGCACTGCTCATCAAACCACGCTGAGGCAGCGTCCCACATGCCACAACTAGAAGGACCCACAATGAAGAATATACAACTATGTACCGGGGGGCTTTGGGGAGAAAAAGGAAAAAATAAAATCTTTAAAAAAATAAAAAAAAAAAAAAAGAATTCCTAGATTTCTTTTTAGGTACATGAACAATGACGTAACATAAAATTATTAGAAGAGAAAACCAGTGATAGTGAAAAGAACACACATATTCCGATAGGATATTTACTTTACAAAGATTCACTTTACTCTGAGATCCTTGAAATAATGCATCTATATTCACCAATGTTATCTCCCCAAAGCATGGGGCCACATGTAGAATGTACCATTTAAAAGAACATGTTGTAATCAAAGATATATACTTGAGGAATATCAGCAAAATAGCATAGTAGGGAACTCCATACTATATTTCTCTACAAAATCAATGCATAAGTTGCAGAAAACTGTCAGAATCAAACTTTTCTGAACTATATAATCTATTCAAAAACTTACAACAACGAAGGGAATGCTTAGTGAAGAAAATAACCAAAATTTTGGTAAGACAACTCTATAGTGTTTTATTTCACCTTGTTATCATCTCCCGCTCCCCAGCTTGGCAGTGGCCTTGAAGATGGCAGCTCACTTTCTTGGTGCAAGCTGCTTGTACGAGAAGGAACAATGTGGATACGGACCTTGAACATACAAAAGTCAGTCAGTGCAATATACCACATTAATAGAATGAAGGAGAAACAAACATGATCATCTCATTGGATGCAGAAAAAGCAGTTGACAAAATTCAACACCTTTTCACAATAGAAATGCCATATAAAATAGATGCAGTATTCCATATAGGAACTGTACCATATAAAAATGTAACTTTTGCAACATGATAAAGAGTATTTATGAAAAACCCACAGCTAATATCATAAATTATGGTGAAAGACTGAAAGCTTTGCCGCAAAGATCAGAATAAGACCAGGAGGCCTGTTTTTCCCACTTCTCTTTAACGCTCTACTAGAAGTTCTAGCCAGAGCAATGAGGCAAGGAAAACGATTAAAATACCTTAAGTTGGAAAGGAAGACGTAGAACTATCTCAATTTGCAGCCCACACACGCAAACACTCATAGCCCCCATACACACAACTTGAGTGCTATTAATTGAATATTGCCATGTTGCAGGATACGAAATCAGTATACAAACATCAGTTGTATTTCTATACACTCACAGTGAATGATTTGAAAAGAAAATTAACAAACAATTTCACTTATAATAACATCAAAGAGTAAAATAGTTACGAATGAATTTAGATAAAGAAGTTTAGGAATTGTACATTGAAAACTATAAAACATTGCTGAAAGAAATTAAAGAGGATCTAAATAAATTGAAAGATATGCTGTGTCCATGGATTAGAAGATAATATTGTTAAGATGGCAGTAGTCCTCAAGCGCTCCATTAATGCAGTGCACAAACAACAAAAGAAAAAATAGATACATAGAACTTCATCAAAATTTAAAAACTTTTTACATCAAAGGGCATTATCAAAAGAGTAAAAATACCACCTACAGAATGAGAGAAAATATTTGCAATATATGTATATGTAAGAGCTAGAATATATAAAGGATTCTTACAACTCAACAACAACAACAAAATTAAACAATGAAAAACTATTCTAGGGGCTCAAATAGTTGTTTATCCAAAGAATATATATAGAAATGACCAATAAATACATGAAATGATCCTCAATGTCATTAGCCATTAGTAAAATGCAAATTGATACCACGAGATGACACTTCACACCCAATAGGATGACTATAATCAAAAACTGGGAAAATAACAGGTGTTAGTGAGTATGTGAAAAAGTTGGAACCCTTATATATTGTTGGTAGAGATGTAAATGGTGCAACATTGTAGAAAACTGTGTGGCAGTTCCTCAAAAAATTAAAAATAGAATTACCATATTATCCTGCAATTCCACTCCTAGGTATGTACTCCAAAGAATTAAAAACTTATGGTCAAACAAAACCTTGAACACAAATATTCATAGTAGCACTATTCACAATAGCCAGAAGGAGCACAAACTAAACGTGCATCAACTGATGAATTGATATACAAAATGTGGTGTATCTGTATAATGGAATATTATTCAGTGATAAAAAGGCATGAAGTACTGATGCATGGTAAAATACGTATGAACCTTGAAATCGTTATGCTAAAGTGAAAGGAGCCAGACACAAAAAAGACCACTTATTGTATGATTCAATTTATATGAAACATCAAGAATGGGCAAAAGCTTAGAGGCAGAAAAGTAGATTAGCAGTTGCCAGGGGGAAGCAGACAGGAGCTTCTTAATGGGTACAGGTTTCCTTTTAGGGTGATGAAATGTTCTAGAACTAGATAGTGGTGATGGGTGCACAACATTGTGCATGTACTAAAAGCTACTGAACTGTACAACATTAAAATAGTTAAAATGGTGAATTTTGTGTTAATTGGATTTCACTTCAATTGAAAGAATTTATGTGTGTGTGTGTGTGTGTGTGTAATGATTTAAGCTAAGTTTCTATCTTATGATTTTTGTATCTCCCATGTTTACCTTTGAAAAAGCCTATACACAAAATGTGCAATCTTTCCTCAGTAATGTGGCTGGCGAAGAGACAGAAGCAGCAGTGTCCCACTGCAGGAAAGCAGGGCAAGGAAGAGCATAAAGCCTGAATCCACACTGCTTCCACCTGAAACACACTGCCTATGGTGGGGTGTGGCTTCTGTCACCTTCCAACTGCTCAGTGTATGCTAGATACTAATCTCTTATTGCCTTAGGCCCTTGAACTGTTTGGTGAGTCTGTATTTTATAGGATTGTGGTAAAAGATTAAATTAGTTGGTACAAACAAAATCTTAGAATTGTCCCTGCCTTATAGTAGGTCTACAGAATTATTAGCTCTTAGTTTTAATAGCCAAAGACAGCACGCTATGATTTAACTATAATTGCGCTAGAAACAGATAAAGTTTGTATCAACATCTAGTGATCCACAATATGAAGTCATAATCTTCTAAATTCCCCTACATTTTCACATTGAGTTTTCTTCAATGCTGCTTTAATTAATGCTCCTTTAATTCTGTTAGTAACTACTGCTCTCCTTATTTTTTGCTTCTTTCACACCAAATCATCAAATGATGAAAATATGTCCATGTTCAAGCCATCTTGGACCCCAGATACTGAAGCATAAATCCTTTAGTCTCCTTTATCCTTTTCCTTTTAAATCATGCTGTGCACACATCTCCCCTACATGCGTGTACAGAAATGCGTGTGTGAGCTCACACAGACGGGGCGTTCCCTCCCTGATGATATGTTCTAGGTAGGGCACTGGCAGTGTTTCCTTTGTTCTTGTTCTCAGCCCAGACGCTGAGATTTCTCTCTTCAGCTGCCTTAACTTACTCTATAATGCTATCTATAAAATTTGGGAGATGTGCCCGTTTTCTCTTTCTCTATTTATAACTTTAAAATATAAGCAAAGGGCATGTGATCCTGAAAAAGGAGACTATTGGAAAGACAGGTTCACTGGAAGCCTTGAGGCCAGGTGTCACTCTCTCTTGCTGAATATGACAGGACTAATATTTGTAGCCATCCATAGATATTGCTAATTCTACTTTGTTTGGGATCCTCTGTTTTCTCCATTTTACTAAACTTTCTAAATAAACCATACCGTTGTCATTCATTGTTTCTCTATTATCTAATCTGTTTTTTTCCTCTGTGCTCTTTACCTTTATAGGACACTTAGAGTGCATAGGCTTACAGATCTTTAGACTGTCTGAGATTATGTGCAGATATTGAGCAGCAGCACCATGTCATCCAGGCTTTTTAATCTACTAAAGTGAAATGCCTACTTCTAGCTTTATCTACCAATATCTTACCTGAATTAAAAACACATCGCAAATGATACTCCTTTTCCATAACAATTTTTCCCAATTCACCCTTATCAAAATATTCTTTGCAGTCTCTGTATTATGAAAATATCTGAAACATGACAGTTTGGGGCACCTCTCACAAGCCACCTTCTGTCATAGGTATTTGTATGTCTTTACTTCAATGTGCATTTGGTTGGCAGTTAATATTTACCAGATAATCTGCCTGGAAATATGAATATTCATGATGGCTATTAAGTATGTTTATTATACAAATGAACTGGCATTTGTTTGAATTTCAGAAAGCAAGGAAGATCTTTTTCGATACTACAGATTGTAAAGAATCACACATACACGTAAGATTATTCCTGGTATTGGTGACTTTAATAGAGAATGGGTGATTCCTTTCCTAGAGTCCATAAATAGTCCTTACCAGTGAAATAAGCAAAACAAATACCCTAAGCCTTTTATTAAAAAAGTGCCAAAGGTTTGACCATGTACTTTATGTACTTTATATGCTTCAGTGCTGAGCACGACTGAAATTATTCTCTTAGGAAACTCTTTTGCCAACTCTCAGACAGTCTTTTTAAGTCAATTCTGAAAATTTGAGGATGTTATTCCTCATCCTGGGGACTAGAAAAGAAGTTGAGCCCTTATTTTTGTCATGAAATTTCCGTATTCCTTTATTTTTACTTTCATGTTTCCAATTTTATGAAATACAATTTAACTAGACATGTAATATCTGAATACACTTTTGTTTTATATATGTATCGTGTACATATACCTGTGTATGCATATATATCTGCATATGTATGTATATATGCATATGTATGCGTGTATGTGTATGTGTATGCACTCACGCGCACGTAGATCTAAACCAGAAGTTCCCCCTTGTCACTATATTTAATCCGTGGCATAGAACATCACAAAAGTGTTTTTTAATAAAGAGCTACCACAGCAAGGATCACTGTCCTAATGAATATGAAAGCATTTAGGACAAAGAGTGTATTCTCAACTCAGCTGTATATATCATGCTCTGCAGTTTGTGAACTCTATGTCAATTGCATATTTCTTTTTGAAAAGTTATATTTTTGGAGGATGAAATTAGTTTCCTGGTACTATCAACATGAGTTTGTTCCTGTTGACAATAAATCAATAACTCTTTCTGACATGACTCTTACAGTAGTAAGAATCCTTGTAGTAATCCACTTTCTCAGTGGCAGACAGATAGCTATGCCTTGGATTCTTTGAAAGTGTTACTCAGACTAAATGTTGTTCTAGTGAGCATCATTTCCTTGGCCTCGGGGTGAATGGCCCCTTACGTGATAAAGAAAAGCAGTTGCATTTTGGAGCAAACAAAAGGAAGGAATAAGGGCACTCGGTATGCACACCAAGGTAGAGCAAATTAACCGATGGATGCAATTGTAATCAGTGGAGAAAATTTAGATGACAGCTCAGTTCATGAATAATTTTATTAGCAGATAAGAATTAGCAACTGAGAAGGGACATTACATGCATGATCTCTTTGGGTCTCTTAACCCTTTTGAATTGATTTAATTTTGAATATCTACTCTACAAAGTACATATTATTACCTCAGACTACAGATGAGGAAACTGAGATAAATTGATTAAGATTCCACACCCTGAAAATGATAGAATGAAGAATTAAATTCCAGTTCTATCTGAGAACAAAACTTTTGCTTCCTGATATACTGGCAACTTCCATAGTTGACATAAATTGCTAATATAGTATAACAAATCACTTATTACTCTCAGTTAATAATTTGTAATCCACATGAAAACATTCTGTAAGGTAAGAAACAGTAAGAAAATTTATGTTTTTACATGTTTGAATTTTAAGTGATTAATGCTTTAACAGAGAGAACTTGATGTTCATTTTAGTGGGGCAGTGAAGATGTATTTGGTTTTGGCTCTCAAGTTTCACACAAAATCGTGGATTTTTTTTAACTCTGTTTTGTGTCAAGGTCTGCTCTGCACAACATGAATATTCTCTAACAAATTCTATTTCCATGACCATGCTTCATGCCTTTCCTCTCTTAGCTTATGACTTTTCATCTCTACAAATCTACAGTATGTATCTGGAAATTTTATATAGCTGGAGAACACAGTCTCTTATGGAAATTCCTGAGAGGTAGGAGCAGCTTTGCTGGGGACTGAGAGTTGTAGAGGTGACTTTAGTCTATCCATTTCTCTAGAGTTTAGTTTCCCGGTAAATATCCTGAATGAGTTTGATTGTTTTTATCTTTCAAGCTCTTGTACTAGTTTAAAGATTATAGAAGAATTCAGTAGTGGCAAAGGCCAGATTGATTTAGAAAATCAGTATTATTGACCTTGACCACACAGATAGCCTGGCCGCTTTTTATAGTCAACCCAAGGATAGCTCATAGTATTAGAAATAAACCTTTATAAAATTTTCTTTAAATATAAGCACTGTCAACATTAAAATCCCCTCCATCTTAGCATCTTTCATTACATAGCAACCTGCATTCTATAATGATCAGATCTGGTAATTAAAATAGCTCAATGCACGATCTCATGCACACTCAATCATTTCATATTATTTTGGAGTAAGGGATGAATTTCCTGGGGTGCTGGAGTCTGCATATTAATAGTGTATCTGTCATCATTATGCTAAGTTCTCGTTAGGTATAATTTTCTGAGCCCTGTTGTTAATGTTAATGCTGTTCTTCTGTCGGCTTTCTGAGCAATCCAAATGCATTCTGATTTAGAAGTAGACATCTCTCCCATACAACTTCTTTCTTATTTCTTATCTTGCATAATAGAAAAGTCTGACCACTAAAGCCAAATATAAAAAGACCAAATATTTGCCAAAACTCATCCTGGCTCTAATACTCAGCATTCAGGCAATATCAGCTATTCCTCTAGTATGAGTGGGACCGATGAACTACACTCACTGTGGGTCCCCAAAGAGATATCAGTGACAGGAATGAACACAAAAAGGAGCTTTAACAAGCAATATGATGAAAGCAGGGGCTATGTAAACAGAAATTCAGGATATATGTCTTTAAGGCACAACTTTTCAAACTTCAACATGTATACAAATTACTTGGGGCTCCTGTTAAAATGAAAGTTCTGATTCAGCAGATCTAGGATGGGGTCCAAGATTGTGCATTTCTAACAAACTTCCAGGTGATACGGATGCTGCTGTCCAAGTACCACAATATGCTGAAACATCCCTCACATGAGAATGAAGGATTTGTACAAAATCTTTCTTATTGCTTCTCCAATCATATTAGAGTGAAATTTCCTTTTGTTATACTATGCATCTATCATTCTAAATCCCTATGTTTTATGTTGTGTGCCTATTTAACTTTCTGTTTCCTTGATCATCTTTAAATCATGCAAAGTTTATGCAAATGTCTGTAGAATTCTCACTGATTCTAAAATACTTGAGGACAATGACTTTGTCTTTAATCTCAGTGTTCTCATATCTTGTTATAATGCCTAAGAGCTGCTCAAGAAATTTTAGTTGAATAATGGGTGAGTAAAGAAAGAAGTGAATGATAAGTGAAAACATATTCTCTTTGTTCTGGTCTTATTTAGTATTTGTACCTAAATCTTTTGGGAAGAAATAGCATAATGAAGTGAGGACATCCATAGGACAAACAGACCGTGTGGTGTAAAAGGAAAGCTGTAGAGCTGGTGGTTGAAGGCACAGATCCTTGAGTCAGATTATCTTGATTTCAACCCTCACTCCTGTAATTATGACAGTATGACCTTACATAAGTAATAGAATCTTTTACTGTCCCCAATTCATTTATCAAGTAAGGATAAAAAATACTCTACTCATAGGTTAGATTGAAATTAAATAATTCACGTAAAATACTTAAAGGGCGCCTGGCCAATAGAACAGGCTACATAATAGCTATTTTTAGAACTGAAATAGCAATGCTTACTCTTTTCAAAAGTTTTAATTATGTTCAAAGTTCATATACAACCTTCACAGGTTACTAGGTAACTTGTATACTGATCAATAGTCCTTTACCAATCCTATAGAATTACCATTTTTTTAGAAAACTAAGGACTATCTCTAGAGTGTTTTTCATTGGCAAAATTATGCTAGCACTTTATTATTTAAAACATTACAAAATAGGGTCAAACCACAAAAGGGATGTCAAGATTTAGAGCGAATTAAAGACAGATACTTTTAAAAAGCATTGCGATTATATGCCTTAAACTTTCACTTTTTGCATTCATATTTAACTGATTCAATTAGAGCACCTAGGTGCGTTTGACTTTGTATTGGGCTATTGCTGTGTTCTTTGCTTTATAAACTAGTTGGCTAGGCTCACTATGCCGTGTTTCTAAGACGGTTACCTACTGCTATAGCACAGTCATTCTCTTTTCTGCTGAACCATTATTACAATTCTACATTAAATAAGTTACCTGGCTGAGCCTTTGTCTTATTTTCAGTTTAATGTTAGCAAAAATGCTCCTATGTGTGAGTTATGAAAGGATTATCTAACACTGGCAAACTTTTAAAGAAACCAGAGTCTGGCTTGCAGCTCTTTTTTAAAAGTGATGAGGAAAGGCAAGGCCATATATAGATAAGCTTGAGGGAAAAATATATTATTCTTATGTGTAAATAAAAACAGAAAGAGGACAGTGAAGCAAACTGTTATGATGACTAAAGGGCCTAATCGTTATGAAGACCATCTAGTTTTGAGCAGCGTTCATGCTAGTCTTGTATCTTTGGATAATGTTTATACTCTCTCTGGACTGTATTAATGTGGGAATGAATTAATTAATCTCGGAGCTCTCTAAGGTCTTTTCCTATAATAATGTTCACAAGTTAGCTCCCCGCCTACTTTTCCCAATCAGCTACGTCAGGAAGTCATTCTAGTTCTGCCTCTAAAAAAACTTCCCAATCTGGCTCCTTCTATCCTTTTTCACCGCCACAACTTTAGTTCAGCTTTCATCTGAATTAAGTTATTCCAATAGACTCCCAACTAGCCTTCCTTCACCTACCCTTACCCAGAACAATTGTTATCCCACAACCTAGCCAGAGCCATTTTTTAAAAGGTGAATTGGACTATGTTATTCCGCTGCATAAAGCTTCCAGTACCTTTGCAATACATTTAGAAGAGAAACTTCTTTCTTATCCTGCCCTACCTATCTCTTCTTGTTCCCTTCTGCATCATTTACTTATTTCTCTAACACTCTCCCACTCGCTTTTTATGTTGCAGCCACAGTTGACTTGAGCTTGGTCAGCCCTTCCTTCTCAGAGCACTTGGATATGATGGTTGCTTTGCTTAGAATACTCTTCCCTTTTATTGTCACAAGGCTGAGACTGCCTTGTCATACAGATCTCATAAACAACACCTGCTTAATGAGGCCCTTCTTGACCACCAAAAGTAAATTAGTGAGACATTTGGCTTCAGCTCCAAAATGTAGAGTTTGAAATTTGTCATTCCCATCCTTACATCAACAAAAATGGGGACAAGCCCAAAATCATGGACTTTTGGGGACCCATCAATGAGCTGAATTTTCAGGGCAAAATTCCTGGAAATCTGGAGAGATTTCCAATCCAGAGAGTCAGAACTAAGATCTGCTTCCCTCAAGCAGAAATTGCTGGAGAAATAATTTAGTAGGAAAACTCAAATAGCAATTTTGACAAATTACTGGAGGCTGAGTGTGGACCAGTGAGAGATTGACAAACTCATGGGGGCTGCATTCGTGAGTGGGGGCTCACACTTTATCGCCAGGATCCGCATCATGTTCTCACAGTGAAATTCGAGAAAGACCTCTCCTGGCTCTGACGATGAGAGGAGGAAGAGTAATCCTTGTGAAATACATCCAGATCCTTCTCCACTGGCAAGGGCTGCTACTCCAGGGGAAGGACTTTAATAGAGTCTTATCCTAGAGTGGTAGGAGAAGAGGATTCTCTTCATTCCAGCCCCTTCTCGTTCTCCCATCTCAACTAAATGAAGGAGAGGTAGAAGCTATGTGGGAAGAAACATCTGTGAAGTTCACAGACCAGAGTCAGAGGCCCCGCACCCTCACCTTACCACTACAGCATGAGGCTCCAATATAATAATAGTGGATTATAACTGAAAGAGTGCAAGACGTAGACACTCGATAACAAGAATACTTAAGGAAGACCACACACAAGAGAGGAGACCACTCAAGGACACTAAAGGAATTTAAGCCTCAGTCATCCATAGCTACAGGACATATTAAAGCACAGTCCAGCTTCTAGGGAGATCAACATAAAATCCCCCGTTAGAGGCTTATTTACCTCAGTTCCTATTATCTAATACAATGTGTCCATCTTTCAACAAACAAATCACAAGGCACTCTAAAAGGAGAGGAAAATAGTCTAAAGAGACAAAATCAGCCTCAGAACCAACATAGATATGACACTTATGTTGGAGTTTAAAATAACTATGATTAATATGTTAAGGACTCTAAAGGAAAAGAGTAGAAACCATGCAAGAACAAGTGGATATATAAACAAAGGATAGGAATTCTAAGAAATAATCAAAAGGAAACACTGCAAATCAAAAACACTGAAACAGAATTGTAGAATGCCTTTGGTGGGTTCATCAGTACCCAGGACATGGCTGAAGAAATAAACAGTGAGCCAGAAGATAGAGCAATAGAAACTCCCAAAAATGAACAGGACATCTAAGAACTGTGGGACAATTTCAAAATGTGTTATGCATAGTTGGAATGGGCACCAAACCACATATCCAGCAAGCTCAGAGAACACAAAACATGGTAAATACCAAAATAATTATACCTAGTCATATCATAGTCAAACTGCAGCAAATCAAACAGAAAAGAAAATCTTGAAAAGAACTGGGGGTTAGTGGGGAGGTGGGGAAACATCTATAAAGGAGCAAGGATAGAAATTACCTCAGACATTTCATCAAAATTACATCAAAACCAAGAAGAGAGTGGAGTGGAATATTTAAAGTGACAAAACAAGAAAAAAACCCCATCCATCTAGAATTCTATATCCAGTGAAATTATCCTTCAAAATTGGAGAAGAAATAAAAATTTATCAGACAGTAACTAAAGCAATTCATTGCTTGAACACCCTCCCTTCAAGGAATATTAAAAGATGGTCTTCAGATAGAAATAAGTGGTATGGGTTAGAAATATGGATCTATGAAGAAAGAAAGAGTAGTGAACAAGGAATAAATAAAGTAAAATAGTTGAGTTTTCTTATTCTTAATTTAAAACAAAATTGATTTGTTTAAGCTAACAAGAGTGATAGTTAATTAGGTGCTTAAAATATATGGCTAAGTGAGATAAATGGTACTGATATTACAAGACAGGAGAGAGGAATTGGGAATACCTTGTGATGTGGTATCTGCACCACACATGAAGCAGAAGAGTGTTATTTCAAGGTGGACTTAGATTAGTTAAAAATGTATGTGGTAAACTCTAGGGCAACCACTAATTTTTTAAAAAGAAGTATAATTGATCCACTTAGAGAAGAGATAAAATGGACTCATAAAATGCTCAATTAAAACAAGATAAGGCAGAAAACCTCTGGGAACAAATGGAAAACAGTTACAAATATGGTAGATATTAATTTAAATGTATTGTTACTTTAAATGTGAATTGCCTAAATACAGCAAATGGATTATTAGAACAGATTTATTAAAAAAATAAGGTCCAACTATATGTTATCTAACAAGAAACTCATTCTAAATATAAAGATTCTGAGAGATCAAAATTAAAAGGGTGAAGAAAGATATACCATGCTAAAACTTTCTAAAACAAAACTGAAATAGTTGCAACAATTTCAGACAATTCAGTCTTCATAACAGGGAAAATTATTGGAGAAAAAGAAGAGAGCTACATAATGATAAAAGGGTTCAGTTCTCCACATAAACATTACAATCTTAAATGCATATACACTTAACAATAGACCATCTAAAAATGTGAGGCAAAAACTAATATAACAAGGAGAAATAGATAAATCTACAATCGTAGTTGAAGACCATAAATCCACCCCCATCAGTAACTGATAGATTAAGCAGGCAGAAAATCAATGAGCGTGTAGCTGACCTGAACAGCATCATCCATAAATGTGATCTAATTGGCATTTATAGAATGCCCCATTCCACAGCAAAAGAATACATATTCTTCTCATGGAACCGTCGTTCGCTGAGATAGATCATATATTAGCCATAAAACACACTTTAATAAATTTAAAAGAATATAAATCATGTAGCGTATGTTCTCAGACAACAATGGGGTTAAACTAGGGATCAATAAGTGAAAGATAGTTGGAAATCTCAAAATATTTGGAAATTATGCAGCACACTAATAAATGACACTTGGGTCAATGAAATCTCAAGTGGCGTTAAAAACATTTCAAACTAAATGAAAAGAGAAACTAAAATTTGTGAGATATAGCAAGAACAGTTTTCAGATAGAAATTTATAGCATTAAGCACATATATTGGAACATAAGGGAGATTTGAAATTGTTAATCTATGCTGTCTAATTCTCTCTATATTCCCAGAATCCAGAAAATAGTCTGTCATACAAGCTTGTTCCTGAAGTCATCACATGGGCAGCCAGCCATTGTTTCAATTTTCTATAATAACCCTAACACAGACAGCATGAAGTCTTGAAGGAAACATACTTTCTAGGAAAGTGTTTTTGGTTGGCCCCAATGCTTAAATGAAATGCATTATACTTACAGAATCTAAGAGTGAAGCTATCACTGAAGAATGTCGTTTCATTCAACCATTTCAGTATCCACTATTTCAATCATATTGAGTCAATATTATAAAGTATACAGTTTAGCCTATTTAGCATTATTTTAATTACTTGACTTTTATTTACAGATAAATTTCTTCCTTATTTTCGCAAGAGTTTTATTATTTTTTTTATTTTCTCGCTCTCTCAGCCTCAATTTGCATTTAGAATGCTTGCTGCAGAAATACACAGACAGCTTGACGTTTTGAGCAGACGTTAAGTGCCACAGAAGGCTGACGCAATGAAGCCTTTGGGGAGAAAGCAGAAGCTCCTCCTAATATAAAGCTCTGGTTGCGATCCTGTTGTGAAATCCGACTACTACATCTGAGGGGTCAAAAAAGATCTTAAACACTCAATAAAGTCCTCTTGAATGTTCTTCCTAATTTCTAATTTTGCGCATGGTCTAATGGTCTATAGGGTTGACGCTGCCCAAGATCATGGGCTCACACCCTTGGCCGACTAGACATTAATTATAAAGACACAAAGTGGAAAACATAATGTGCACTACCCTGGGTTTTATCTTTTCACCATCTATAACCTTCCTCAAATCAGTTCTATAGATCAAATAAAAATTTGTATCTAATTCTTCATATGCGTCGTCATAAAAAATATTATCTTAGATTTAAACTGTCATGACTTGTTCTCAGTATTAGTTTGGAAGAAACTGAAAAAGTATTCCTCAAACAGATGCGCAAGAAGAGTTGACGTTATCTGTCTCCTTTCAGAAATCTTGCTTTTAATTTCAAGAGTAATATATGCTTGTTTAAAAGATTCCAGCTGTGTCAATTAAAAAATTACATTTCTCCTCACTTGGCCCCATACAATTTTACTGCCCTCTTCAAAGACAACCTACCACCTACCAGTTTGGTTTTTACAATTGATGACTTTTTATTATGCAACCTTCTTTATATTTATAATACATACGTAATATTGTCCATAGTCTATCTTTACTCAATTATTTAAATAGCTATAAGTTACTGAATGCAATGGAAGTAGTATAATATGTTTCACCATTTATATAATGAGTAGCTGTGATAAATGTATAAACTGCTACAGTACACATATGTACACACACATATGTTTTGCGTAAAAGTTTCAACTATATATTCCTGAAAATGTAATTGCTGCATGAAGGTATATGTGAGTTTATTTACATTAATAATGATTGAGATTGCTTTAAATGCATACATTAATTTAGAAAAAACTGTCTTGAAAATTGTGTTGTCTTATCCAGATAAGTTTTTGTTTCTTCCTGTATTCTCCTTTATGTCCTACAGAAATTTTATTAGTTTTCTTATAAATAGCGTGCACATTTATTTTTAGCTTAATGTAAAATACTTTAATTGTTTGTTAAGAGACATTTTTCATTATATGCAAAATTTTGCTATGGATATTTCATTTTGTCCTAAGGGCAGTTAACAGCGGGTGTACTTTAAATATTATTGCCCATATCATGTTTGCCAAAAGACTATTTTTCTTTCTGGTTTTTTATTTATCTTTTGATAATATAAAATTGTTCAATATCTACATACATAGTAGAGGGAGGAAGGGAGTGAATATAGTTATCTGAAATCTCAATTTCCTTTAAAAAACGATTTTGGGGAAACTTTCAAAGTCTGATTTATTCAAATAATAAAATTTATAAGGTACCTGGAAGGTAGTGGGAGGAAGAGAATGTTTGGTGATATAATAAATGAGTGGGTGAATTAATGATGATTAAATTAATGGCCAGATAATTGAATGTTTCTACTAAACCATGCTAGTAAGTTGCTGTGGCTAAGAATATCTGTTAACCACAAAAAAATCTGTTCTCTCTTACTTCTAGGCAACATGGCTAGACTTTATTTCCAAGATTTTTGGCAGTTATATATGATTATTTATGGTAATTATGGTATATACGGTAATTTAGCTCCAGTGGCAATGGAACATAGGCCCCAGGGCTATTGGTGTGGCATCTTCATTCTTTCTCCCATTTCCATTGACTGCAATCTAAACATAGTGGAGAACTCATATGGAACATGGATACCCTAAGTGATGACAGAACTACACAAAGTAAAGAATCTAGGACTCTGGAGCAGGGCTGCTTGCAAATTTAGGACATTCACACCCAGAGTTGAACATAACAGAGGAAAAAAACATCCAGACAAACAAGCAACGAGAACAAAATAATCTTGTCATTGGGTCTTTTTGTTATAGTAGCCTGCCTTTGTATAAGAAGGTGATACAACCTATGTTAGTCTCTCAGAATTATTACCCAATCAGCTATCCTCCACTTGAAATCTCTCTAGCTTCACTCCATGACGCCACACTTCCCAATTTTCCCCTGCATCAGTAGCCACTGGTTCCTAGCCTCTTTTGCTAGTCCCACCTTCTCTTCCTAAATTCCAAGCCCAGAGCTTGGACCTTAGCTTCCTTATCCTTTCTACAAACACTCTGATCTAAAAATATTTCATTCATACTTATGGGTCAAAATACCACAGTTTATGGAGATAGTTCAAATTAACTTTCCAGTCTTATCCTCTGAGGACAAGATTTATATATCCAGCTTAAAATAGTCAGCATGATGGAGTAGTATATAAAAGCATGAATTCTGCAAACAACCCAGCTCTGACACTTAATAAATGTTTGATTTGGGGCAAATCACTTAACCACTTAGTGTCAAAGATTTTTTCTCATTATAATATTGTGATAATAATAGAGCTTACCTCACATGGCTATATTGAGGATAAACTGAGTTTATGTGGTCCATCCATATAAGAAATACTTAAAAGTGTACCTGGCACACAGAACAGTTTACTTAAGTCATTACTATTACTTGATTTTTTTTTTTCTTGGGATATTGCAGTGATAACCAAAATATCTCTAAACTGAACTTTTGATTGTCTCCAAAAGCTTCTTTTTTTCTCCAGCCTGTTCTATTACAGTGAATGGCACATTTCACAAATTAGAAACGTAGCATTCAAAAGTTTTCTCTATTCTGCTGTATACACACACACACACACACACACATACACACATGCAAGATATATATATGAAAGGTAACATATATATCTCCAATCATTCCACTCCATTACACCATTCCAGCTACATAACTGCAAGATCCTACTTTATCCATTGCTATCATCATCTTCTCACTAGATTACTGCCTCCATATTGGTCTTTTCGTGCCAATTCATATCTTATACAGGCCACCATTCACACAGTAATAGCTGGCATCATCTGTTTATTGTTTTATATTTGGTATGGTTTCAGTCAGGTTTATTAAGTATAATTGCCATAAGGTAGAATCTATCATTTTGGATGTAAATTTATGTAAATTTTGATATATTTATACAGCCATGTAGCCACGATCACAATCAAGATAAAGAATATTTTCATCATCCAAAAATCTTTCCTTTTGCACTTTTGTAATCAATTTCTACATCCCCAACTTCCCTTTGTGCTGGGCGAACATTGATCTGTTTTCCATCTCTATAGTTTTGCCCTTTCCAAACTACCACATAAAAGAATCATACAATGTGTATCATTTTTGAGTCTGGCTTTAATATTATTCAATTTTACAAATATCCCACAGCTTGATGTTTAGGTACATATATATTTAAAATTACTATATAATTTTAGTGAATTGATCCCTTTATCATTATGTGACATTCTTTGTATTGTTATTTATTTGTTTGTTTATTTTGCTTATGGATGAGTTATCTATTGCTCTATGATAAATTACCCAAAATATTAGCGGGTTTAAAAAATATTTTTTCATTTTTTTTTTAAATCCAAGACACAAGTTCAGCTCAATTGACTGCCTTTGCTTCAAGATATGTCCTGAGTTTGCAATCAAGCTGTCGGCCAAGTATGTAGTATCATCTGAAGCCTCAACTTGAGGGGGATCTGCTGGCAAACTAAGTTGTGTGCTTTTTGGCAGGATCAGTTCCTTGCAGGTTGATGGATTGGGATATTCAATTTCTCACTGACTCTTGGCCAGAGTCCTTCTTCCCTTCCTTATGAAGTGGGTCTCTCCAGAGGGCAAATTGCAACATGGCAGCTGACTTCCCTGAAAATGAGCAAGAGAAAGAGAAAGCAAACATTCACTATGGAAGCTACACTCTTTCTAACCTTATCTCGGAAGCGACATCCATTCCTTCTGCTATATTCTATGCATTAGAATGAATCAATAAGTTCATTCCAAACTAAAGGGGAGGAGATTACACAAGAGCAAATATGCAATTTGGGAGACATGAGAGGGCATCTTAAAGGATTTCTGCTATACAATATCAGTTCTTTTGATGAATGTTTGCATAGTGTATCTTTTTCCATCCTTCTACCGTTAACCTATACATCTCTTCATAATAAAAGTTAGTATCTTGGTGACAGCATAAAATCGGACCTTATCTTTTACCCAGTCTGAATTATTTGAATGCATATATTTTTTATGTTTTTAAATGCATCCATTAACAACATGGCTCAGAAAATTATACCTAATGATAAATTAGCATAATGATGACAAATACACAATTAATATGAATATTCAAACTCTAGCACCAGAGGAAATTTATCCCTCTCTCCAAAACAACATGGAATGATTGAACATGTGTGAAATCATTCAATGAAATGCTTTAATCATTAGAGATGATCATTATAGAATGTAATTTGTTATGTGATGAAAGGTCCTAAGATGGAGGGAATTTTAATGATGGCAGTGAATGGAATACACAGAATTTTCCATGAGCATGGGCCCATTGCCACACTTCATTTTCTATGAAGTGAGTTCCTTAATAAGAAGCAATGGTGTGTGGAATAACATAATGATGGATAAAGAATTTTGTAAGTCCATGGATGGTAGTTTTGGTGTAAGAAGTCTGTGCAGGGAAGGCAAATCTATATCCAGAGTAACTGTCTATTCCAGTAAGAACAAAACAGAACACTGCCTTTCCACGATGGAAGTGGTCCAATGTAATCAACCTGCCATCAGGTAGCTGACTGATCATGTGGGGAATGGAGCCATACTGGGGACTCAGTGTAGGACTCTGCTGCTGGCAGATTTGGCACCAGCAGTGACTGTAGCCAAGTGGACCTTGGTGACTAAAATTCTATGTTGCTGAGCTCAGATATAACCTCCATGGCCTCTTCTTTATTCATGAACCCAATAGGCAATGACAGGGGTGGCTGGGGAAAGATGCTGACTGACATCCACAGAATGAGTCACCTGTCCATTTGATTATTAAATCTTCCTCTGCCAAGGTCACCCTTTGATGAGCATTCACACAGGATACTGTTATGACTTTGTTAAATTAGCATTTGTTAAGTGGATCACAGGGTGTCAGATGGTGAACTGAGGTTCAGCAACAGACCACAAGAGATATTGACTCAGAGATGTTTATTACCCTCATGTCCTGGAAGAAGTGTATGGCATACCTCAAGTGGCCACATGGGGAGAGCAAGGTAGAGTGCAGACAGGGAGAGAGTCAGGATCTGGGGCACATGCCTTTATTAAGGTCTATGGGAGGAGTACTTTGGGGTTCCTGGGCTAAAGCCAGATTGATCATTTAAAACCAAAAAGAGCAAGGTTTTGTTAAGTCTCACGGTGTCTTTATCTAAGAGGTCCATAAGGCGTATGGGAGCTGAGAGGCAGAGGAGACTGTTGATCACAAGGGCTGTTGGGGAAATCATATCAGAAACTTACATTTGCTTGTGACTCTATGGGCTGCTATCTCGGGCATGCACTTGCATGAGGGGGCTAGTGTCAGTTTAAGGTCTCTGCAAGAACGGAGCCAAATGAAATGGGTGCTGAGGCAATGACACCATGCAGTAGCTTAGCTAAATCTCAACAGACACCGTGTCTTTACCTGTTTTGCCCATTCAGAAAAGTGTATCAACATATATCTTCCCCAGATTTCCTCGTCACCAATTTTCCAGTCATGTTCTACCCAAGACCCTAAGCATCCAGCTAAACGATTGGCCATAGTCCATTAATTGGTATATAACTGCACACCTGGCCATTTCTCTATCCAAGCAAAATTAACAACCGGGTGCAGTGCTCGAAGTTCTCCCCAAGGAAGGATTTCCTTCAAAACTGTCCGTTAGGGATGTCCCAGAAAGGGACTGGCATGCTGAGGCTATCCACTTTTGAGTGGTGCCTGAATATCATGCAGAACCTTCTTTAAACAAGGCCCTAGTCTTCTCTTCCTCTGTCAACTGATCATAGGGGAATCCACATGAGACTATACGTACAGTCTGGGAGGGAGAAGGTAGTGTAGCAAGAGTGGGGACCATTGGCATTTGAGACACTTCCTCATGTAACTTACTTGTGCCTTCAGCGCCATTTTGGGCCTGATCATGTAAATACATCTATTTGATGATGAAATGCAGTTGTGCACACCCAACTTTATGGTTTGGTGGGTCGGATAATACTCATTTTATGATGGGAAGCTTGAGTTGCATAGTACCTATGAGGCCCATAATTGTCAGTCTCTCCTAAGGCTCAGTAGCCAGGCAAGAACTGTTTCTCAAAAGGAGAATAGTTATTCACAGAGGATGACAGGGTTTTGCTCCAAAATTCTAAGAGCCTCAGCTATGATTCACATATAGAGGCCTACCAAAGACTCAAAATAGCATCCCTACATGCCACTGATACTTTAGCACCATTTAATCTGTTGGATCAAATGGCCTAAGCATCAGAGCAGCTTGCTTGACATCCTGGACCTTTTGCAGAGGTCTCTTTTTCTGAGCCTCACTCAAAATTAGCAGCTTTGCCAGATCACTCGGAATATGTTACCTCTGATATCCAAAGAAGTCCACTAGGCCTCTGGTTTGGTTGTAGGAGTGGCCAGGTACAACAACTTATCCTTCACCTTAGAAGGAATGTCTTATATGCCTCAGACCAGTGGACACCTGGAAATTTCATTGAGGTAGCAGGTCCCTGACTTTTTGTTGAATTTATTTCCTACCTTCTGACATGCAAATATGCAAATATGTCCTATCAGCATAATATCATCTATGTAATAGACCCATATGATCTCTTGTGGAAGGCAAAGATGATCATGATCCTTGCAAACTAAATTATGACACAGAGCTGGAGAGTTGATATGACCCTGAGGAAGGACAGTCAAAGTGTATCACCAGTCTTACTGGCTGAAAGCAAACTGCTTCTGGTAGCCTTTATTGACAGGTATGGAGAAAAAAATTCCAGCCCTGGTGGTCTAGTGGTTAAGATTTGGTGCTCTCACCACCAGGCCTGGGGTTCCTTTCCCAGCCAGGGAACCACAGTACTCATCTGTCAGTCGTCATACTGTGGTGACTGCATGTTGCTGTGATAGTGAAAGCTATGCCACTGGTATTTCAAGTACCAGCAGAGTCACCTTTGGTGGACAGATTTCAGTGGAGCTTCTGGATAAGACTGACGAGGAAGAAGGTCCTTGCCACCTGCTTCCAAAAAATTAGCCATGACAAGCCTATGAATAGCAGAGGAGCATTGTCTGATATAGCACTGGAAGATGAGAGGACGGTGCAGAAAGACCAGGCAGGGTTCTGCTCTGCTGTCCACAGGGCACTAGGAGTCAGGATCCACTCAACGGCATTAACATCATATGGGGACAAAAAGCACTTTCCAGATCAACAGTTGCACCAGATACCAGGAGATGTGTTAATTTGCTGAAGCAATGAAAACATGTCTGATAACGCAGCTGAAGTGGAGTCGCCACCTGGTTAAGCTTCTGGTAATCCACTGTCATTCTCCAAGATCCATCTGTCTTCTGAAGAAGCCAAATATTTAGGCGGACGTGGGAGGAATCACCACCCCTACATCTTTAAAGTCCTTATGGTGGCACTAACCTTTGTAAATCCCTCCAGGAACATGGCATTTCTTTTGGTTTGCTATTTTCCTAGGTTGAGGCAGTTCTAGTGGCTTCCACTTGGCCTTTCTCACCATATTGGCCTCACTCCACAGGTCAAAGAACCAAGGTGGAGATTTTGCCAGCTGCTAAGTATGTCTATTCAATTATGCATTCAGAACTGGGGGAAAAAACCACAAGATAAGTTTGAGCACCAACTGGCCCCGTGTGAGATGGACTTAAACTAAAACTCCATTGATCACTAACCTCTATAGGCCTCTACTGTAACTGGTGGACTGGAGTGATATGTTGGGTCTCCTGGAATCAGTGTCAGCTCAGAGCCAGTGTCCAGTAGTTCCTAAAGCTCTATTTCATTGTCTCCGATGCACAGTTACACTGCCCAAAGGCATTAGGTACCTTTGGGAAAGGCTGAAAGATTAACAATATAATTTTTTGTCAGTGTGCTAGGATTCTTCCTCAAGAGGACTCAGCCTCCCCTTCATTTAAAGAGTTCTGAGTCTGTACATTGGCTCAGATCTAGGAATTGATTGAGGGGCTGTGCTTTTCTTGTTTTTGTGATTCAAGTTAGACTTTTGATCACTTAACATAGGACTTTTATGCTTATATATATCAAGTAAGAATTGAATAGGCTTCCTATCTACTTCTGTTCTAGAAACACCATGACAAACTAGCCAATGCCATAGATCTGTGTAAGTCAGTCACACTGTTCTGATGCTACTGTTCTGGGAAACACAGCCACCTTGCCTTTGGATATTGAGTAATGCCGTTTGGCCCTGGCCATCCCAGAATCTAAATACCCCTATTGCATTTAGGTTTCTCAGTTGAGTGGCTGCAGTTCCCACTGTAAGGTCTGGCCTACAGACAAGAGAAATCATGGAACTCTTCAAGGACAATGGGGCTCCCTTCACAAATTTATTTCTCATGGTATTGATGAAACATATGTCTTCTGGACCCTCCCAGTATGGGTGAGCAGGACTTAAATGACAAACCAAGTCTAACATTTTGGTTCTCCCTAAGCTTTTGAATCCCTTCCTATACATTAAACCAAGGCAGTTTTGGCATCTCTAATACACTTACTGTGGGCCACCTTTTGGTCTGTGTTTCAATCATCCAAACAAATTGTTGGAGCCCTTTCTGACTCTCAGGGCTTCAATATTAAATGTAGAATCTCTGCTTAGTGAGTCCATCCCTCTCTCTCTCTCCCTCTCTCTTTCTCTCTCTCTTTCTCTGCATTTGTCTATCTAACTATGTAAAGAATTGGCTCATGCATTACAGAGGCTGAGAAGATCCATGATCTGACATCTGAAAGCTTGAGGTCTTGGAAAGCTGGTGGCGTAGTTCCAGTTCAAGGCCAAAGGCCCAAGAACTAGGGGAACTGATGGTGTAAATCTCAGCTCAAGTGCAGGAGACCAATGTCCCAGCTCATCCAGTCAGGCAGAGAGCAAATTCTTCTTTCCTCTGCCTTTTTATTCTATTCAGCCCTCAACTGATTGGATGTTGCTCACCTACATCAGGGAGGGCAATCTGCTTTACTCAGTCTATGGACTCAAATGCTAAGCTCAACCAGAAACATACTCACAGACACACCCACAAATAGTGTTTAGTCAAATATCTGGGCACCCGTGGTCTGGTCAAGTGAAGGCATAAAATTAACCATCGCATCCTCCTTAGAATTCAGACTAATTTAGTAGTCACTGTTCTCAGCTCTCTGATGGGCTCAAGAAAACTATGACTTTGTGGTTCATCCTTTTTTTGTTATCTCAGGAGCAATGCACTTTCTAGCTTTCTATATAATAGGTGAAAGAAGAAATCCCAGATTTATTTTTTAAAAGCATGTATGATTTCATGGCATGCCTTTCTTCATAATCATCGAGTGAATTCCAGTCGTGCTTAACACAAAACTCAAACTTGTTACCATGGTCCTGAGTGATTTTTGTCCTCCCTTCTCCTAGCTCTCTCTTTTTTTTTTAATGTTTTTCTTCCTTCTCAGCTCTAATACATTGTCCTACCTACAGTCTGTCAGTTCTTCTAATATGCCAGTGTTTATCATGTGATGGCCTCTGTGCATGTTGCTGTCTCTCAAATTCTTCCTGTGAAGTTTTAAACGAGTTTACTGATTCTCATACTTAAGGTTAGTTCTCAGTTTAAATATCATCCTCAAAGATGTAAGAGACTTTATGTCCATACTATTTTGGTTGCTTTAGAGGATAATTTCTAATAATTGTATTTCTTTTTATGTGAATACTTAATTTTTTTGTTTTCCCAAAGCAAGCAACTTGAGAATTGATTCCAATTCCATTTTGCTCAACATTAAGACCTCAGGGTCTTGAACAGTTTTCCAAGCATAATAGGCCATTTACAAATATTTATTGGCTGCTTTGGTAAGCATGCACTTTGTCATTTTTGAAATCCTAATTGTATGCTCTCCAGTTTCATTGGAGCCGAGGCTGATCTTGAGGAAAATAACTTTCCTACAGAACGATTCAGCATAAAAATTAACTTAAGAAGC
Organism: Equus caballus; assembly: GCF_041296265.1. Classification (NCBI taxonomy): domain Eukaryota; kingdom Metazoa; phylum Chordata; class Mammalia; order Perissodactyla; family Equidae; genus Equus; species Equus caballus. The sequence continues at coordinate 60,773,625 of NC_091706.1, read as the reverse complement.
CAAACAACATGTGGTATAGCTTCTGTTTGTTTTTCACCCTTGACATCGCTGTTTGTAATCCAATATGCTTATTATTCCCTGTCTTACTTTACTGTATCTGCTGTGTCTGTTTATATGGATTCTGAGAGGAAAACACAAATAGGCCTGGTGTGATGTGAACATAATATGTATACCATATGAGAAATTGTTGGGTATTGTGCAATATAGATTACGTTGAATGTTATCCTCATGCGAATATCATATATTCATCAAACTTATATTTTAAGACAAGCCCACTGAATCATTTCTCACATTTATTTAAGCTATGCTGTGTATTGATGCTTAATAACATCTAACCTAGTCAGAATTTCCTTAGTGATGTCTTCTGTGTTGTTTGATATTGTTAACTTTGCACTAAGTGATTCCTGAGAATTTAGGAGCAATGTAGATTTAGGCAGCATTTTTAATACCTTTTGCTCTTCCTTAAACTTCTTCGTTATAATTTAAAACTTTGCCCACTAGTGGTTAAAAGAGTGCATATCTTTTTTTTTTTTTTTTTAATTTTATTTTTTCCTTTTTCTCCCCAAAGCCCCCCGGTACATAGTTGTGTATTCTTCGTTGTGGGTTCCTCTAGTTGTGGCATGCGGGACGCTGCCTCAGCGTGGTCTGATGAGCAGTGCCATGTCCGCGCCCAGGATTCGAACCGACGAAACACTGGGCCGCCTGCAGCGGAGCGCGCGAACTTAACCGCTCGGCCACGGGGCCAGCCCCAAGAGTGCATGTCTTTTATACAGACAACATCGAAAATTATGCTTCAAGTCCTGAGACATATCTGAAGTTCCAGGTCCTGCCCTCTGACCCAAAGTTGAACACTTAAAGACGTGAAGACTTGGACAATATTTTATTTTCCTTTCCAAATACCTTCTTTCGTGTTGTCATTCATTTCCCATAATACTACTTCATTTTCCCACCCCACTCTACCCCTCAAAAAGCAAGAATTTGAAGATTCATTAGGAATTTTCTTTCCCTTGTGAATTATAGCTCATTTTTATATTAAGTCCTGTTGGTTCTAATCCCACATCTTGACATGCACCTCTATCTCTCCACCTCCACCACCATAGAATGTAAGGTGATCAGGATTGCTTATCTAGACTTACAGTAGTCTCCTCAATGGCTTCTTTTCCTCAAAGTTATTTCCCTTTCAGTGAGTTTTAAAATTCTGCCTGATTATTCAGGACTGTTTTAAATGGACACTCATGGTTTTCGTTAGTGTGCTAAATAAATATTAACATCTTCAGCTTTGATTTCAAAGTCCACTCTATCTACATTATAATATTTATCATAGTGGTGTATTTTAGGCTACGTCTCTTAAAAATTCTTGTTATAATCTAATCACTTAAAGGGTAAGGGGGAGACTATGATTCAGAAAAGTAGTCTATATGAGTGAATTGAGAATTAGTTCTTTGAAAAGGCCCAGCTGAATAAGTACTGTCTACTTCATTTTTATCGTAAAATAAGTGAACTGCGTGACACTTTCTACATTTATGATAAGAGTTAAGATTCACTCAGCCCATGGTGCACATACTCTGTTCTAATGTGCAAAGTGCTTCCTATCACTATATCATTCAATTCTTATAGGAATTCTGTAGGCTTGGCAGCTATTACGACTTCCATTTTACAGATGAAACAATGGTTTACAGAGTTTATTTCAACTCTTATTTAGCTAATACATGGCAGAGTGAGAATTTAAATTCAGGTCTTTCTGACAACAAAACAAATAGCTGTAATGAATACCCACTTTGTCTTAGAAAACTTAAGAAGTCTTTAAAATGCCAAATTATCTAATCTTGACAGTAAGACTCTGCCAATTTAGATGGAGAGAGCTCAAGGATTTGCAGAAGGTCAGGCAGGCATAAGGTGTCAGAGGTGGGACTCAAGCACAGGTCTTGTGAGGCCCCAAGACCAAATGCTATATCCATTACTCAGCTCCACACTTACGCAACATTCAGATGGGCTCGGGGGTTTTTTCTCTACTTTTCTTCACTAGCTGGGAAGAATTAGTAACTATATAAATTCTTTAGTTAGTGCAATGAATTTAGTTCAAAAGGCTCTAAGGATAAAAATTGGAGGAAAAAAAAGTGTTGGTTTCTTTTTCCCCTAATTATTGTGCCTGACATTTGGATTATCTACCTTATTTTTTCCTGAATTTCAAAATTTTGCCATCTGCTAGAATTCATCTGAAATCTTTGCATGTTCCCTCAGGGATATTTATACTTTCATAAGAAAATGGCAATCGCACACGAGGAAAGGAGTTGAACAACACTTCAGGAGAAGGCTGGTCTATCAGATTTAGGGGAGAAAAAAATTTGCTAGTATTCTTATATCAAGTCTCCTGAGATGAATAAGGGTTATTTTTCAGTTCATCCATTCATGTATTTACTCAAGGTTTTGTTTTTTTTCAAGAAACAGATATCAATTGTTTGGCATCTTGCTGGCAACATAAAGAGGGTTATGGAGATGAATAAGATAGTTTTGAGAAGAATTAAAACTTAAGAATGAAGAAAATAGAGTTTAAATGGTTAAATTTCAGATAAATAGCCTGTGTTTGAATATATGAAACAGGTGTAAGTATAGTAGATGGACGGCAGAATTAGGTAAGATAGGAGACTAAATAGGAAAAGGGGAATTAATAGAAAGCGGAAAAAATCATATAAATAGTTTTATTAGAAAGCAGTGATTTGACATTTTGAAACAGATAGAAGAGAAAAATCTGCAAGAAATCCATAAAGATAGGATCACATTAATGTCATGTCTATTTTTATATCTCTGATACATAGGCATTTTAAAGACATATTTGCTTAGCTCTATTGCTCTCAGAACTCTGCTAATGAGTTCAAGTTCTTGAGTCTAGAGACTTTGCAAAAAGCCCTAACCTTTTAGGCAAAAGGATAAAAAAAATTAATAATTTTGAAGTGGAAGTATGAGTTAAGCAAATAAAAGAAGACATCATGACTCAAAAAACAACCTACACTGATTACCATTTCAATAATATGTACTTCATTTTAAGAATAATATGATGATTACAATAGATTAACCTTTATTTTATTTCAAACTGCTTCTTTTAAGAGTATATATAAACCACATGTGAAAAAGAGTCAATATCAGTAGTAATCAAGAAACTTTTTAAATAAAAAATCAAATAAGAGCTAGAACTGATACAGTTACGGCAAAATCAACATATTCATTTATGCATAGCATATCTATCAAGAATCATTGATCTTAACTTTTGACATCCTCTACTTTTATGAATTTATCATAGTAAAAGAATTCAAAAGAAAGAAATTTCACAAGCATGAATAATTGTACTACAGTTTCTAACTGGAAATATGTGTATGATTATATGGGATGGAGTTATTTTAAGCTGGACTGGGACAGCCTACTTGTCACATAGTGACTTTTGGCTAAGATACAGGCTACTAACTAGCTATGATTTCTAATGGTTTTTAATAGCAGTTCAAAATCTGAAATTCTTCTGGTGGCTCCCAAGGCCAGTTTGTTTATTGATGACTTTCACCTGGCATAACCGATTTGAAAGTTTGGCTTTGCTACTTGAACAGAGGAGCATAAAATACCTCACTATAAACTATAAACTCTCTGAAGCCAAGATTCACCACACAGATCTTGGCAGTTCAGTTCAGAGGAGAAGGTGGTTCTTGTGTGAATAAGAATGAACTTCAGGATCGAGCACCTAGATATCTTGGATTCCCAATGCTGTCCTGGAGCCTTTTAAAGGTCTTCTCCATGGAAGCCCTTTATAGCACGCTCTGTGGAATCCTGTGAGTCATTTCAGTTATTCAAACCTGTGAATTCTTTGCAATATACAGAGCATGTGGAGAAAGTACACTAAGTTCAACGTTGGTGTAAATGTCTCAATCAACAGTGATAAATCCTTCATAGCCTATTATGCAAGCATTTTTTAAAATTCCAAATTTCATTTTCAAACATAGAAAAAGTTTTTAATATAATGTTGAGAAAAACTATAGAACTGTTGCTAAATTATCATCTTAAATACATTTAAACTACATATCAGTAGTGATGTAACACATTCAAATTCTGTAAGAGGTAATAATGCTTATCGATGTCCTAAAATATTGTTAACCTCTCTTTCTATTTCAGGTCCTGATCTTTACATTGTATAAAAGAAATCTAACTCAAGACTTCAAGGTACCATGAAGATTTGTTGACCTACTTTGAAAGGCACCATATATAACTAATACAGCGATAATGAGAAAATGCATGCGTGAACTAACAAACTTGTATAATGAAATGCTAGAAGGCACTCTGAGGAAACTGATTCTGCTCAGGTTTTTAAAATATTTATTACGATTATGTCTTTCTAAGTAATCAGTTTCTAAGTTACCTACCCTATAGGAATTCACGGCCCACTAGCAGAAGGAAATAGCATTTTCTTCCGATTTAACTTATTAATTACAAAATATTCTTACCTCTCATGTTCAGAAAGGAAAGTCTTCATTAACCTCATGTGTGGACACTTAGTTCGTTTTATCTTTGTAATTATAGAGTTCAAAATATTTCCACCCTAAAGCACGCTGGTTTGAACATTTTGTCTTAAAAACAGTGGACTACCCTAATTAGGAATTCAATAATAACTATTGGGTGATATTACCATGCATGATTCTTTCTAATTTATTATAAAGTCATTCATTTTTAAAAAATTAATTTCAATGCGGAATCTCTCCTTCTCCCAACCCTCCTATGATTCCTCTCAAAACTTGAGTAAATGAATTCACATTCTAGGGAAGTCATACCAAGTAGTATTAAAAACTTCAACTTGCTACCCAACTGGTTTTGCAATTTAATCTTTTCATAAGCATTTTTATAAGCCTTATATATGCCAATAGAGAGGGATTGGAAGGGAACACAGAAAAATAGACTCAGTTGGTATTTTACAATGGTAGAATTGTGAAAAAAAATCTTTTTATTAAAATAACTCTAACTTATGATAACAATGATAATGATCATAGCCAATGTTTTGAGTGATTATTTTGTGCTACTCACTATTTTAAGTACTTTACGTGAATTGAACATGTGCCTTCTCAGTTAACAAATAAGGAAACTGAGACAGAGAGGACAAAACATGATATGAAAAAGAGTAAAGACAATAAGTGAGAAATACAAACAAGAAGAAACAAATTGTAGATACGGATACAAAGATTTTTTGTTGTTTGTTTGCTTAGCTTTGTTGGGGTATAATTGACAAATAAAATTATATGACATTTAAGGTGTACGTTGTGATGAACCGATACGCATCCCCATCGTGAGAGGACTAGTTAATTAACGCATCTATCGCCTCATATATTTATCTTTCTTTGTGTGTGAAAACATTTGAGTGCTGCTCTCTTAGCAAATTTCAGTTATGCAATACAGTGTACCAACTATTTTCACCATATTATACATTAGATCCTCTGAGATCTTATTCGTTACAACCGAAAGTTTGCACCCTTTTACCAAGCTCTTCCTATTTCCCCCACACCACAGCCCCGGCAACCACTTTTCTACTCTGTTTCTGTGAGTTTGACTTTTTTTTTAAGATTCCACATGTAAGTGATATCATTCAGTATTTGTCTTTATCTGACTTATTTCACTTAGCATAATGCCCTCAAGGTCCATCCACATTGTCTCAAAAAGCAGGATATCCTTCTTTCTTGAGGCTGAGTAATGTTTCATTCTATACATATATACCACATCTTTATCCACTCATCCATCAATGGATACTTAGGTTGTTTTCCTGTCTTGGCTATTGTAAATAATGCTGCACTGGACATGAGATTGCAGAAATCTCTTCAATAGCCTGTTTTCATTTCCTTGGAGATATATACCCAGAAGTTGAATTGCTGGATGATATGGTAGTTCTATTTTTACTTTTGGAGGGAAGTTTGATGCTGTTTTCCATAGTGCCTGCACCAATTTACATTCCCAGCAACAGTGCACATGCTCCCTTTTCTCCAAATCCCTGCCAATAATTGTTATCTCGTCAATTCGATGATAGCCATCCTAACAGGTGTGAAGGCATATTTCACTGTGCTTTGATTTGCATTTCCCTGGTGATTAGTAATGTTGAGCACATTTCATGTATCTGTTCACCATTTACACGTCTTCTTTGGAAAATGTCTGTTTAGTTCCTCTGCATATTTTTGAATCAGATTGTTTTTTGGCTATTGAATTGTGTGAGTTCTTTATATATTTTGGATATTAACCCCTTAGCAGATATATGATTGCAAATATTTTCTCCCACTTAGTAGGTTACCTTTACATTTTGCAGATGATTTCCTTTGCTGTGCAGGAGCTTTTTAGTTTGAGGTATCCTCATTGTTTATTTTTGCTTTTGTTGCCTTTGCTTTTGGTGTCAATGCAAAAAAGTCATTACCAAGACTGATGCAAAAGAGCTTATGGTTATATTTTCTTCTAGGAGTTTTACAGTTTTCCATGTCTTAAATTTAAGTCTATATCCATTTTGATTTTAAATATTTTATAATTTTGTCAATTGTACCTCAATAGAGCTGGAAGAAAAAGAAAAACTATATTTTTGGTCATGACCCATATTTATATTTCTCTGTCACTATTGTACCCATGTAGTCCCAAACACTTGTATTCACTATTATATTCAATCAAGTAACCAAATTTGTCTCATTTTGGAGAAAAAAGGAAAACTAGAAAATAAAAAGAACTATAACCTTTTAGCCACATTTTTGAGCAAAGATTTTTTATCACTGTAACAAATTTCAAGGCAACAAAATAAGAATACATATCATATAAGTCACTTGAATAACCTATGAATCTGTAGTTATTCCATGCTATATAAAAATAAGAAACAACTAAAATCAAAACCACTTTTAATAAGTATTTTCTTTGTTTACATTTTATTAAGGAATGCAAAGTTTATCAATTAACTCAATTTAATATTAGTCTAAAATCTCAAAGTTGAATAAAAAGATGAAAATATAATTTAAGTTGATACATTAAGGCTATATGAGTTTTAAGTATAATGAGGATACAACAGTGAAAAAGATTAATTTTAAAGGACATCCATTATTAAAATGAATTTATAATTTGTGGTTTCAATAATTGCTTGCTAAATTTATTCAACTAAAGCTGGAAAATTAAAAATTTTTTAGGGTCCTGCCCCTGACCGAGTGGTTAAATTCGAGTGCTCTGCTTCAGCGGCCCAGGGTTTTGCTGGTTCAGATCCTGGGCGTGGACATGGCACTGCTCATTAGGCCATGCTGAGGCAAGGTCCCACATGCGCATGCCACAACCAGGACCACAGCTAAAATATACAACTATGTACTGGGGGAGCTTCGGGGAGAAGAATAAAAAAAAAAAGCAAAGAAAGAGGATTGGCAACAATTGTTAGCTCAGATGCCAATCTTTTAAAAAACATTTAAAAACTTTTTTTAAACTGATGTCAAATCCACATCTTGTGCTAATTAAAATATTGTACTATTGCTATTCTATTTTTACAAAGTAGTAAAATCAAGGAGAAAATAACATTAAATCCCTCTAATTTTTCCACCAAATAATCAATTTATCAGGGGCGTTCCATGAACACTTTTTATCAATATATTTATAAACCTCTTTATTATTCTATCAAATGTTTAAAGAATCTTGAAATTATGGCAAAAACTCTAAGTGGCTTGCTCTTCTTTTTATTTAGCAATATGGTTATTACTGAAACCCTTTTAGACTTTCTTTCAGAATTACAGATTCGTTTAGAAAAAACAGAGTCAACATATAGAATATAAAACAAACAGCTTAAATGTTTAAATGTTTCTTTTTGAAATTAGTAGCTCTTCATTTAGAGTTAACATTTAAGAGGATGGATATAATCACACACAATATATTTTCTTTTATGATTAATCTCAATGGATTCTCTAGAGAATGGGAAAAAAAGACGAAGAAAGACCAAAAGCAGAAGAGAGAGGAAGCTGGCTTCTTACAGAAATGAAATTATCACTGTAAAAGGCAAATTATTGTTCATCTGCAAGGTGGAAGAAATGTTTGGATGCCAAAAAATCTGTGTTAACATCCACTCTCTAAGAAAATAACTCTACATTTTTATTACTGTTTTTTAAAACAGACAATTATCTTTTAAAGATGTTTAAAGAATAAGAAAAATCTTTTATATTTACCTTTCTTTTACATTTCTCTTGCTTTGCATGCTTCTTTTCTTTGTGTGGGTACAGCTTTCCAGCTGATATCATTTTCCTTCTGCCTGAAGGACTGCCTTGAATATTTCTTACAGTGCCAATCTCCTACTCATGAATTCATCAGCTTTTGTATGTCACGGAAAGTCTTTATTTCTCCTTTGTTTTTGAAATATCTATTGACTGAACTTAGAATCGTAGATTGACAGTCTTTTCTTTATATTTCTTATGCTCAGGGTTTGTTGAACTGGACTCATGGTTTATACTTTTCATAAATTTTGGAAATTTTTCAGAGATTATTTTTTCAAATACCACCCTGACCCCCCAGCCCTGCTCCTCCATTGTCTCCAATTATGAGTATATTAGGCCAATTATAGTCTACATCTTTTTCTCTGTTTCTTTTTTTTAAACTTTTTATTTTTGAAATAAATATAGACACATAAAATCTAAAAAAGTGTACAGGAAGGTTTTAGGAGCCCTTCATCCTTCTTCCTCTGATGTGAATATCTTGCATAACTTTGATATTGGTAATTCAATAGCACAACCAAGAAACTGACATCTGATAATTCAGAAAAGTTATTCAGATTTTACATTATACATGTACTCATTTGTGTGTGTGTCTGCATATAGTTATACTCAATTTATCAATGCATAGCTTCATGTAACTACCACTACAACCAAGATCTAGAGCTGGCTACCTCTTTATAACCTCAGTTCCCACTCTGGGCCAAATTCCTAACCTTTGACAACCACTAGTCTGTTCTCCATCTCTATAATTTTTTTTTATCTCATAAATGTTCTATAAATGGGATTCCACTGTTTGCAAACTTTGGAGATTAGCTTTTTTCACTCAGAATAATTCCCTTGATATTCATCTATGTTGTTACATGTATCAATAGTTTCCTCATTTTTACTGCTGAGTAGTATTTCACAGAATGTAGGTAATGCAATTTGCAACCATTCACCCTTGCAAGATATTTGGGTTATTTCCATTTGGGGGCTATTACCAATGAAACTGCCATGAACATTTGCGTACAGCTTTTTCTTGTATACAGGTTTTCATTTCTGTATGATAAATGCTCAAGAGTCTGTTTCATTTTGTATAGTTTCTATTGAATCTTTTTCAAGCTCACTAATCTTTTCTCCTGCAGTATGTAATCTGCCGTTAATCCTATCCAGCATATTTTCCATCTCCAGATGATGATTTTGGTCTTTTTAAAATATTTTCCATATCCCTGCTTAATATTCTCAATATTTTCCCTACCTTCTTTTGTATATGGTCTGTAGCAATAACTCTCTTAATATCTTTATCAATTAATTCTATCACCTGTTATTTATTGATCTGTTTCTATTGATTGATTTTTCCTGCATCTTTCCATGTGTGGTAATTTTTGTTTTGAGTGACAAAATTGTAAATTTGATCTTGTTGAGTGCTAGATATTTTCGTATTCTTGTAAAATTACTTGAAGTTTGTTCTCTGATGCAATTAAATTACTTGGTAACAGTTTGGTTTTTTTAAATGTGTATATCAGCCAAGGTTCAACCAGAGAAGTAGCAGAATCATTAGGATGAAGGATGAGTATATATATAGGAAATGAAGGAATGGAGAGAATTGACTTATTTAAATATAAGGGCTGGTGAAGTGGTTTGTACAAGGTTATCTCTGTGTCAATGCTGAAGCTCAAAGCCCACAGGGTAGGCAGTTGGATAAGAAGCTTAGGAACACCATGAGCCGAAATTTCACAAGGGTTAACTCAATTCCATGTTCTTTTTCCTTTCCTCTCACTTAGCTGGGAAAAGTATCTTGCATAAGTCACTGCCTTTCACATAACTAAACACACAGGCCTGTGGCCCAGGAGTCAGAGAAACTGGTGAAATGCTAGAGAGTAGAGTGAGCAACTGCAGGTCCAGCTGTTATTCTGGTCCAAGGAACTGAGTCAACAGATCAGCAACCACATATGTGTCTGCAACAGAATGGCTGCTCCCTTCCTCTGGCCTTCCAGCTCTCACGAGAGTTACTCTTGGACCCCACCCTAACAGGAAACATACTGGAAAGGGAATTCTGGAAAATGTTAGAATTTCCAGAACTTCCTTGAGTCAAGTCTAATTTTGTTTTACTACTGAAACAATGTGCTTCTGAGTACTCTACCCAATGTGCCATGAATTCCAAGTTTTTCTACTCCGGATGGTAAGAGCACAAATTATTCTTAAACCTGTTGAGCTCGAGGGATGGGTCCCTCTCTTCCTTTCAGAAGATCTTGGGTAGTTTCCTCACAAACATGTACTGCTTTGTACTCAGCTGAAGACTCAAGGGGACCCTTTGCCATTTCTGGAGCTCCCCCCACCCCCACCTCTCTTTCTCTGCACATCTATCTCCTCCAACAATCTGCCCTGAGAAGGTTAGCTGCTTGGTCTCCCTCAAACCCTAACTCCATCTCTCAACTCAGCCAGGCTCTGCCTGAGTTCCCCTTCCAGTGTGCTGTCCTGGAAACTCTTTCTGTTCAGGAAGTGGTGGTGATAGCAGAATTTACCTCATTTATTTCACTCTGCCAGGATCACTGACCTGGTCGGCTGATGTCCAACATCTGAAAATGCTTGTTTCATACAATTTGTCAGCTTTTTTAGTTGTTTTGGAAGAAGGGGAAATGCAGTTCTTATTGTTCCAGCTTGGTTGAAAGAGGTATTTCTTATTAGCTTTTAATATTATTTCAATTCACCCTTTCTGGAGGGCATAATAGTCGAGAGCCTTCTTTTAGCCAAGAGACTATTTTATTCATCTTGTTCCTTCCTTATTGGTGGGATCTAAACTCTACACTTTGTCTCCAGAGCCCAGGGAAACTAGAGAAAATGTCACCCTGCTTTGCAGAGCTTTGTGTTTTTGCCTCTCACCCTGCACTGCTGCAGAGTTTATCTCCCTTGGGGAGAATTATGGGGCAGTTTCCATTTGGCGAAATCTCCAATATTCTCTTCTCCTTGGAATCATCAACCACACAGCTGTGTTTCCCTGTCCAACGACAGCCGTCCTCTTCTTTTGCAAAATATTCTGACAAGATGTCTTTTCCCTTAATCAGCAAATGGCCCCAGTGAAAAACCAGCTGCTAATCATAATTCACCTCTCTGGAGTTTTGTCCCCTGTACAATTATACCTCCTTTTCTTTTTGTTGTCCCACCAGTTTTCAAAAACATTTAAAACATTTTTAAAATACAAACTTAAAAATGTTCTTAGTAGTGGCACTTTTCTGCCACAACTACTCTATTTACCCAAAAGTAGAAATCAAGCGGTAATTTTTAAATTACATTTTTCCTGATATTCAAAAAGAATATATATATACATTTCCATAGTGGCATTTTGATTATATTTATACTTTTATAGTTATTCTGTTATAACTGTAATTATACTTTTTTAACCAAAATTCAAAATTTCTGCTGCGGGGTCATCTGTACATATCTTGTCGTGTCTTCATATCAAAACTTTTAAATAAGCTTTGAGACTTTATGCAGTTCATGACATATTTGTTTTTAAAAATAATGTGATTCTCCTTTCTTAGTATGAGAAATAAGACAAGCATTTATTAAGAAACTTATAAATTCTAGAAGCTAGGCAAAAAAGGTTTACAATTATTATAGCTCTGAAGCTTCAAAATAGTTATTTATTCCTCTTGGGTAGAGCATAAAATAGGTGAGTTTTTATAAATGAACCATGATTTGTGGCCATGCCATAGAATAAATTAGCCAATGATATCCCTCATTCTGACATAGACGTTCTTTTCAAATTTGAAAGGAGCTATAAAGTTATTCTTCTGACTCTGAACTATGTAGATTGTACGCAAAAAGTTATGAGCTAATTTAGGCTTAAAATATACATTTTGATACACCAAATTAGATGAGTATTGCAGACGCACTATACAACAAATTTGCTCTTTAGAAGGGTAATATTGGATAATAGATAAGCAATTGCACTAGAGTCATAAAGAGATGAGGAAACTGGAGTCTGGATTCTAGTATTTGCTTTCACAACCTCTGTGGACTGGAGAGGCCCCTTAGCTTCTTTGAGCATAAGTAATAACTATAAAATGATTCGGATCCATGCCTTGTCTGACTCACAGGTTGTTGTGAGAAGTAAATGAGATAAAAGATATGAAAGCAATTTACAAACATAAAACTATGAAAATATATGTAATTATATTCATTTAGGAAACTGAGTTTTCCAGACTTAGGTTTCATTTAAGTGTAGTGCTTTTTAAGTTCTCATTAAGATGAGAGCATTCGAGAACAGCATGTTCCATTGGTTAATATTTTAGTTGGGATAAGATTGATAGAAATCAGTTTTTTCCAGACCGGGTGGCTTAGAAAAATTAAACATTCATATTTATATATAAAAATTAGATAGCAATGTTCTTTGCATATTTTAAACCTCCAATAATATTAATACCACAACTCTTGAAGTGTGCTGTGTAACCAATTTTGCTTTAGAGCTATTTTGAGCCAGAGATTGGCTGTGAGGAAAGCCTGGGCACACACCTATATCTTGAGTAATCATCAGGAGTGACGAATATATATTGGTGCTTTTCTCCAAAGACGAAGATTTCAGTCTGATAATGGTGGACATTAAAAAAAAAATCAAAACTCTATCTTCTTAGTTTGTTTTGGATTTTTATGGTATATAGCCCAGAAGATCTTGTATAGAATGAATGTAATTTTTTTCATGCTGGCTACTATGAGTTCACTCTTATAAGGCAGGCATAATAACATGACATGCTTCTCAATATCTTTGATCCCATTTGATAGAAGCCAAATCTTTCTAATAAAAATACAGCTGACTCTGCACCAGAGATTCAGAAATCCCAAAGTGAGACAAGTAGGGAAAAGCTCTCTGGCAGACTCACGGATGTATCAGTGCTCTGAGGAGAAGGATGTATGAAAGCAGAGTTTACCCAGGTTACATTAGTTGAATAACTTAGATAAGTATCATAATAAGTAAGACATAAAACTTTAGCTGAGACTACATTTTGAAAAGGCATTATTTTTCATCTTCAAAATCCTTTTTTATCTACTCTGTCTACCTATACTCTCAACTAACTATATTTAAAATACTATGTACAACTGGCTATGAGTTGAGGTTCTGATGTCAACAAATGTGGTCCATGTAATTGGCTCTGCCAATTACTAGGTTAAATATCTTAAACTAAGACTTAGTTTCTGCATGTGCCAAATGGTAGAAAATAATAATGGCTACCTCTTAGAGCTAAGAAAATTGAGACCATGTTTGTAAAGTGCATAACAGTTTAATGTGTGGCATGGCCTGAAGTAATTCGTTGATAAATGTTTTTAATAATAATTACATACGTTATATATATGTGATAATACTAATATAAAAAGATACGAAATCTATTATGGGCTCACCTTTGGGTGGTTCTACCCACCCAAAATAAAAAATAAAAAAAATAATAAATTTTAAATATAAAATACAAAATGCAAAATAAAATACAAAATAAAAAAAAGTAAAATACATTTTACTTATTTTCAGGTTTGTGAAGGATTACCATGAATCTTTCAGACACTACTTATTGGCTAGAGGGTACAATGCAAAAGATTTTTACCATTTCCAGTCTCATTGGAGAGACTCTGAATGTTGCACTAAAAAGAAGGCCTTGCTGGACACAGATTTTCCATAATAGTCACGGCAATCCACATATTCTCTAGAATGTGAAGACAATTAACTGGTAATCTCAGCATTTAAAAAGCTAAAGTACTAGCTTCAAATAAAAGGTTTTGATTTAAAATGTTGTAGGTGGGTGGTATTCTTATTGTTCAAATCAATCTCGCCTTTTACTTCTCTGTTAAAGATTTTCAAAATAACACATACTTTTTTCAGAGCAAACTAAGTGGACCTCTGTGTGAGTTAACCCTATAGTCAGGTTAAACTCTAAGGAGAAAAAAAAAGCTAGCCACACTCTAATACTAATATTTCCATTTTTTACCTTTTGGTTGAAACATTTCTTTGTTAGCATGAAAAAGGAAATGACAGACTAGTAAAGTGATAAGAAGTTTACCTTGTATGAACGAAAGATGTTCCTTACTTAAACACATTTTTTCTTTAAGAACAGCACTGAGAGAAACATTGTCAAGGTTACTTACAGGAAAAAAATACAGATTCTAGATTAAGATGATGAGCTTAAATTCTACATCTGTTAAATGCTAGCTAGATGATCACAGGGTTAAACAATTTTATTTAAAGATACCTGTGCCCAATTTCTTCATCTTAAAAGATACACACATCCTCTATCTTATAGGCATATTGAATGGAATAACTAAAATAGCATTAGTAATAATTTGAATGCAAATTTTATAAACAGACCTTCTTGGAGTGCTTATTAGGTCCCTGGCACCATGCTTATTAATTGAATGCATTACTTTATTTATCTATAAATGATTTTCACAATGCCTGGAAATAAGGACTCTTTAATAAATTTCTGTTACTTTCTGTATAAAGTCATTACCGCACATAGGCATGGCTCTCTGACAAGGGAAAATAATGCAGTATAATTATCTGCTTTTTATATCTTCACTATTAGACTATGAGCTCTCAGAAAGTAGGAAAGAGGTCATTTTATCTTCAAATTTTCAAGGAACTTTTTGGCAAAACTTTTAGAAAATATCATGTCCTCAATAACTTTTGTTTAATGAATAAGTACAAAGAAATAAACTCTGGATTGGTAAATTCCAGGAACTAGATTTAGTAAAAGATAAGTGCTTTACAATTCAAGGAACTCTATAAGGAAACAATTACGCAGATAGAGCAAGGCAAAGCCTATTTAAATGCCACACAATTGGCATAGAAAAAAAGTATTATGAATTCTGAGAAGGAAGGCATTATTATGAGTCAGAATTAGATTTGAAAAAAGCTTTTCAAATAAGACCTGGAGATATGAAATCGAGAAGATATTGCAAGGCAGGAGAAGGCAAATAGTAAGACTTTGAGGACTGAATAACTATGAAATCTTCATGGCATAGGGAGCAGACTGCTACGGCTTCCTAAATATCTGTGCAGACAAGAATGGGGTGATGAGGTTGAATGGAAACTTTGGTCTGCTTTGACCCTGTTATTAATAGTTATCTATTGAGGTCTTTTGAGCAAGGGTTTGCTATAAAAAAATTGTATTTGCACAACTATTCAGTTATGTGGAGACAGATGGAGAGTGAAGTAATTTGGGACCTAGGGTCCTTCAGACTCCTGTTAAAATTCTATATTTACGGAGATAAGGATCTGGGTTTAAATGATAACATTGAGAATACAAAGGAAAGCATAGATGTAGGAAGTAATGAAATGAAGGCACAGAAAGAGTCGAAATAAGTCCAAAAACTAGAAATACACTTCTATTCTAATTGGAATCCATTAACAAACCTCATCATAAATTCAGTGTTTTTTTTTAATTTGATGGCCTAATGCTTCTCAAATGTTTCTGCCAAATACAATTTTAGAGTGATAATAACAGTGGTTATATGAACAAAACAGAGATATGTGGTCACATTAGCTTAGAAATTGACAGTTTACACAATAAAATGGATTTCTTAACTCACTGATCCTCGTGATAGTCTAAGTTAATACAGCAATTATTATTTTTTAAACATATTAGGCTATGTTAAACTACACCCCTTTCTACTCCTGTCTTTCAGAGCATTTCATATGATTTTAATCCAGTTTTAGAAAATGCTGATCTATATTACAAAGAATGATACTTTTTTCATTATTGTCTATTCTCAAATTGATGTTATTGCCCCACCTATCTCCTTTAAGTCTTGAAGGATTTTTTTTTTCCACTTTTTAAATTGTTGGAGAACACTTGGTCTGAAATTTTCATAAGAAAAAGAACCTAAACTTTAGGAAGCCAGTTTTAATATTGTTTTTATCAGAAAACCAATTACTGAATTCATTCACTGCCATGAAGAATTTTTGTGAATCTTGTGTGTATATATTTGAAATATGTGAATTTTTAATGTATTTCCATTGAACCAATGAATTTTAATTATGTCATGAAATAAGATGCTTAAATTAAAAATTCATTATCATTTTCCTTATTTATTCTTACTTTCCTGAAGTATTGTGTCATTTGCTTGGGAGCTCTCTAACATAATTGAACTTCACATCCATAACTCCTGTCTTTCACTATTCCAGGTATGATATCAAGTGATAGGTGAAATGTATCTCAGAAAATTCTCTCTGTTGTACCCTTTTTCTTTATTCTCAGATGAAGCAGGAAATTGTGAAGTACTGCTCTTAGCCAACCTGTGCTGACATTTTTCCAACAATAAAAATAGATTATTCATCAAAGGATGCCCAAAGAACTCAAAATTCATATGTACTAGCTATATATGCTATTTTATTGGATAGATTTTTTTAAAGTTTAAAATTAAGGAAAACTCCTAGGCTATAAAAATTGAATGGCTTAAATTTGGTCTCCAAATGCCCCAAATGTTCATCACTAGGTACAGTTCCATTCAATCTAAAATGCTGGATTTATTGTGGATCAAATATGATATCTATTAAAAGAGACTTGGGACTTAAAATTAAAGGGCATCTATATCCTCAACATTGGCTCTTCATCCTCTGTGGAGTTCCAAAGGCTGAGTGACAGGACATTCCGGAACCCACAGGGGAAACATAGTCTGAGCCCCGACTCCAGGGAGCACTTGACAGACACAAACTGGTGCAGGCCGTGTCAGTCCCTTGAAATCTTCCACTACCCTCAAGATCTAGAAGCAGTTATTCATAAGTTAGACTACATACATCAGTTTCGGCGATAAACTAAACATGAATTAGTTCATATGGCTATTGCCTCAAACCATTGAGCCCAGTCTAGCAAGTAGGAACCCCACTCCTCTACTTGACTGTGGATCCTGTCTGCAGATAATACAGATTTCTGCTTTTATTTCAAATAGTTGATTTGAAATGAAAGTATTTATGTTATTCCTATTAAAGGTATTTTTGCATTTTGGTTTCCTTTTTTGGCCACTTGAATTTAGAGTCCTTAAAATCATCTTTGTGACAGAATTGCTAGGGATGATAACGGATCATTTTTTATTTTAGCTATTTTTTACTTTTTGGCTAAAGTCCTTCATAAGCATTACATTTTAACACACAGCAATAGAATATATTTCTTCTCAAGACGATCTTTACTTTGAATATTTGTCTAAGCTGTTGGAAGCTAGAGCTCCTTGTACATTTTGTAGTGTCAGTAATTGTTAACCTCTCTTTTAAATGTATCCTTTGCTTAAAAAAGAAAGCAAGTAGCATTCATTTTCATGATTGCATAGTTCCTGCCATTCCCATCCCTAATTGCACAATAACAGAGTAAAATTTATTTGTGACATTTTACAAATTGTGGCTTCTTCAAGAGAGGCTATATGCAAATACCCAATATTGTACACATTGGCTTAGAGCCAACATATCACTGGGTTTACTAGCACCCGGAATAAACATAGTAAATTCAAACTAGCATGCAGAAAGAACACTGGGACCAGAGGAGATATTACCACACAAAGGCCAAGCTTGTGGCTACATAGTTCTCTGGTTGGCACACAAAAAATTTTCAAGTATTTGTCGAATTGCATTGAGAAAGGAGACAGGGCTTCTGGTGGCAGATGGAGACAAGTGGCCCTCCCATACCCTGCCTGTATTTCAGGATCCTTTGTTTTTTGAGACTTAAATTGTGGACTTAAACTAAATCTCACAGGAGAGAGCAGTAGTGTCCATTTATAGTCAGGTGGCACCTGTCCTGAGCCCTGTTCCTTCCCGTTCTGAGAGCTGTTTATACTTGTCTTTTGGAGTATGTGACCCCTCCCTGCCACCACTGCGACAGTTAACTCAAAAGGGATTTCTCGCTCATTTTCTTGTTCCTATTAGTTCTTTCAGGTCTATTGTTAACTTCCCTCTTACACTAAATATTTTTTGCACAATCTCATCAACTTCAAATGCTTCAAATATGTTTCCCCTTCAATATCTCTACTTAGCTCCAGAAAAATATGGCCAAGTCTAGATTTTCTCTAATAGAATGTTCCATAGGCACTTAGAACACAATTCTAAAACAACATTATTATCTCCAAATTCTAGCCCTAAAATATGCCATTTTCTTGAAATTCTATAAGATTTAGTATTAACACTGCTAATTTAGTCACCTAAGGCAAAATCATTGCTGCTGAGGCTCTCTTCTCCACATCAATAGATGAGTAAATTCTAGCCATTATAATTTTAAAATCTTTAATATCTTCCATCTCTGTTATACTTACTTGTCCTATTTCAATTAGTCTTCATGGATAATTCTCATACTTCATGTTGCAACTCATTTTGCTGGTGTTTTTTATCCTTGCTAAGTGTTATACGTAGATTTCCCCCTGTACCATTTTCTACATGCATAATTATGTGTTTTCCATCATTCATTCAAAAACATTAATCAGATACTTACCACTATCCTACGTGTGGCAGAACAATGAAAATAAACTCACTAAGTTTATTGAGCCTGTATTCTAGTAGGGGATGCCAAGAACAACCAGTCATCTTACAAGTAAGATGATTTCAGATAACAATAGTGACAATATTTTGACAAAATAAAGCCTGGGTAATAGAATAAAGATTTTGGCAGATATAGTGAGTACAAAGCCACCATCACAGGAAGGTCAAAGAAGGCTGCTACAGGAAGGTGGTTTTTGATCTGAAACCTAAATGATGAGGAGAGAATCATGCAAAAGTGTAGGTGAAGAACGTCCTAATAGAGGAGTGGGAACGAAAGAGGCCTGGGGAGAGAAGAAACATGGCCTATTCAAGGAACAGAGAGAGAGTGGGATGTCTAGAGGGCGGTGAAGCTCTGAAGAGCGAGGAGGTCAGGGTGGCAGAGACTGATGCTTTAATTCTTGAGATGCCAAGTGAGTAGCTCAGATTTTGCTATAAATGTGACGGGAAACCTTTGCAGATTTCTAAGCTATGTAAAGATGTGATTTGACTTGTGTTTTATAAGGATCATTTAGTTGTATGGAAAAAGGACTGAATGGGATTTTGGAGAACACATGGAAAGAGGGTTAATGAGTATGTGGGATAAATGAACTAATGTGATTCTGTAAAAGTTTTATAATAATTTACTAAATTAACTCAGGAAATATTGAGATAACTTACCATACAATAAAAAGATGAACACTCTCAAAATAATGCCAGACTGATGGAGGAGTCTGCAACAGAGAAGTGCATAGATGTCACTGTGAACAGTCGGGGAATGAAGAAAGATGTTTTGAACGAGAAGGTGCTTGAACCCAGTTGTGAAGTTCTAGCACAAGTAGAACTACAGTAAAGACTTCTCAGGAAGAGCATATGAAAAATCATATGGATGTGGAAAAAGAAGCACATTCTAAGGACTGCAAATCAGTGTAGTTACAGTGAAGTAAAGCTAAGGGCTCTAGAGGTAAATTACTTAGGTTCAAAATCCGGATCCTCTAATTACTTGCCGTGTAGTCTCTGGTCGGTTACTAAATTGATGCCGAAGTGCATCAGTGTGCATGGTTTCATCTGTGAAATTAGGGTAAGTCTATTCACTGACACATAAACTCCCTTTGGGGATGAAATGTCAGTAAAACACTTGGTACAGGGCCTGACGGAGAAAAGGATCTGTAAATGGTAGGTATTATAATTTATTATTATGGATGGTACAGTGAGGAGTGTCTGTGGCAGAAGATGGTTTCAAGAAGTGGCAGAAGGAGGGAGAAAAATGACTCAAGGAAACTTTTTGAGATGATGGATATATTTATTACTTCGACTGCAGTGATGCCATCACAAGAATATGCATATGACCAAGTTCATCAAACTGTATACGTTAAATATGTGCAGTGTTTTCTACATCAATTATACCTCAATAAAGCTATCAAAAGCCTAAAATACAATGAATAAGGTTGATAATATAAATATATAGCAAACTGTAAACTATCATAACAAAAAATTAAATCTTTAAAAGAAAAACAGGGAAGGGTCCAAGTAGGAATGGTTGTATTTGCTATGTTAGTAAGTATTGACTTCATCATGAAAACAACTGGCAGTCATTCACAGTTTCTATGGAAAATGTATATAATCAGACAGATTTCTCAGAGAAATCAAGCAAATCACATTGTGGAGAATGAGTTACATGGCAGGAAAGCGTTTTTCAAAATGCCCAGTGGGAAATATGTTCTAACTCAGGTGTGAAACGCTGAGAGTCTGTACCAAGTCGCAGACCATGGAAACAAAAAGAGGATATGAAGAGAAATACTTAGAAGACATAGTTTATGGTTCTTGGAATTTCTGGAATATATGTGACGCTTAGGAAAATAGTGAGTATTTGTAAATATCATTATATTTATCTTTTTTTTTTTTCGGAAATGACCATGTGACAGCTTCTTTACATAGACAGTGGCCAATTATCTTAATGATCTTCCAAAGCAAGCCTTTCTAGCCTGTTATAGTTGAGGGAGTAGAGGCCAATGGGCTTAATAACTGCACGTGAATACACACAACTGGGAAGTGCTAGAACCTGAGTTTGAATAAAGGTCTATCAGGTTTCAGAGCCCATCCAATTTCCAAAAACTATGAGTCTTTCTACCTAAATGGGAGCTCATGGAACTGGTGAATGGAGATACATTTCATTAGATTATGAAGTACATCAGGACGTGCACATTTTCACAGGAAATGTGGTAGGTTAAGTTTTGGACATACTCAGCTTGAATAGCTACTGGGACCTAAAAATGAAGAAATGGACTATTTGTTAGAAGTATGAGATGAATGAAATTCTATGAGGTTAAGTAGTAAATCAAAAGTCATTCAGAAAACAGAAGAGAAATGATTTAATTTTGTTCTGACTCCAGGTCCGTATTCCTTGCCTTGTTCTTTTCCCCATCCCTCAGCTTGGTCATTAATCTCCCCAGGAGGAACGCTTTTCTTCACCCCTTGATCCAGCCAGATAATTACTTTTTCTACTCTATCAGTACTTTGTACAACCTTAATTTCCTTATGTTTCAGCGATTTATTTAGTATTTGTTTTTTCTAAATAGTTTGAATATGTCTAGAATTTTGGAGCCATAATATTTATTTTGTGGGTTCTCAGTTTCTCTTTATAGAATAAATTGATTGATGAAAGAGTTAAAAATATATTGGCCAGTAACCAGGAAAGTGGACTATTTTATAGAATCCTTTTAAAAATGGCACCATTACGCCTTTCTTTTCAAAGGACAGGTTGAACTATCTGAATTCTCAGCTCTTCCCTCATGTGTGTAAGTTTTGCCCTGTAGAGAAAAAATATCTTAAGTCTTTAGAAGGTTGTGCTGAAGTTCAGCCTATGCCATTCAATATCACAGCAGGAATATCACAGCCCATCACTTCTAAAAGTTAATGTACCATCCTTCACAAGATCTTCTCTGGACTAATATTGCCAAAGGTTAAATGACGTTAATACAGAAGTTCATGACTGCATAATATAGTTTATAATCCTGAGGACACACTTTCACAGCAACAACCATTCTTCTCATATTTCCCTTGTCTTTTAGATATAAAAATTGCTCTTGTGGAAAATTGTCATTTCCCCAAGGTACGGTTCTTGGCTATGGGGCTACACAGGGCACAGAATGGCTGAAACCCGAGTGAGGAACAAAATAATAGATAAAGAAACAACTGCCATCTGAGGAGAGTCAAATTGTAACAACCGGTTTTCTTATGTCCTGTCTTCTTTACGAAATAGAGAATATGGAATTCTGTTTTATTTTCTGTGTTCTGTGAGTGTATCTTGTGTTTGCTCATGCTTATATTTGTGTAAAATGTGTGTAACAAGACTGCTGTTTTTTCTAGTTGTCTTCCATTTACTGATGAGAGCAGATTTAAGTATCTCCTAAATAATCTTGGACCCCAAGTAACCCTGTGATTTGTTGATACTTAGATTTTAGAGAGATATATACAAGGTATTCAAAGCTGCCTGAAACTCACTATTTGTCACTAGGGCACTTGTTTAAGTTCCTATGTACTCGCCTCCTATAAGGAACTATGCTAGATGTGTAAAGTCTTTAAGAAAACTCTGTTGCACTGCTTATAGATCCTAGGTTACAGTCAGGCATAAGGAACTCTCTGGGAGTCCAATCCTCTGGGTGTTACTTGGTCTTGCAGAGAGGAAGGTATTTTATTAACAAATGTTCCGTTTTTCCAGTCTAATAGCTGATGGAGAAATAGGATCCTTCTGCTATAAGAGTGGATTAGTTCACTCCTCCTCACAGTAGCATCTCATTCCAGAATAGTGGAACTAGTCACCATCTTTAGTAGCACTATTTAAAACATAAAAATACAATAGTATGTGCTAAGTTGCAGTTAGAAAACGTCTTTCCAAAATCTACCTTTTAATGTCCATTCGTATAGTTCAAAAATCATGATTGTGGGTTCAAATCATGACCAATGGTTATAAATTATTAGAAGCAAATGAATAACATAAATACAATTCAAAGAAGTTTTTAAAGACAGTTGTCAAGCTTCTTAAATATCTTAGAAATACTCAATTTTTAAATTTTATCATGACAAACTTTTCTCATTTATTCAAATTATACTACAGAGAATTCTATGTCACAAGTACTGAAAGGAAATTGTCAGAACCATGTTACTTTAAAATAGAGTTCCAAGATCAAATGACTTTAGAAAATCTAGATTAAAGTTACACAGATCCTGTGGTGGTTTAACAGTACGTTCATGATCCTTTGCTATTCTTCCCTTTAAGAAGTGAGGCTTAAATCCTCTTCTCATCAGTACAGGCTGGACTTTGTGACTGGCTTCTAACAAACAGCATACGGCAAAATCATTTGAATTCCTAGACGAGGTTATTAAAGGCATTGCAGCTCCCTCCTTCCTTCTCTTTCTTAGATTTCTTGCTTTGAGGGAATCCAACTACCCCTCATGAGGACACAAGCAGCTCTGTGGGGAGGTCCACATGACAGGTCACTGAGTCCTTATGACAATGATCTGCGCTGATTTCCCAGGCAAGTGAGTGAGCCACCCTGAAATCACATCCTCCAGCTTCAGTCAAGCTTTCAGATGACTGCAAGTCCCAGCCAACATCCTGACCACACCCTCACAAGAGACTCTGAGCCAGAACCAGCCCGCTAAACTGCTCCCAGAGTCCTGATCCAGAGAAACTGTGGGAGATCCTACATGTTTAGTGTTCTTTGATGCTCAATTTTGAGGTAATTTGCTATGCAGCAATAGATAACAAATACAGATCCTTTTACTCCAGAACTTCTCAGAGCCTTTAATATGTTGATGTGTTTTAGTTGTAAAGGAAAGATCTACAATGCATTGTGTAGTGCAAATATAGTTAGCCAACATAGGCATTCCTCAAGTGCATTTCTTGAAGTTATAATTTGCGAAACATTCTTTGCATAGAAAAGCATATGTATAAAAACTAATAGTTGTTGGCAGCTAATATGTGCTAGCAATTTTATATGTGTGATATCATTTAATCCTCATCAAAATATTATAACGTATTATTTATCACATTTAGCACTTAATAGTGATAAGGCTAGAAGAGAAAAGAATTTTTTCCCCATATAAGCCATAGTTTTTTTTCATAGCATTAGGGTTTACATCCAAGATTTACTTAATTTAATGACAGGGGACAGAAGAGGTAGATTTTTCAACTAAGTAGGCTTGGGCATAACTTTTTAAAAGTTAAATAGAGGTGACTGGAATTGTTGATATGTACGCTTTCTTTAAGCATCAAAATACTATAGCTGTACTGTATGAATTGAAACTCAGAAAAAACCTATTTTCCATGAACATTTGTTTCAATAGATATAAGCATTAATCTTTAAAAATAACAGATTTTAACATTGAATTTTTTAATAATTTCAGATTTTACAGTGGCAAGAACTCACTAATTTGAATCTCAAGTCATGGTTTTAGATTACTATTCTAACACTTACCAGCTACATCAGATATTTCCATTGGCAAGTAAAAGAAATTCTGTGATATTTTAAGGATACCTGTTATCTCAAATAACCAGAAGCCCAGAGGTAAGCTTTTATGGGATGAGTTAATGTAATGAGTCAAGGATGTGAGGGTCTGATCAACTGCCATGTAATTCTCTTGACAAGTCTCATGGCTGCTACTTGGATACAGAAGCTCCCAGCATCATGTCCTAACACAAATATGTGCAAAACCTGGAAGATGGTCTTTATCTTGTGTTTATAAAAGCAAGGAAAACAGTCCCAAGGGTCTCCCTTCTATCTCATTAGTTTAGGTTATATTGTCTCCATGATGCCTGATTGGAAGGATACAATTACCAAAGTTGGTTGATAGTATTTAAAGTTTGATCCCTTGAAACATATCTTCGAATAACTGGACAAAATTAGAGTTGAATCTTTAAAACAAGGAATTTGGTGACAGGAATCTACAGGTTAGGCAACCAATGTCTGTGGAAAAATTGATGTGACATTGAGCATTACACAATTGAAATACTCTCTTTTGTTCAGTTTCCTTACATGTTCAATAATAATGCCTACCTTAATGAGGCATTATTACTGTTACCTGGGGTAGTATTCTTTTTAACATACCTCAGGAGGATCTATATGTGTAGAATGAATTCATACTACATGCATGTGTATGTGTATGAAGGAATGAATAAATGATATTGGGCTTTTTTATTAATGGAGATTGGCTTTCCCTTCACTTGTCCTAAATTACTAAAAGTGGACTCCACTGGAGTTACCAGGGCATAACAAACTACACGGTAATTTTCTGAACACATTTCCCCAACTTACGTTTCCTTCTATTTGCATAACATCCCCTGGGTCCTTAAATATACCTTAAAGGCAAGTTTAGCTACATGCCAAATACTATTCATGTTATCCACATAGATTTTCTAACAACTGTGACACAAAAACACGGGTTGTTGCCTTGCTGCAAAAGTTTGCTTGAGCCTAGTCTTATTGTTATCTATGAGGACAGGTGGTTGGAAAGTAGTCTGACGCTTCTGTATACCCAGGAGAATGCACAGTAAATGCTCCATCATGTACTGAATGGTACAGGAACCGCACGGAGATCAGTGCCAACATCAGAAGGCGGCTGCTGTTGCTATTAGAAACACAGTTATGAATCCTTGCCTTGAATAATAGAATTGCTGTTTTAAAACTAGTACATCTAATGAGAAGTCATCCATTGTATGGATTTAATTCAGGGAAGAAAAACATCCATGACCTTGATAGTATTAAGTCTTAAGAGATTTTGTGAAAGATTGCGGGAGTTACAGTGTGAGATCATTGGAAAGTCATTTGTCAGGCATTTGAATAGCTATCTTCCCAGTTGAGAAACAGGAGATTGCTTTCAATTCAGCTGTTTCTATTTTGCTTAGATACCCTTACTTGGTGATGCATAGAAGTATCATTTAAATTCAGGAACTTAAGGACGTAAATATAATTGATTTAGGGGAATTAAAGCGACACCAAGGTATGAATTAAATAGAACTTGGCAAGCTAACAACGTGTAAGTATACAGCCAATGAAACCTAATTACAAAGCACTAAGTATTTAAGCTGGTTTTGCTCTACCAATCCTTCTTTTAATATAATTATCTTAAGTTCCAGAGGCAAGAGTGACTACAAGATTATATTTTCAAAACTTGTAGAACATTAATTCTACAAATGTTTTGGAAACTAAAGGCCTTTGTCTTTAAGTAAATTTGTCCAGAACTGCTTGCTATAAGCTCCAGGGAAAGTCACAGCATTTGAATATTAGAAGGCTGTTCAAGCTTATTCAAAAGAGACATGTTCAATATTATTTAAGACAGCGTTGCTCAAATTCACTCGACAAACTAATACTTTCATTCATATCACCTTTAACTCCCTGAAAGAGCCATTTATACTCTCATTCTCTCTAATGAGACCATCAGATCTGCTTTTGTCAAAATGATCAATGACCTTCAAGTTATTAGATTTAATGGGCGTTTCTCAAGTATAATCTTCTATGACATCTAAGCCTTGTTCGATACACTCACTCACTCCTTCCTCCATGAAAAAGATAAATGTCCTCCACATTGCTTCTGAGACCCACTCTCTGGTTTTCTTCTTACCTCCCTCCTAGTAGCTCCTTCTCAGTCTCCTTTACAGGTTCCAGATTTCTCACATCTCTAAATCAGAGCGCCCCAAGGCTCAGTTGTTGGTCTTTTTCTCTTGTTTATTTATGGTCATTAAAAATTCCATTTATATGTTGATTGCTCATGAATTTTATATTACCTCCAGCCTGAAATCAAGACAGGTTTGTTGAAAGGTCATCTCCTCTTGTGTACCTAATTGATCTCTCTAACTCAACATGTCTAGTTCGACTCCTAATCTTGTTCCCATAAACCTGCTCACCTGCAAATTCCTTCACCTCAGTTGTCAGTAACGCCATCAAACCACAAACCTCAGGGTCATCCTTGATATTTCTTTCTCTCTTTTTTCCTCTCACTCCTCCCCCCAACCCAACTCCAAGCAAATCCTATTGGCCATCCCGGTCCGAGCTACCATATCTCTTCTCTCTTGACTAGTTTACTCTACTAACTTCCTAACAGTTCTAAGCATATCAGGTTACTTTTCAGCTCAGAACCCTGCATCCTGCAATAGTTCTCCACTTTACTCAGATTAAAGGCCTGCATATGGGGCTAGCCCGTTATGGTCCGGTCTCTTTTCACCTTTTTGGACTCATGTCTTGTATTTCTCCCTTTTGTATTCTCTACCCAGCCACACTGGCTTCCTAACCGTTCTTTGAACAATCCAGGCTTGCTCTGCTTTAGGGCCTTTGCAGGAACGAATTTTTCTCCCTAAAAAACTCTTCATCCATATATCTTCCTGCTAATTTCTTCATCTCTCTCAAGTTTTTGCTCAAATGTCATCTTTTCATTGTGCTCTGCCTTCACCACTCAGTTTTAAATTACAATCTGTGCCTTTAAAAAACACTTTCAACTCCAAAACCCTGGTTTAATTTTCCTTGTTTCCAGAACACTTATACGTTTGTAATATTTCATGTGCGTTATTTATTTTTTACATTCATTTATTTACTTTTTTTCTAAGCCCGTTCTTAGAATTTAAGTTTCATCAGGGCAGAAAAGTTTATCTGTCTGATTCACTGATATGTTTCAAGTGGTTATAATATTTCCTAGTGCATGAGAGATGGTCAATACATATTTGTTGAATAAACAATTAAAATCTGTGTATTAACTTAATCACTTCATAGAACTCTCTAAGAGAAAAATAAAAGTATATTTTACAAAGTAATGAAAATATAGATAACGAAGTCAGTGACATACTTCTCACTAAAATTATAAATAAAATAATACTTATTAAACTTCCATTGTTAATAATATTGTAATTTTTTTTCTCAATACAGGACATAGCAGAGAAATGCAATATGTAAATATTATAAATTTTAATTTCAGATAATATGAATGAAGACAAAAAATCACAAGATGCTTTCTGAAAATATATGAATAAATAGAGGAACTCAATAAATATTCTAGAATGTATTCCATTTTTATTTTTTCCAGTTTTATTGAGAAATAATTGACATATACCACTAGATAAGTACACGCTATACAATGTAATGATTTCATATATGTATGTATTGCCAAATGATCACAAGAATAAGTTCAGTTAACATCTATCATCTCACATAGTTAGAAACTTCTTGTGCGTATGATAACTCTTAAGACCGACTCTCTTAAGCAACTTTCATGTATACAATACACTATGTTAACCATAGTCACCTACCTTTACGTTACAGCTCAATGGCTTATTTATCTTATAACCAGAAGTTGGTACTTTTTGAGCACCTTCACACATTTCCCTCACCCCATACCTCCTGCCTCTGGAACCATCAATCTGTTCTCTGTTTCTTCGAGTTCATTTTTTGAGAATACACATATAAGTGGGATCATACAGTATTTGTCTCTTTCTCTCTGACTTATTTCACTTAGCATAATGCCATCAAAGTCCATTCATGCTGTCAGAAATGGAAAATTTTCTTCTTTTTTTATGGCCAAATGATGTCCCATTGTGTGTGTGCGTGTGTGTGTGTGCATCTCACATCATATTTTCTTTAGCCATTCATGTGCCAATGGAAACTTTGGTTGTTTCCATGTCCTGGCAATTTTAAATAATGTTGCAATGAATGTAGGGGGCAGATATTTCTTTGAGATAGTGATTGCATTTCTTTTGGATCTATACCCACAAGTGGAATTGCTGAATTATTTGGTAGTTCTATCTTCAATCTTTTGAGGAACCTCCATACTGTTGTCCATAGTGGCTATACCAGTTAACATTCCCACCAACAGTGCACAAGGGTTTCTTTCTCCCCACATCATTGTCAATACTTATTTCTTGTCTTCTTCATAATAGCCATTCTGACAGGTGTGGGGTGATATCTCATGGTAGTTTTGATTTGCTTTTCCCTGATGGTTAGTGATGTTGAGCACCTTTCCAGGTCCCTGTTGCCTATTTGTATATCTTCTTTAGAAAAATGTCTATTCAGGATCCTTGCCCGTTTTTAAATTGGATTGTTTGCTTTTTTGCTATTGAGTTATGAGAGTTCCTTAAATATTTTGGCTGTTGACCCCTTATCATATATGTGGTTTGCAAATATTTTTCTCCCATTTCGTAGGCTGCCTTTTCATTTTGTTGTTCATTTCTTTTGCTGCGCAGAAGCTTTTTATTTTGATGTAATCCCACCATTTATTTTTTATTTTGTTGTTTATGCTATAGGGTCATATCCAAAAGAGTCATTGCCAAGACCAATGTTAAGGAATTTCCCCCTTATGTTTTCTTCTAGGAGTTTTATGGTTTCAGCTTTTACATTTAAGTCAGCAAGCCATTTCCAGTTAATTTTTGTGAATTGTGTAAGGTAGGAGTCTAGGTTCATTCTTTTTCATGTAAATATTCAATTTCCCAGCACCATTTATTGAAAAGACTGTCTTTTCTCCCTTCAGTATTCTTGGCTCCCTTGTCAAATATTAGTTGACCGTATATGCATGGGTTTATTCCTGTGCTATCTTTTCTGTTCCATTGGTCTATGAGTCTGTTTTTATGCCACTACAATACTGTTTTGATTACTATAGATTTATAATATAGTGTTTAATGATAACATTAACGCAAAATATAACTAACTTCATATACAGTAACAAATCCTCATGAATGAAAATGATAATATATTTTAAGAGAAGGCCGTAATCGTAATCGAAAGAAGTGCTTGACATGGAAATTCTGTCAGTCACAGGAGAGAAAGTTTCTTATTTGTATGTAATGGATGTGGTTCTGAGGAAGTCACTGGGGGTTCACTTTCCTGATCTTTAAATTGAGGGTGTAGAAAGATATCAGCAGTTTAAATCCTATTTAGCGAAATCTCAGCTGATATGAAGAAGCATCTATGAGCCACAAAGGGGTGAATTGCATAATAGAACAAATGTGAAAGGGTTAGATTTTGTTGCATAACTTCACCTAGACATTGTGCTTTCTTAGTTACAAATTAGATTTGATGTGAGATTTACTTTTAAGAAAGTTTCTACTGCTAAACTCTAAAGTTTGGACACCACTGGATTGTATAATACCTAAAATACCTTGTGACTCAAACATATTTCAATGATTTGCTTTACTGAGAGCCCACAATGTACGGTAGAATATGCTAAATGATGTAGGAAGAAATATAGGTATGACATTAAAAGTGGAGAGTATTAACTTATGTTTTCATTCAAGAGTACAGAGGGAAGAGGCCATCACTCATTGCCTGAAAGAAAAGCTGTATTATTTTCTTTTAGAAATCAATGTTTTCCTAGGAAGAGAGAAGAAACAGACAGCTAATCTTATATAGAGTGTAAGGAAATGGGGCTCCCGACTGGCAGACTTTGAGAAGTGGGAGTGTTTAGGGAACTTTCTCTCTGAAAGCACATTATCAAGTGGAGATTCTTTCTGAGTGGCTGATGCTTAGAAGCCTGGGCAGTGGGAAAAGGCTGTTGCTGCTTGACTGATTTTAGGAAGCGTGCTGTTGAAGGAAGTTGTTATTGATCAAATATGATGGGCTTAAAACTCACTCAGGTGGTTACTTATTGCTATGGCCAAAAACAATCAGTCTTTTCCTAGGAAGACAGGAACTTATTATTCTCAAAAGAAATAGAAAACATATGTTTACTTCTATATTCAGCAGTATGCCCAAGCCATGTTTCCTCACACTTTCTCTTTTTATTGAAACACAAAACCAAAAAAAGGGGAGAATCCTGGCCAAAAGTAAAAGTGCATTAAATGTGTGAATTGAGGAGTTAGTATGCTGCTGGTCAGAGATTATTTTTCTTCTTCACATATGGGGGATATGAATGGAGCAGTGCAAGGAAGAAGCGTAGGCCACGCCAATAAAAATGATCATAGTTTCAGGAGGATAAGTAATCCGCAGACATGACATAGCTTTGGTGCTTGTCGTAATATAAAGCTTTGGGTGTAAGTGTTAGATATGCTCAAAGAAGTAAAAACAATGTGGAAAAGATGAGAAGATTGAGATCTTGTTCTGCATATTATACTCAGCATTTTAACAACAGACAATATTAAGTTGGGGAAATATAAGACTTACGTTGCACCAACATAACCTCAAAATGGCTTTAGGGCATAGAAAAAAATGCAAATGTGTGTAGCATCTATTTGTAGTTCATCAGGGAGTAGAGACACCTTTACAGAACAGACTCAGATTTAACCTCGTCACAGAGGGCCACTTAATCCATGTTATTGATATCACTTTTGATTCCTACATAGGGGATTATATAGTCTTGATTTATTTACCAACAAATTTCTATTGCAATTTATTTCTCTAGAAAAGTAGATAATTCCCTCAAGACCAGTCCACAAGAAATACTTTCAGGCTATGTTTTTTGGCTTTAAGTGTCTTTTAAAACATTCTTGTCTATTCTTTTCTTTTCTATTCTTTTCTATAATTACAAGACTTTTTATTATTTTGGCAATTCGAATGATCTGCCTGAATACATATAAGTATACGTATATATGTATATACATACATATAAATTTTATATATAGACACAAAGACACATACACATAACATTTTCTAAATATATTAAGAAAAATTTGCTTAGAAAACATAGGTGTTTGGCTATTATGTGGTTATTTTGTAACTTTTACCAGTTTGGCACTCTGAAATATTATGCTAAATCTTATCTCATATTTTCTTTTAGTTTTCCAGCAAATTTGAACTTTTTTTGTAATACATGGCAGTTATGCGTGGATTGTATATTTAAAGTTCTACAATAATAATTCAGTTTTATCACCTTCATTACAGTTATAAAACAAGTTTAGCCTTACTTTTTTTTCTTATTGCAAAAATATAACAATTATACATCAACAAAATGAACAGCTAAGGTATGTTGTATGAAGGGAACCGCTGAAGCGCAGTACATAAGCACGCCACTCTGCAGTCAGGCTCTTGGGTTGAAATCACAGCTCCACTCTCATTCACTATAGTATGTGGGACAATCACTTTATATTTTTACACGTGCGTTTCCTCAGTTATAAACTAGAGATGATGTTAGCACCTACATCAAAAGATTTTGATGAATGTTAAATGGGAAGATTAATGTGAAACACTTCACAAACTAATTGCACATAGTAAGCAATCAATAAATGGTAGCTTGTTTAAAAAATGCAAAATTGCAATTGAGTTTACTCACATTTCAATTTTCAATTAAATTAAAATTAAAATAGCATTGAAATGTCGTTCTCTCCCTCTCCAATGGGCAGCATTCTGAAAGTTTGATAATAGAGTGTTGGGAAACAGACACTCGTACATTGTGAGAGTATAAATGGGTTGAATGCATTATAATTTGTTCTGTGCAAACAGCAGAAAATGATTTACTGTGAGTTTACTAGAGGTCTCACCAAACTGCTGCAAATGTTGAGAGTAGTTTAAAGTCTTCTCAGCTTCAGAACCACAAGGAAAATATGTCATGGGATCAGCCTAGGGAACCACCACTGCTTAGACCTCGGAGCACTAGATTCAGCTGCCCCCAAATTAAGGACACTAGACACTTAGTGTCCCTGCTGGAATGGTAACAGTGCTGGCAAACTTGACGGATATAATGTTGCCGTATCGCCAAGGTTGTTGCTATGACTCTCATGTCTTCAGTATTCTCTGCCTTTTTGTCTCTTATTCCTGATCAAAGCCCAGGATAGGTCACAAACCTTCATGCTAGTATCCTGGAAAGCCCAACAGTGAATATTTATTTCCTTCAGTGAGAAGTTCATGAAGATGCATCCCACATTTACTACCATCTCGCCCCTTAGCAAATTTGCTTATCTATGAGTAACAGAGAGCAGACAGGCCAAGAAGAAAGTAGAAGTCTACTGCTTTTAGTAGTATCATAGAGCTAGGACACAAACATTGAAGTTCAGGGTTTCAAAGACAGATAAAAGCTGAGGGGGCCAATTTCAGAAGAAAAGAGAACAAGAGAAGGATAGCTTAATCTCCCATACCACTTATCCTGTCAAGACATTTTCATATTCTTTATCTTTGTGGAATAAGAGACCAGGAAGGGAAAGAGAAAGCTGAAGCTGAGAGTTCCAAAAGCTAAACAGAATCTGTGGTTGTCTTACAGTATTCGGGCTTTAAAGATGGTGTTCAGGGCCTGCTCAGTATGAGTAGCTCTAGTAAAAAGTCGAGGTTTCTAGTTGAGTCCCCTAAAAGCTATACACTACCTGTAAAAACAAACCATAAATAGACCAGTGCCCATGAAGTCTGAATCCCAGGCTCGAGTACACCTATTATAACCGTCAGATAAAAATTAGATCTTTTCTGGAAGAAGATAACATCATTCAGAACCTTTAATATGTTTTATATACAGGGTCCAATTACATCAAAAACTACCAGACACATGTAAAGTACTCAATTATCTATAAAACAAAAAAATAATAATTCAATAAAAATAGACCTGCATGTGGTCAACATTTTGGAGTTATTGAAAACGTTAAAACTATAACCAACTGTACGTAATAAAATAGAAACTTTCATGAAACAACTCAGAGAAAATAATAAATTGGATAATTTAGAAATGAGAAAATAAAATACAGCAATTAATAACTCAACAAATGGTTTTAACAGCAGATTGGATGAACAAAAAGAGAGAATCAGGAAACTATATTATAGGTCAATACAACCTGAAGGGAAAATGGATAGAAAATTGTAGAAATGAGCATAATAAACATTTGGGACATAAATGAAGTGTCACCTATCCTAATTAAAGTACTAGGAGATAGGGAAGACTGGAGTGAGGCTGGGCAGAGGGAAGAAAGATATCAAGGATTTAGGAGGTGCTACAAACCCTAAATATGATGAATACAAAGAAAACCCTTTCTAGGAAAATCATTGTAGATTGGAAAGAACAAAAGAGAAAGTCTGAAAAGCAGCCAGAGCAAAAGCAACATACCTTCAAATGAGCAATAAGATTGACAGATGAATTTTCAAAAGAAATATCTGAAAGCGAAGTTATTATATCCTTATTTTTTATTATATTTTATTTAGAAATAGTTTACTAAGTATTCATTTAGATTACCATATAATTTACAGCAATAAATATTTCTTTTAGCAGCATAGTGGTCTTGAGATGCAATGCCTTTATCTGTCTTCAGAAATAAAGATTTTAGTAGCCCAGCTGGTGTGAGTGCTGCAGGTATCCAGTACTTAGCTATCAACCCTCGTCAGAGATTAACTCCATGATGCTTCATGATCACCTCAGCTGAAGATCATTGCCAAAGGTCAATGACCCCATCCCTTATTGGTCCATATCCAGTGGTTGCTCTAGACGTGAGGAAAAATACCCTGCTTTCTCATCACATCTTGGAACAGCTCTGATGGGTCATTCCATCTTGAGCACTCCCTGCAGAGATGGCTGAGCCATTCCACTGAAACAGCATTGCAGCCTTGACTTCTTTCTGTGACTGATCCGGCTTCTTTCTTTGCTCATGCACAGCTGTTAATCCCAGGAGAATTCCTTAATAAACTCCCTGCTGTCTATTTTCTGCCTCAGAATCTACTTCTCAACGAAACCATCATGTAACAAGTAGGTACCATATTTTTTTTCCCACTAATTGGGCAGACCTTTATTCTCAGTTAGATTGAAATAAACTTTACATCATTTTTATTCTCTCAAACTACTTATGATATTTTGTACTGGTTATTTGTATAGAAACTAGAATAAAATTTCTATGGCTGAGTGATAATATTAAATAAGAATAACAGAAACAGTGTTAGAAGAACAAAGATAAAAGAGCTGCAAATTGGAATCTCTATTCAGCTAAACACATCAGCCTGGCACAGGTGTATATCATTTGGTAAAAAAGTAAGATTTGATTTCCAAGCGTCTGCATGAGAGCTTTAACTTTTAACTGTCCTTAAGGAATGCTTTATTTGACCTGTCAAAAGTTCAGAAGTAACAGAGGTAAAACCCATGAGTCACCAAAGTAGTAATTAGTAAAAATTTATTGTGCACACACCTAAAAGACAGTTGCTAACCGGGAGCACTCCAACCAAATATGGAAGGAGGCTCAGGAATATCTTGTTGGAAAGCAGCTTACAGAGTGAGGAGGCAGTGGCTGTTCTTTTACAGGGATTGGTTATAATGCTAGAATTATCTTAAATGCTAGGTAGTTGGTTAGTGCTTACTTCCTATCAATTTTGGGAAACAGTTTCAGTTTTGCTTATGATTTCCAAAGGCATAAACAAGAAATGACCCAGGTCAAGTTGGTCTTACAGAATAAGCTAACTTAAACTTTGCTTGAATAACTAAACTAGCTTTGTCTGCTCAGGGAATTTTCAAGGCTGTTCTCCATTGTTTTTGATTTTAACATACCAGTGATGTCATAGGCATCCAACAAGTTAAGCAATGCATACGCGTTTTAAAAGAATATATTTATTTCAATAGTGGTGTTGCCAAGTATTTTTCTTCTTTATTGTTTAATATTTAAGAGATACAGTGTTCAATATTTTTATTTTTACAATGACGTTTGCATTAGTTGACTGTTTTTAAACAGTTTGAGTATTCATCTGCCATACACTTCACCCATGCTAAGATTGCAGTTCATATTTTTTAGTATCTTCATAGATACGTGCAGTCATCACTCCAGTCAATTGTAGAAGACCCTTTACCCTGGGACTAGCATCCCTTTGTCCCCACAATCTCCACTCTCATCCCTAAACAACCACTAAGCTACTTTCAGTCTCTATTTTTCTGTTCTGGACATTTCATATGAATGCAATCGTGTAACGTGGTATTTTGTGACTGGTTACTTTCACTTGCCATATGTTCTCCAGATTCATCTATCTTGTTGACTGTATCAGTACTTCATTCCTTTTACATCTGCATATTCTGTTGTAGGGAAACACCATATTGTTTAAGCATGCTGTGGTTGATGGATATACGGATTGTTTCCACCTTTTGGCTATATGAATAATCCTGTTATAAATATTCATATACAAGTTTTTGTGTGGACATTTGTATTCATTTCTCTTGAGTATAAACCTAGGAGTGGAATTGCTGAGTCATGTGGAAACTGTATCTTTAACCATTAGAGGTACTACCAGAGTGTTTTCCAAAGTGGCTGCAATATTTTACATTCCCACCGGCAGTGTATCACTGTTCCAATTTCTCTATACTCTCACCAACACTTGCTATCTGGCTATAAGAATCTAACCAGCCTGGCGGGTATGACATCTCACTGTGTTCTGGCTTTGCATTTTCCAGATGACTAATGCTGTTGAGCATATTTTCATATTCTTACTGGCCACTGTCATGTCTTCCTGGAAGAAATGTTTATTCAAATCATTTGCCCATCTTTTAATTGCATTATTTGCATTTTTATTATTGAGTTGTAACAGTTCTTTATATATTTTAGACACAAGTTGCTTATCAGATATGTCATTTGCAAATATTTTTTCCTATTCCTTGGGTTTTCTTTTCACTTTCTTGGTAGTATCTTTGAAGCACTAAGTTTTTAATATTGATGAATCCAGTTTATGTATGTTTTTGTTTGTTTGTTGCCTATGTTTTTGTGTTGTTTCTAAGAATCCTTTGCCAAATCCAAGGTAATAGAGATTTACCCTATGTTTTCTTCTAAACGTTTTAAGCTTTGGCTCTTACATTTAGGTCTTTGATCAATTTTGAGTTAATTTTTGCAAATGGTATGAATTAAGTGTCTAACTTCACTTTTCTGCATGTGGGTATTCAGTTGTCCCAGCACCATTTACTGAAAAGATTGTTCTTTTCTCCTTGGATAGTCTTGGCACTTTCGTAGAAAATCAATGTGTAGGTATCTTGGGTTTCAATTCTGTTCCATTACTCTCTGTCTCTGTCCTTGTATCAGTGCAAAACTGTCTTGATTGACATTGCATTGTAGCAAGCTTTGAAATCGGGGTGTGTGAGGTGATGTACTATATTTTGTTTTTCAAGGTTCTTTTGGCTATTCTGGATCGCATACAATTCCCTGTGAATTTTAGAATCAGCTTGTCCATTTCTACAATGAAATCAGCTGGGTTTCTGATGAGGAATGTGTTGAATCTGTAGATAGGTTTGGGGAGTATTGCCATCTCCACAAGGTAAATCTTCAGATTGTGAACATGGGATGTTTTTCCAGTTATTTAGATGTGGTTTAATTTCTCTTAACATTTTGTGGTTTTCAGATTATAAATTTTTTATTTCTTTGTTAAATTTATGCCTAGTATTTTTTTCATATTATTGTGAAAGGAATGTTTTTCTTAGTTTCATTTTCAGATTGTTTATTGCAAGGGTATAGAAAGAGTGTGTGTATGGAAAAATTGTATGGAATGATTACTTTAATTAAATGTTTTCTATGAGTCAGATATTCAAAGTCATCAGTGTTTTTGGTAGTGTAAACCTTTTCTCCAGACTAGGATTGAAACCAGAAAGGCAAAATAAGACTGTAAGGCTGGACTAGATATTGATTAAAAAATACCTTTACAAATAAATACAAGTTTAATGATTAGAAGATGCTTTGTGAAATGTATTAAATACTTTTAAGGAGAAAAAGTACTTTCTACTTATTTATTCACTCATTCACTCACAATATTTAAATATTTACTAGATGGCATGAATTTTTATTGTCACTGGGAATACAATAGCGAGTCAAATTCCTGTCCCTATGTGCATACTTGTTTAATCTTCTTTATCATTCTAGACTATAAACCATGTGATCTCAGTGATTGTCTTGTTTACTCTTGCATGATAAGAACACACGAAGTTATGGTAATATATAGGAGTTGCATATACCCATGATATGGAGCTTTTGAGAAGAATTTACCTTTAATCTGAAAATTTAAGCCTAAGTATGGTAGGCAAAATAGTGAACCCCTAAAGATATTCACATCCTAATTCTCAGGACCTATGGACATGTTGTTGCCTTACATTGAAAATGGCACTTTGCAGGTATGATTAAATGAAGTGATTTGAGATGGGAAGGTTACCCCAGATCATCTGGGTGGTCCTATGTAATTACAAAGGCTCTAATAAGTATAAGAAGGAAGCAGGGAAGTCAATGTCAGAGTGAAATGATGTGAGAAAGATTGGACCAGCCATTTCTGGATTTGAAAATAGAGCAACAGGCTCAGGAATGCAGGCAGGCTCTAGAAGCTTCAAAGAGGCAAGGAAATGGATTCTCCCCTACAACCTTCAAAGGCAACGCAGCCCAGCCAAACAGCATGATTGCCC
Source organism: Equus caballus (assembly GCF_041296265.1). NCBI lineage: Eukaryota > Metazoa > Chordata > Mammalia > Perissodactyla > Equidae > Equus > Equus caballus. The sequence goes on along the minus strand of NC_091706.1, from coordinate 60,735,645 downwards.
AATAAGACCCATTTCAGATTTCTGTCATACAGAGCTGTAAGATAATAAATTTGTGTTGCTGAAACCATCAAGTTTTTGAAAATTTTACAATAGCAGTAGGAAACCAATACAATGAATAAGAGTTAGGCGAGGTTTTATACTGCCAGAGAAATTGTCATATGTCAAAGAATGCAGAGAAGAGAGAACATGCCATATTCCAATTTTAAAAGTAGTAAAGTACAGTTGTAGCATGGAATTTGTGAGGACAAGAAGTAAGTTGAAAGCAGAAACCAGATCATGAAAAATCTTGCAATTCTTGTAAGGAATTGAATTTTAATAAGAACAAGGAAAGCTATTGAAAACTTTTAAAGGAGGGAAAGACTTGATCTGATTTTTGTTTTAGAAAGGTAATTCCGAATTCAGCCTGGATTCATAGTAGGTAGGATTATCTTCAGCTGTCGTTATGATTCAGCCCACAGTTATTAATGACCTAACCTGGTGTAGTTGCTATTATCATAAAGAGGATGAGAAAGATTAATAAGATAAGTAGGAGTTCGAATTAACTGAACATAGTGAAAATCGTGAACAAAGAGAAGTCAATGTTGACATCAAAGGTTCTTCCTTGGGTAATGGATGAATGGTAGAACTATTGAATGATATCTTGGCATGGAATGAGCAAGTTTGGGAAGACAGCAGTTAAGTTCGGTGATGGATATGTCAAGTAATAGGTGTCTCCAGGCTGAGATATCGGTTGGCTATATGGATCTGAATAACAAAAAATGAAGGTTCAGTTTTGAATATAAAGTTACACGCTGCCTAAAGACGTTTTAATCAATGACAGACCGCACATATAGAGGTGGTTCCCTAGGATTCATACTATAGTCTAGATGTGCAGTAGGCTGCATCATCTAGGCTTGTGTACGTACACTCCAGGATGTTCGCGTAATGGCAAAATCACCTTCCAAAATATTTCTCAGAGAGTATCCCCATGGTTAAGCAACACCTGGCAGTATAAAAGGTAATTGAAGCAGTGAAGAAGTTCTATATGTTGCCAAAAAGACAGCAAAGAATAGACGGATTTAAGACATAACTCTGGGAACATTAGCATTTAAGACATTTTTTTAAACTCTAAACTTTATCTGATTGGATTATTTTTGCAAGGTTGTATAGCGGACTTTGTAGTCAGAGAAAACAGGATATAAACCATGACTCTATAGTAATGGGTTAAGCTTTTTAACTACTTTGAAACTGTTTCCCTATTTTCAAATGGGTATAATAATTTCCAATTTGATGTTTGTGTGAGGACAAAATATGGTATATGTGTGTGATGCCTAGCAAAATGACTGAGTTATTAAAACTGATGTCCGATTTAGTGACCCTTTTGTCATAGACACTAAACAGGTGCTATTATTGGATCCTTAATTATAATTTCTCTGGTTTATTTTTCATTGATATATTAAAGACAATTTTCTTGCTCTAAGATAATGAAATGACAAAGTTCTACACATAATTTGACTTAATCTATTGCTCCTGTTTTCATAAAAATGGAACTGTGAGCATAAAAATGGAATCTTGAGCAATGATTCAAAATACATCCTTTGTTAGAATAAATGAAAATTTGATTGTGGTCTTGGCACAGGGCATGTGTTCAAGTGAGTGAAGTGCTTGAGATTAACCAAAGTACTGCAAAGTTTGTGATTAAAAGCACTAAGGAATTCAGAAACTAAAGAAACAAAGCCTAGCCTAACAAGATTCCTCCTCTGCTCTTTGTTTGTGCCTGTAATGTATGACTGTTCGATATTTGATTATCACACCATCCCTAAATGGTATCAGTGGTTGAACAGCATAAATACTACATTTTACCCTCCCCAAACAGCAATTTTCAGTGTCTACCTCTTCCATCTAACTATTTTCCCAGTGACTGTAGTCAAGGAACCTTTCCCCGTGTTGCTATCATAATTTCGCTGTGTTAGACTAGAGTTTAGAACCGAATTATTATGCATGTTTGTTTCTTCAATTAAAGTCAAGACCTTTGACTACAGCAGTTTTGCTTTCTATCTTTTACAGTGGCAAGCACAGTGGTGGATATGAAATAGATATGTTTTGATTGATTAAGAAGTAAGCATAATCACAAATATTTTGTTTATTTGAGCAGGTATGCAGGAATATTGACCTATAATTTTTTTTCTCATTTGGCTTACTTAGTTTTCTAATAGTTGTATGAAACAGAGATTTTGTAATAGGAGTTATAGTAACCAGCAGTGGTCAACATGAAAAGTAGCAAAAAAAATGTAATAACTTTTTTTAAATAGCTGTGGAACAATTACATTAATAATATAAACAAAGTGAAATCTACAAGAAATGATGAATTGTGTGGAACTAAAATTTACAGTTAGTATATACACATGCACATACTTGCACACACAGACACACATACACTACTTAATACACACACACATATGTTCTCTATTTTATTTGACTTTCAAATGGAGATACAGCAGGAGTTGAAACTTTGATCAGCATTTACACTTATATATTTATATATAATTTTTGTCACATTTGTTGCTATACAGGTTGGCAATTATAACCTGTTCCCATAGGATCTTTCAAACTACAGTGTATCTCTTTAGATCTAGAGTTGTTAGTTAAGAGATAACTTTTATAAGGCAAGGAAAAAAATGTTCTTATAGTAGATACAATAGTATAAATAATGCTTCTACAATTTTTATAATAAATGCATATTGTATTAGTCAGCTCAGGCTGCTATAACAAAATATCATAGACTGGTGCTTAAACAACAGGAATTTATTTCTTACAGTTGTGGAGACTGAAAGTGCAAGGTCAAGGTGCCATCAGGGTCTTTGTCTGGAGAGGACTCTCTCCGTGTTGAAGATGACTGTGCAGGGCCTTTCCTCAGTGCCATCCTGGGGAGAGAGAGAGAGAGAGAGGGAAAGTGTTCTTTCTTAAAAGGGCGCTAATCCCATCATGAGGGCTCCATTCTCATGGGCTCATCTAAGCCTGATGACCTCCCAACGGCCCCATCTCCAAATACCATCACATTCGGGGTTAGAGCTTTAAAATATGAGTTTGCGGGGAATGATTCAATCCTTAGCATATATATTTCCAAAGCTATTAACATCATCAGACCTTGAGAGAATTTTTTCAGAGAAGAGTTAGAAACAGATTAAAAAAATATATGATAGGTGTAGCTTCATGATCATAAAATTCATTCTGTGATGGTTTTAGGATGCTATTTAGGAAAGTGACATTTTATGTCACTAAGGGACAGTTTTTACAACAAAATATTAGACAATTTTCAAGATTCTGTCTAGTTGATTTATTCAGTGATCGAGTGTGGTTGTGAACTAATTTAATTATTTGCTAAAGTGTCTCTTTTTTCAGGTGATAAATTATCACTAGTCTTCATCCATGACTAGATTTGAGGATTTTAAATAAGGTTTTGAAATTAAAATTTTCATATAAAAGCATGAACTCCATGAGGGAAAGATTGATCAAGTTTTGACTAGTTCAAAGTTAGAGAGAATATATGCATTTATTTTATACGACCTGAAAAAAATTTAAAAGCAAAGTGAAAAATGAAGAATTTTCAGTAATATTATCATCCTAACAAATGTAAAATGCGTCCAAAAATAAAGGAAATACAAACACCTAGATGTAAAAGTAGTCTACAAATATATAAAGAAAATGAACAATTCATAAAAGAAATTAGTACATAAAATAATACAATGGATACTGAAATACCAATAGTTGTTTGAAACCAAAATATTTGTCAGGAGAATTATAAAAGAAATCCTCGATTTTTCCCTGAGATGCAGAAACTGACAATTTAGCATATTTTGAGCCCAGCATGGCTCTATTAGTAATAACTGTTACATTGAACATTTTAAAAAATAACGGGAATTTACAAGAGCTATTATGAGTTCAATTTAATGATTAAAGTTACTGTTTTCTGTAAGGCTGAATCTTGAGTTTTACTCTGTCATTTCACATTAAAATGAAGACATTTTAACATTTGTTTTCATGTTTGCAATATGACGTGTCAGGTATTAGAGCATACTATTAAATTGCACTTTTCCCATCCACGTTGTTCTTGTCTCTCTTTCTCTTTTGCTGTCATTTAGTATCCTGTAACTTCTTTTCTCATGCTAATTTTTTGCATATATTTGTTCTTCCTCAAGATGTAAGGAAATGGCCATTAACAGGTGGGAAGTATTATGCTTGTCATTTTTGTCATGTCACTAATGCACCATAAAAATTGCTCATTTAATAAGGATTCACAGTAAATATGGAGAATGCATTCTAGAAAATCAATTTAAAGGATCATTTTTCATTTATTAGCTTGGTATAATATTATACATCATGTCAGAATTGTAGTAAACAATTCAAAAACTCAATACTATTTTAAAGTATTTTATTTACTCCTTAATATGACTTTTTAAAGTGATTGTCAGCCACTATAAAAATAGAGTGTGCCCAATGTTTAACCTTAATAGGTTAGTTAACATATTAATGTGTGTATGATTTTTCCTATGCCAGAAGTATCTGGAAGTTTGCACATTTCCAACACTGTCACCTTTTGAAACTCCATATTTGGGTGGATTTGAATTAACCACACTCTGGAATTAATGATGGAAGTAGGAAAGGTGTGTCTTTTAATGAAAATACTTACATTTAAGGCTATTCTTAGTCCGAGCCAATGATAGGCTATTTTTTGACTGTGTTCTCTCGGACTTGATTGACACACAAGAATAATGGAATCCCCTGAGACAAACGCCCCTCAAGTTAAATTTTCCATGTTGTGAGGCACCGTCATCCACACACCTGTTCTGACTCTCCAATCTATTTAACCTAATAGCACGCTTGTATCATAGGCAATCTTCTTTTAAAGATTGGTCTTATTTTCACGGTTTGTAAAAGTTCATGATGTTTGCAAGAAGTGTCAGTATTTCAGAGACTAGGATTATATAGTGATGTTTAGTTGGAGGGGCCTCCAAATGTATTAACATCATCATTAAATTTATATGAAACATTCTGAGCCAAACTTTTATAACCTAAATCTGAATATTATACCACTAGATGGAGTTTTGGATTTTGCATTGGCGTGATTGATACATGCTATAGCATTTCAGAGGAAATTATTTTACATACTTACTGTAAATATCAGAAAGATTTCACCAGCATGCTGAACTAGCTCTTTCTGAGCATTATTAGGATCTGCAATAAAATTTAATTTTAACTTGTACTTTGAATGAGTTTTCATGTACTAGTGATTAGAAGAACACTCACAAAACAGAGCATAGCATTAATCTTGGAAAGACGACTTTAAATAAAATGTAAAATGGTGTGGGAGCCTGTCGAGTTTAATGGCAATCTAGAGCGAACATTATGGATGACACTTGCCTTCATTCTATGGTGGTTTTGGTGACCACTGACCTCAGGATTAAAAAAACTGTTTCACCTGGTTAGTCACTGTTAACAGCAGCTAATACATGGACCACTTGTGTGCTGGAGACAGGCACCAGTAACTCGCACTATTTCCCTTCTTTACCAGAAATTGATTTAACCACACCCTATCTGGTAGAATTTCAGGAAAGTAGCTGTAAGCACAACATCCAGGATTCTTAATAGATGGGCATGTATCTATGCTGTCATGCAAGAAAATTGACACCAACCAAGGAAACAGGCAAGAAAACCTCCATGTATTAAAAAAACTCTACCTAGATAGCAGAGCATGAATAAGAAAGTGTGAATAAGCTTTTAAGCTTAAAAAAATTATTTCTAGGGGCCAGCCTGGTGGTATAGTGGTTAAGTTCAGGTGCTCTGCTTCGGCAGCCTGGGGTTTGTTGATTTGGATCCTAGGCATGGACCTACACATCACTTGTCAAGCCATGCTGTGGTGGCATCCCACATAGAAGAACTACAAGGACTTACAACTAGGATGTACAACTGTGTACTGGGGCTTTGAGGAAAAAAAAAAGAGAAAGATTGGCAACAGACGTGGCTCAGGGCCAATCTTCACCCCCTGCCCCCAAAAAAATTACCTCTATAGATTAACCCAGTCTTGAAAATCTCAAAGATCTGTAAATCTCTAAAATTTCTGTAGTTGAGCATGATCATTATTTAAAGAGCCTTCTTAAGTAATTCCCTGAAGTAAGTGGAAACAGCCCATTCCCCAGACAGTAAATAGGTGAGGCACCTGGAATCTATAAAAATGGAAATTTATTTAGAAGTCAATATCCTAGTGAAATGAGAAACATAAATTCATACATTTTATGCATAGTAATAAACTCTTATCTTTACAGTTATTTTATACAGCGACTCTTAAGTAGTTATTCTAGGATCGTTTGTGGGGCAATTTAGGACTGAACATGTGACTTTTCAGGTGTCTATTCTGTTTTCCTCAAAGTTAATAAATTCTGAAAAAGAGGAAAGCTAAAAGCTAGCTAATCTATTTCCTCACAGGGCAGGGCAGAGGTGGTTGTAACCACCTGTGGTAAATACCTACAGGCTTACCTCTGCCGGAAATGACCTCTCCTACAAGTTTGCTGCATTCCTACCTCTCAGACAGAAAGTTACTGACACTTTAAGAAGTCAGGGATTTCACCACTCAGAGGGCATCACCCTAGGCTGAAGTAACATTTCAGTTTATATGCAGTAAGGCAAACGAAAGGCACATCAATTCCAGGATCACATTTACGTGTCCATTCCTCCTCTGTTCAGTTTTGAATGGCTCCATGTTTTATAATCCAAGGTATAGATTCAATTCAGTCTACTATATCTTGGGTCAAGAATTTTTTTTAAAAAGCCAAAATAATGTCACATTGAATATCTCTCAACTTTTAAAGGAATAAAAGAAAAAAATTACAAATATGTAGTTTAGACTAGTAGAAACCTTCCTAAATCTTGTATTATAATGCTGTTATTTTTGCATCTTGTTTTGGGATATATATTCCAAAATATAGATTCAACAAAATAGAAAAAAATATACTTATTTATCTATACAAAATTAGTATCTTTGGGAAAATAGTATAGTGTGTCATATAACCCAGAACTATTATAGTCAATCAATGAATTTCTGGGCATTTCTCATATGCAGTTTCCAGAAGAGCATCAGTTCCTGAAATTTATTTCCCTCTTGAAATTTGCCTCCTTGAGCTACAACCAAATGAATAATGTTCTTCCTTTAGAGGAGAATGACTTTAAAATGCTCTAGGCAGAATGCAAATCAGGATTTATCTAGAATAAATATGAAAAGAATATACATGTTAAAAATCCACAAGACTTTATAACTTTGACTTTAAAATCCACATGAAAATAAGCATTAAAGCTAACACTGAGACATTAGACAAAAGTAAATATAGTTGAAGCATCTCAATTTAATGCATACCTAAATAGTGTGCTTAAGAAGACTTGGACTTATGATTAAAATATAACAAAAGCCAATGCTAATATGATGGCATCCATTATCTTTTAATAACAGCATTAATAAATCTATGTCTCAAAACTATGGTTTACAATGCTCTGGATAATAGTCTTTAAAAAAACTTGCCTCAATTTCCAACCAAAATATATTTGAAAACAGAAAATGAAGAAAACACACAAGTGCTGAAAACCAGGAGTGTCAACACTGCTGAAATTAGTAAGAGATTTTCATTAATCAAAAGAAACAGTGACCAAATAGAAAAATAAAAATCGTAGACCAAGTTATTACATTGACAAAAATGCACATCTGACATAAGTACAAAGAAATAAGCTTCTGGTTTATAAATATAGTTAGTAAATTACTTGCTCAATTCTATGCACACTTTTTGAGAATCTAGATTAAATGGATGATTTTATAAGAAATTATAAATTGTATAAAATGACATTAACTAGAAGGATAGTTAACTTGAGAAATAATTTCAAAGACTAAAAATACAACAAAGGCAACTAATGCTAATATGATTGTATTCATCATATTTTAGTAACAGCATTAAGAAGTCTCCATTTCAAAACCACAGTTTAAAATGCTCTGGATAACAGCTCAACATTCATCAGATATGGGCAGTTTCATAGGGGAAATTCTAGAAAACTTCTAAAAGACATTTAATTCCAACATCTTGGTAAGTTTTCTAGAGGAAAAAATATAATTAAAAGTCTAAATTATTTCTGGAAACCAGAAAACATTAATAATGCATTCATAAACTTATGGCGATGAGAGAATAGTAAAACCAATCTCATTGTACTACTGGTGTAAAAATTCTTACTAAAAATTCAGCAGACAAGTTTAATCTAGGAATGTAAACACGGTTCAATATTAGGAAATAAATCAATACAGTTCACTATTGATATGTCAGCATAAAACTCATACAATCACTTTTTTGAAAATTTATTTGATAAAGTTTTAAAAAGAAATGCATTCTTTATTTAAAAGCCCTTAATTGAGGAATGATGGATTATATACATAATAACATATTAATTCATAACAGCATATTAATTCACAACATAATAATAACATAATAACATATTAATTCAAGATCATACACAGAATAGTAACATAGAAATTACCACTAAAATCACAAAGACTAACTAGTGTGTCCATTATCAACATTCTGAATGTTCTGGGAAGTCTAGTGAATGCAATTAGAGGAAAGAAAGAAACAATAATGCAGAGATTTTAAATTTATATACAAAAATTAATGAACTTCAAATGTAGAGACAATGAGTTACAAGAATAAAATGAAAGGTGGACCCCACTTATAACAGAATGAGAGATATAAACAGAAGCACCTTTTAAAATGTTTGCAGTGAGCGTGTATAAGCCATTTAAAAATTAAATACATGTTTTAAAAAGACAGTGGCTTTGGAGGGAAATAGAAAGCCATATTATCGACAGCAACAAAATATAAATACACATAAAATACTTTAACAAGACATCTGAAAGACTTCCATGGTTAAAAATCTGTAAATCTATAAAAGTTTTCTAAAAAGCATAAGAGAGGACTTCAATAAATGTAATGACATGTCAAGCTTCTGAAAAAGTACTCATCATTGTATGGATACCCATTCTCTCTAAATCAATTTGTCACTCAACTAAATCAAAATTCTCAAGACTTTTAAAAAGAAGCCTGGAAACTTAATTCTAAAATTTAACCAGCCCTATCAAGTACAGATTTACTATAAAAATCAGTCACTAAATAGAAAGTTACTGGTCAAGTAATTGACAAACCGAATAATAGAAAAAAGTAAACTGTCTATAAGTTTACAAACAAGTTCAACTATTGGAGCAAATGATGAGAAGAGCTCACCATTTAATCTAATTTTACTGCCAAACCCATAAAAACAAATTTAAAGTGTAGACACTCAAGATTAAGCATACGAGTAAGAGAATGTGACTCACTTCTAATTCTCCTGCCTTCTTTTATGTCACGTGGGGATGTCGCTAAATATAGCTGTGTCTTAGTCAGCCCTGTCCAGGTGTCCCATATCACACATCCAGGTTCTGAAAGGGCCCAAAAGTGGAATGAGCTGAGAAGCACCTGGCAGGGGAATGAGTGGGTTGTGTTGACATCTGTTACTTGCCTCCAGCGTCTCTAGTAGGTATTTGGATCTTGGGGTCTTTTCCCAGGAATGGTAAAGCCTTAGTCAGATGAGCCTGGGAGCAGGTAAATGCTGGCAAAGCGTGCTAACCCCTTATTGGGGCAGCCAACTTTGCACCTTCTGTACCCTTTCAGAACCCAGGTCACAAGCCTGGACCCATGGACAGATCCAGCATAGTTGTGGTCACTCCTAGTGAACCATTTGGATCCAGCAGATACTAAAGTCTGTTCCCACAGAGGACCGTAAAACTCCATCCAGCTATACCCTCAACAGGAGGCTTCTATTTCTACTTCCATGCAGGTCCCTAACAGGCCTTGGATGCCAGGCCCAGAAATTCTGGGCAGGTCTGACTTAAACAGAAACACTAGTGTGGAAACTCCCTTGAATCCGGATGGCATGGGAGCTAACCCAGTGGAACCTGGGGACAGATGAGAATTTCAGTCTCACTAATCCCACTTCTAGCTGGCTACTGCCTCTACTTCCAAATGATTCCTTTCTAGGGCTCTTTCTGGGGTGTCAGTCTTGGTCTGATTTCAAATAGGAATGAATTAAATAAATGCTAGACCCAAAAGGCACTGAAGAAACCCCTGGAATCTGGGGGCAGATCCGTTCCTCCAAACTCCCAAGAGCCTCCCAGGTCCTGTATATCCTTGTTCATTTCTAGGGCCTGGATGCAGCTAATAGTGACTGTGGAAATGACCTTGGTGTTGATCTTAGTCTCTGGCTCTGGGATTCAAGACTTTCTCATTGCTGATACTGGCTGAAGTCAACAGCAGATAGCTACTGCTGGAGGTGAAGCAGGTGGTTAACTAGGTGACTGTGGCACTGGTTCTGGCTCTGGGAATCTATATTCAGTATAATGACTAAAATACACACTTCAGTGTAGTTATCGGTGAACAGCAATGTCATGTCAAAGTTCGAAATATTAATTCTGAGATCTGACATTTACTTAATGGAAAGAGAATCATCATGAGACATTACTGAATCTAACTCATTTAAGATAGCATTATATATCTATCCAGATAAATAAATAAAATTTGAAATTGAAATGAAATTTATTTTTTAATCTAAAGGCAGTACATGCTTTTTATAGAGAAATTGCAATACAAGGAAAAAGTAAAATCACTTACCACTCCTAGTGATCCTAGAGAATTTTCATTATGATCAAGGTTGTTTCTTATCTTAGTACCTTCTATTATTTATTTCAGATTATTCGACATATAGAAAATTGTTTTTACTGACCTAAGACTGTCAAAAAATATATAGTGGTCATTTAAGAATGAAAAATACAGAACAGCATTAGTAAAAATAAAAAATCATGTGCAATGTTAGTTACGTACTTCGGGATTTTTCCCTCCACATATAGTTTTAGACAGGTAAGATGATTTTATATGTCATGACTTTTAAGCACATTGAACACAAATATGTTTTTAAGTGCTAGCAAGAAGAAAATAAGGAGATGTTTCTAATGATGATAAATGGGTGTCTGGTGCTTACTAGTCTCTGTTAATTAAATAATAAAACCTCAAAAATACATAATTTAAGAACAGGTCATCCAAATTCCTTGACAATAAAAATGACTATTTTGAAGTTTACTTCTTTCTCTACAGCAATGATATTTTTGTAAAAAACAGATTAGCCACTAAATAGTGAGTTCTAGATGAAAGGCACCAGTTATTTTAAGCAGTCATCAAGTACATGCAGAGATTCCAACTATATCGTACATCAAGTATGTGCTTATTGGATCACACTTCTTGGGAACAGCAAAGAAATGGAAGCAGAAGAGAAAGGGCAGACGGGGTCAAACTTTCTTCTCAAAAAACCTCTTGGTTGCGAAAAGCATCATAACATATATGAGACCTGGAATCTTCAGTCACAGGGATTTGGCAGTTTCTCCCACCTCCAGTAGCATTTCTTGTTATATTATTGGTATCCTTTTGCATGCATTTCAATAATTAGACAAAATACACCTTTATCTAGATTTTTTAGTATCTTCCTTCCTGGCTCCATAGAACACTTGGTTCTAGTTTTGCAAGAAATATGAAATTGGAGTTATTCCTCCAACAGTAAGTGTTTGTTCTACTAATAAAAAGAAACGATACCTGACCAGTTTCCATAAGCTATATATAATGCTATATTCAAATAATATCAAGCTATATATCTATATGTACATATATGCATATATATATATACTATAGATAGATATGCCAAACTATGTATACACTATTTGATCAAATAACTGGGAGAAGCCATGTGTATACTATCTTAGAATTCTGCATCTTACACACACAACATAAATACACACACACCAGACATTTCATATCGTGTCTCCCTATCTTATTTTTCTTATATTTAAAATTACCTAACATATTTTATTCTTTCATTTATTGTCTCTCTGCTAGAATTTATGGTCCATGCTGGCAGAATTTTTTCTTTTATTGTTTACTACTCTATCCTCCCTTTCTTGCTTATGACTAGCTCATAGTATGTACATAATAAATATTTGTTGATTGAATTAATAAATGAGAATTCCCAATTTATGAATGAGGAAACTGAAGCTGATGATTTAGTAAATTTTCCAGTGTCAGACAAATGATAAATAGTAGAACTAAAAACTGAATCCAAGTCAATCTTAATCTAAAGTTTATATTGTATCCCTAAACCAAGATTAGTGCCCGCAAATGTAGAATTCTCCTGATTTCAAGTCCCTAAAGGTCTACATTGAGTCTACAAATAAGAAGTGGGTATATGCGTTAGCCACATAGAAGAGAATTTGAATATTTCTTACTGGTTCTGCAGTGCCATCAGTTGGTAATCCAGTTGACTCCTCAATCTATCAGAGGACCACTCCTCCTAAATTCCATCAAAATCCTTTATCAGTTTGAGATCACTAACCAGTCCTATTTCTTATATCAATAGCTATTAACAGGTAATAAAAATATACATTGACACTAATTATGCTATCCCGCCAGAAACTCTCTTTCTTTGCTGCTCTTTTCATTTTATACTTACAATACACTTAAGATGGTGAAAGAACACAGAGGAACAGATTTAACATGACTGAAGTCTTCCCCTGCAGAATCTTAAATAGGACACAGACTCTTTGGAATAGCAGATATAAGATTTCAATCATTAAGAGGCCATGAAAAAGAGGACAAAGAACTTGACAAACATTTAGATTCCCCCACAAAGCATTTCATCTTTGTCAGAATTTAATTTAAAACATTTCTGACATTCAATTATTCACTGTAGACAGAGTCTGAATCAGATCATCTGCTGCCAAAGCTAAATTACCAAATAGAGAGACATAAACCCGAGTGTTTTCTGCATAATGATAGCCCATAATGATAAAAAATTCTTCCTAAAGGCATCGTGTACTGTAGATATTAAGACAGAATCTAAGAAGGAAATGAAGACCTAAACAAATATACTTGCATACTCCTGAACATGGAAATACCTTGAGAAATAAAGTTGAAACTCTTAGAAAGAGTTTCATTGGGTCTAAGCTTGATTAAATACATTTTATGTTGTTATTTTACCAGTGTCATCCATTTATTAACACCCTTTCAAATTGTCTTCTTATCTGTGTGCATTTTATCTTGTTGGCATGTTTTAATGAATATTCAAATTTGATGGATTAAAATAGATTAACAACTAAATATAGCAATACTGCCACATACTCAGGGCAATATTATCAGGCATTAAAATGGAATCTCTATTAGCCACATGTAGCTTACACATATTACAGAGGGCTCATATGTCACACAGGGGTATTTCCCAAACCACATTCTATTAATCTGAAGCCGGTAACCTTCCCTTTATACCAGTTTCATTTCCACAGTCTAGCTGCCTATAACATTTAGATACAAGATGGCACAGTCTTATTCTCTGAACACTTGAAATATCTTGGGCACTTGATTTCATTTTAAATATCGTGGCTAGAGTTATCTGTCTGCATATAAAATGGCAATTGAATTGAACAATATTTATCTTCCTCATTGGTAATTTAGGTGTTCTGTCATCAGAGTCAATTTTTCTTTCAAAGATTAAATGATGTCTTTGCTCACACAACTCCTCACAGGTACAAACTGTAGGATGATTTTTATAAGTGGACCACATCCCTTGCCTTCTTTCCCATTGTTCTCACCTAGAGTACATATCTCATTTTTCCTTTTAACATATAATGTTTCTATACCTTTCAGAGCCATATTAGGTGTCAATGAAAATGATTGTCACATAAGCAGAATTCCTTTTGCTTAAAAACAATGGAATCTCAATTTGACCTAAGATGTACAAGAAGAAAAATTAAAAATTAAATTAAACTGGGGCTGACCCAGTGGCATAGTGGTTAAGTTTGTGCACTCTGTTTCAGCTGCTAGGGGTTTGTGGGTTCAGATCCCAGGCATGGACCTACACACTGCATCTCAAACCATGCTGTGGCAGTGTCCCACATGCAAAATAGAGGAAGACTGGCACAGATGTTAGCTCAGCAACCATCTTCCTCAAGCAAAAAGAAGAAGATTGGCAAGATTGACAACAGATGTTCACTCAGGGCCAATCTTCCTCACCAAAGAGAAGAAAAGAGAAAAATGAAATTTAATTAAAAATTAAAAGTTAATTTAAAAAATAAAGATACAGTGGTACTGAATATAATCACATAGGCTAGAAGAGATACCCTGATGATGACACAGGAGATTCCTGAAGTTCTATCCTCCCACAGATGCACTGAATGTACATCTATACACAAAGCAATACCCTCAGAGACAAATCCAGAAGCTAGCTGAGTGAATCCTACACATCAGGCAAATGAGAAAGTACCCACATTGAAACAGGTAGGAAAGGCTTAAATACATTATTGCCATAATCCCCACCCCTAGAACAGGGCCAAATAATCAGGACAGAACTCCCAGCTCCCAGGATCCCTGGCTTCCATTCTTCAGGGAGCCTGAAAGAGCTGGTGGCCACTTCATCTGCCTTCCCCCTTGGGCTCATTCCAACAATAAAACTAAGTTGCCAGTATCTCCCTGGAGGTAGCTTATCCAAACTTCTAGCACCCAAAATTTTATGGCAGCCCTCCAAGGTAAGGGACCCCAAATCACCTAGCTCTGATAGCCAATGGCCTTTACATTCATGAATCTCACAGGACTCTAGCAAAGAAGCAGTCATTAATGGGTGGGAGAGCACTTTCTCCAGCTCTCCCCTCAGGGCTCAGTGCAAAGGCAAATACACTCATGTTTCAGTTTTTCACTGGAAGAGGTTTGATGGCAAACTTTACAACCTGCTGCCAGAGAGTTCAGCTCCTATTTAGCATGCATCTGGAGCTCACTGCAATCCTCAAAAAAAGTGCCCAAAAGAGCCAGTGGGCACTTCCCCTGCCTTCTGCCTCTGGCTCATTCCAACAATAAAACCACGTGGCAGGGTCTCCCTGGAAGGAGCTTGTCCAAAAATTGACTTCTTCAGCTTTTCCAGGTACCTTCCAAAGGATGGGCTGCCAAATCACATAGCTCTGCTAGCCAGTGGGGCTTCCTTCATGAGTCCCACAGGACTATAGCAAACAAAGAAGCAGGTTTTAAATGGATGGGGAGCACCTCAACCCCCTCCCCCACCACAGCTATATACCAGGATGAGGCATAGAAGAAAAAGGCAAAAACTACTGTCTTCCAGTTTTTCCCTGAAAGGGGTTTAACTAGATACTTTAGCAACTTTACCTCTTTGAGGGTCCAGCTTCTAATCAGCCTGCATCTAGGTATTCACTGAGATTCTCCACCTTGGGACACTGACAGGTCTTGGCACATCCTCAGCTACTGAGAGCCGGTAAGAACAAAGATGGTGATTTGGACAATCACAAAGGTTCAAGAAACAACCAGGAGCTCAAGAAGGGCTGATTGACAAAGGTCATCTCCTACATAAGCCCAGTCTAGCAAGACTGGGAGAGGTGGCTGTTTTATCTAATGTGCAGAAAGCAACACAGAGACTCAAGACGAATGAAGAAATAACAGGATATCTTCCAAACAAAAAAACAAGATACTTCTCCAGAAATTAATCTTAATGAAATGGAGCTAAGTGATTTACCCTACAGAGAGTTCAAGATAACAGTCATAAAGATGCTCACCGAGGTCATGACAAGGTAATGCTCAAAGTGAGAATTTCAACAAAGTATAAAGAAGTATCAAATGAGTAATAGACCTGGAGAACTCAATAACTGAACTAAAAAATTTAATAGAGGGGGTCAACAGCAGACTAGAAAAAAAAATAGGAGAAAAGATCAGTGAATTCAAAGATAGAGCAGTGGAATTCATGCAATCAGAGGAGCAGAAAGAATGAAAAGAGTGAAGAGAGCTTGAGGGACTTACGAGATACCATCAGGCAGAACAATGTGCACATTATAGGTGTCACAGAAGGGGAGGAGAGAGAGAATGGGGCGGAAAGCTTATTCAAAGAAATTATGGATGTAAAATTCCCTAACTTGGAGAAAGAAACAGACATTCAGAACAAAACAGCCCAAAAATTACCAAATAAGAGGAATCCAAACAGAGCCACATCAAAATATATTATAATTAAACTGTGAAAAGTTAAATACAAAGAATTTTAACAGCAATAAGAGAAAAGCAACTTGTTACATACGAGGGACTCCCCATAAGACTATCAGCAGATTTTTCAGCAGAAACTTTGCAGGCCAGGATGGAGTGTGTCTGTAACAGATTACCACAAGTTTGTGTCTTAAACCACACCAATATATTGTCTTACAGCTCTGTTTTTCAGTAGTCCTCACTGTCTAAAATCAAGGGGTTAGCAGGCTATGTTCCATTCTGGCTGCTCTAAGGAAGGGTCCATTTCCTTGCTCATTCACAGTTTTGGCAAAATTTCATTCATTTTGGTTGTAGAACTGAAAACATACTAAAAACAACCAAGCTGGGGGCTGGCCCCATGGCCGAGTGGTTAAGTTCGCGCGCTCCGCTGCAGGCAGCCCAGTGTTTCATCGGTTCGAATCCTGGGCGCGGACATGGCACTGCTCGTCAGACCACGCTGAGGCAGCGTCCCACATGCCACAACTAGAGGAACCCACAACGAAGAATACACAACTATGTACCGGGGGGCTTTGGGGAGAAAAAAAGGAAAAAATAAAAAAATCTTTAAAAAAAAAAAAAAAAAAACAACCAAGCTGTATGCTTTAAAAGAGTGAATTATATGGCATATGAATTATGCTTCAGTAGAGATGTTACCAAAAGTTGCTGAGATGCCTGTGTAGGTATATATAGTGACCAAAGCTGACAAATATTCATAATGGTTTGAGGAAACTTTGATGATATAGTTATCACTCATGGTGTTTCCTCTACATTAACCTCAGTGTCTAATCTTTCATGTAATCACTTAAAAGTGTGTCATAACCTTCACATACAACTAAAGTACTGCTCAGCTCAGTATATGGCAAAGGTCGCGTGAGAATGACTGACCACAGGAGCTCAAAGGATGATATTACTTCCTGATTATATATAGTCAGTGAAGACCACGTAAAAGAAGTAATGGCTTCTGGAAAAAGTGAAGAATATAACACTGTCATGATACGTTTTAAACTGTGAAGGACTATAAAACGTAAGGTATTGTGATGGCGAGAATCACAACAGTGAAATGAAATGACATGATGGTATAATGAAAATTGTATGTTGGAGGCAGAATAAACTGGAAACGTGACACGGGCTTCTGCACTAGTCTCTACATGAGGTTAGAAGAATGTAATTAGGTTGGCAGCTTGAAAACGGAAAACGAGTGATGCCTTCAAGGGATGTCATGAAGAAATTATTGGCAGCTTATTCAACTCTCAGCAATCAATTTCTCTTCCCTCATTAAAGATTTAGGGAATAAATTGCACAATTGGTATAAAATCTTGCATTATACCTGATAAATTACACATTATGAATGTATGCACCATGATAAATCACACAGAAAAAATAAAGCTCAATCATTTGAATGTTATGACCTAGTTATGTTACTTAAACTCTTCCTCAAGCAAAATAAGAGTTTTGAAATATTACAAAATGACCTTTAGAAGGTTAAAGGAAAAAAGGCCAAGGGGTGAGGGAGAAATTACACCTGTTTGTCCTTAATTGTGCAAAACTGGCCCTCCCTGAACCTTTCCCACAATCAAGCACTATTCTACCCCATAACCCATAAATCAGTTGTAAAGCTTAAAATTTATTTCCTAGCTTACAGTTTAGAAACAAATCTCTGAAATGTCACCAGCATGGATGGCTGAAACAAAGAGGGACTGTATTTACAAGGAATATGGGCATGCACTAAAAATTATGTAGTGAAAAGATATGTGGCTACATAATCACTTTGACTTGAGGATGAGATGCAGAAAATTTTTTCTTAAAAAAGGCAACTTTGTCTTTTAGGTTAAAACTCATATTTGAAATGGTATTTAAAAATGGAAGAGAAGTTGAATACTTTTGACTGGCCCGTTTCTGCTAGCCAAGAACAGTCAGAACAGGTCAGTTTGACAGCTAGACTTCCCAAGGATCAGTGAAAGAAAAAGATGAAATGTAACGGGTGATAATTGAGCCTACAGTAGCAATTGAGTATAACCATGAGTTCTGAAGTATATAAAAGGAATGCCTGTGGAATGGTGTAAAAATTTCAAAATGTATCAGAAAAGAATGATGTCCTTGGGAGTCTCTCCAGTTCTTGCTTTTCCTAAATATTTGCTTGCCCATCCCAAATCACATAATTATCTTGCTTTAACTCTCTTTTTAAAGCAATAATTTGAGCAAAGCGAAGTGCTTAGTATGTTAATATTTTATCTCTATGTAGTTGGTATTTATGTATTTTTCTTTCATAATTTAATTTCATTTCTAAGTGTCTAAGGAAACATCCATCTCATGACACTCTGACTTTAATTTTCATTCGTGCCATGGCCCCAGTGCTAGATTTGGCGCAAATACATTCCATATTTTCTCATAATTGGAAGATGCGTTACATACTTGATGCCTGCATCCTCTCCAGATTCCCTGTCATTGTGGTAATGCTCTTTGTACAAAACCTCTTAGAAATGTACAATGCAGTCTATATTTGGACAGCCTGGAATTTAGCAAATGCTTTTACATTGATGAATATAGACATTGATTAATAGAACCCTAATTGATTAATTATACATTGATCTATTAAATGAACATTGATGATTTGCACTGATTGAGGATAAGACCAAAATATGCAAGTTCAATTTCTGTTCTAAAGAGAAGATACTTATGTAACGCATGTGTAGAAGAGCTATATAAAGTAAATACTGTTAACACACAAGGCATTATATTTCAGGTCATTTATGACAAATTAAGTTAAAACATTGAACTGACTTCAGATTGTCTACCTTATTAGCCAATCTGCTATTAAAACCACATCGGTTTTCTCCGGGCACAGCTTTCAAGACTTCACTAAGCATTTTTTTCTGACTCTCCATCTCCTAGGACTGGAATATTCTGCTTCATTCCCTCTGTTCTTCTAAGTCCCACTCCTCTCTCAAAGACTATATATTTATATGCCTTGTCTGCTCATTTTTCTTGCCTAAACCTGAAGAAGTATCTCTTGGCTTCAAAGAATTATCACGTTTACTACCAAACTATAGATTATCTGTTCTGTTTAAGGTGCTAATTGACATTTGTACAACTTAGTATGGGTTTTCTTTTAAAAACGTTGGAGTTAGATATCCTTGCCTCATTCTCCCCAATAATATTTAGAACAAAAGTAAAAAACATTGGGAACTGGCCCGGTGGTGTAGTGGTTAAGGTCGCATGCTCCACTTCGGTGGCCCGGGGTTCACAGGTGCAGATCCCAGGTGCAGAGTGGTATCACTCATCAAGTCATACTGTGGCAGTGTCCAACATACAGAAAGTATAGACAAAGATTGGCAAAGATGTTAGTTCAGGGACAATCTTCCTCAAGCAAAAAGAGGAAGGTTAGCAACAGATGTTAGCTCAGGGCCAAACTTCCTCACCAAAAAAGAAAAAAAGAAAAAGAAAAAAGAAAAATACGATGCAACTTTGGGAAAATTAGGAACATCCACGTGCTAAAAAAATAATATAAAAAAAGGATTGTTAAAATCAGTAAAAATTATGCTAGTTTGGGACAAATATTTTACCATGAAATAAAGGAAATTTAAATGAAGCCTTTTTAAAACATATTAAAAAAGAAGAAAAAAAGATCAAACAAGAGAGCGCAGGACAAAAAGCAGAGGAAAATAGAGGTTCAGAGCTCAGAAAAAAATAAATAAATACGAAAATGAACACAGCATAAAAAGTATCAAAATGGAGAAAATGGCCTCCTGAAACAGAAAAAGCAGAGGAGACTCAAGGAAACTAAAGCCAAAGTAAGTGAAAAGAAAAAGGTTTTAGGATAAAAAGTAGATAGAGGATGGATAAAGAAGAATCCATGTCTGCACAATTAGTATGCCCAGAGAATAGAAAAAATTGAAGTTAATATATCAAAATAAAATAGAAAAAATTTTTTCCATTTGAATAAAAGATTGGAATCTACAAATTTAAAGTGTATAGATTTAAAGAACCTTTGTAAAAAATGATTAACATCAGAAACTGTTCAAATACTTAATTCTGATTTTGGAAGTTAATATAAGACACATGTGGTAATCAAAGCCAAGGAAACAACAAACAATATTTAAAAGAAGGGTACATTTTCCTAATCTCTTGAGATTTTCCCCCAAGGAAAACTTGTTTTGGGGGCCGGCCCCATGGCCTAGTAGTTAAAGTTTGGCCCACTCTGCTTTGGTTCCTGGGCACGGACCTATACCACTCATCAGTGGCCATGCTGTGGCGGTGACCCATATACAAAATAGAGGATGACTGGCACAGGTGTTAGCTCAGGGCGAATCTTCCTCCGAAAAAATAAAAATAAAAAAAATTGTTTTGTCTATAAGCAAGTTCCAAAAAGACTCAAAGAAGAAAAAGCAGAGGCAATAGATCTTGACCCAGAAATTTATAGCTTGGTAAGCTGTCATTCTATTAGTAAGACCACACCAATTCTGTTTGCCATATGGGCAAGCATGAGAATTGGTGCATCCAGGTACAACTCTTGAGAAAAATTCTCTTGAAGATGAACTTCTGTCAACTAAGTTATGAATGCAGTGTTTCCTGGAAAAAGGGATAAAATTAACTATTAAAATACAAATCAAAAGTTACTCAAGATAATCACTGAACAAAATGTAAATAAAATTATAATTAATATATATTATAGTAGAAATAATATGTCTGTGATTAGATAACTATCATTGAATGGATATTTTAAATTTTCTTTTTCTCTGCTTACACAATATTTAGTTCCTTACTTTGTCTTCTGTGGGACCCATGCCTAGCTGTTCTTTGATAATTAGCAATGATGAATTTCAAAAGTAAAATGGAAAAAAAAAAAAAACTGGAAGTGTGGAAGTTAATGGGGAAGTGATCAGATCATACGATCTAGCAATTCCACTTCTGGGTATTTATGTGAGGAAAACAAAAACAGTAATTCAAGGAGATACAGGCACCCCAATGTTTATTGCAGCATTATTTACAAAGCCAAGATATGGAAACAACATAAGTGTCAATCGATGGATGAATGGATAAAGAAGACGTGGCATGCATACACTATGGAATATCACTTAGACATAAAAAAGCATGAAACCTTGCCATTTGCAGCAACATAGATGGACCTTGAGGGTATTATGCTAAGCAAAATAAATCAGACAGAGAAAGATAAATTCCACATGATTTCACTTATATGTGGAAAATAAACCAACAAATAAAACAATACAGAAACAGCCTTATAGATACAGGAAACAAAGTGGTGGTTACCAGAGGAGTGAGGCGTTGGTGGGGTGGGCAACATAGGAGAATGGGATTAAGAGGTACAAACTTGCAGTTATAAAGTAAACAATTCTGGGCTGGCCCTGTGGCCAAGTGGTTAAGTTCTCGCGTTCCACCTTGGCGACCCAGGGTTTCGCCAGTTGGGATCCTGGGTGCGGACGTGGCACCACTCATCAGGCCACGCTGAGGCAGCATCCCACATAACAGAAGCAGAAGGAGCTACAACTAGAATATACAACTATGTACTGGGGAACTTTGCAGAGAAGGATAAGAAAAAAAAAAAACAGATTGGCAACAGATGTTAGTTCAGGTGCCAATCTTAAATAAATAATTCAGAGAGATGTAATATATAGCATAGGATACATAGTCATTAATATTGTAATAACTTTGTGTGGTGACAGATGGTAACTAGACTTATCGTGGTGGTCATTTCATAATGTATATAAATATCAAATCACCATGATGTACACCTGAAACTAATAGGATATTGTATGTTAATTATACTTCAGTTAAAAACAAAAAACCAGTTATGGGGAAGAGAAAATTAAGTACATGTGTTTGGGCTTGGGGAAAAATTGGCTTTTAAGAAGGAAAATAAAACACAACAGTAACAAAAATAATTAAATTGTGGAGAAATGAAGAGAGCACCTGGAAGTTTGCTAAAGAGAGGGGCTAAGAGAGGTGGAGAGAGTGATCAAAATTATTGGTAGAGAAAGGGAAATTGCTAGAACTGTTGCTATATCCTATGCAATCATATTTGCTTCCTGGTGTTTGAAAAATGCGAATAAGCAATTTCTATAATTTCGAAATTACCTTCCAGATAGTGAGCCATGTTGTTGTTTAGTTTTGGAAAGAGCGCTAATAGACTAGACAACTTGAATCATGGCTTTAATCTGGTTACATAATTACAAAGAATTTAGGAGTGTAATTGGATGTGCAGAACATTGCTGGAGTGTTGCAAGTGATCTGAATGTTCTCATCTATTTCTAGAGGGTCAATCAGTTAAGTTAAAACTCATAAACTGAATGATAGAACTTTAGGTACATTGTTGAAAGGGGAGGTGATAATCCCAAGAAGGATTAATAATAATAATAATAATAATATAAAGAATAAAATTGGATTTTAAATTGGGAAAGTGTAATCAGAATTACATCATTAGTTTGCAGGAATGTGGTTGTATCAGTTGCTCTTTGTTGTGAACTAACTGGCTAGTCTCACCCCTCTGGCCAATCCAGCCGCCGCCGCCGTGGCTCCTCCCGGGACTCCCTGCGCCTCCACGATCCCGAGCTGAAGGGAAGCCTGCTCCAGAGTTACAGCAGGCGTCCCTCATGCCGGGCACTCAGTGCCTGGGCCACAGCAGTTGTAAAGCTTTTGAATAACACTCCTGAGCTTAAGTTAAAAATACTGATTTCCTCATTTGCAGAAAAGAAAATCTGTAGATATCTTCTAAAGCTGACCATTTGAAAATACAGGTTTACCTGGGAAGCAGGCTGTAGAGCATCCACAGTTATTGTAATGAGAGCAGGCACGGACGTTCTGAACTTCATACTTTTCAAAGCATTTTCACCTGCATTGTTTTATGGGATTCTCAGAACAAGCTTTTGGGGACAGTCAAAATGCATTAGTTATGTGGCAGAGCTGAGATTAGAATCCACATTCGCTGTCACTTCAATCTGTAAAACGCTTAATCTGTAGAATACTGCTTTATTTAGAAAAGGGTTTAAGATGGTTTCAGTTACAGAAAGAGAAAAGCTAAAGCCAAGGGAAAAGAATATGGACTAAAGGAGAGCATAGCCTGGGGAGTGTTACATCCGTAATAAAGCACTCTAGCGCTTGAGATTAGGTACCACGTGTCATACCCTTCCGTACTCTCAGCAGTGAGTAATTCAGTAGATGTTCCAATGGGTGTTGACCATTTATAATTCTGCTTCATTTCTAGTATAATAGCTTGTTTTAGCTATTATTTAAGAGAAGGCAAAACAGCAAAATCAATTGTTTGTTATACACACACACACACACACGCACGCTTAATTTTTGCCCCTTTAAACGATTAAAAGTCTCCTTTAAAAGGCATTGGCTTGTTTTCATTAGCTGGATTAGCTTTTAGTGGTAAAGAGTATTCATCATGTCCTTTTTTGCACTGGAACTCCAGATACAAAAACCCACAAAATCTCTATAACCTTTCTTAGTAAGAACATTTTATTAAAATTGAGAATACTAGAGAATATTCCTAAATTAAAGTTCTATTTCAAAGCAATGATATTTTTCTAGTCATTTTGGGGGAAATCTTTATTTGCTTTTACTGACATAAATCTGCTTTGAACTTTTTGCAGACATGCATTATGTCATTTTCATTATTTATATTTGCTGTTCGCTATTGGGGTAGTTATGTCTATATGTGGTATAGTGACACAACTTTCAAATACTAACAAAATAATCTTTGCAAAAGCAAACCTGAACAGAAAAGATGGTATGGATTTAGTGAATTGGGCTAAGTACTACACTGTGCATCAGAAATAGCAGTAATATATCAACGACTGAGGCAAAACTCATGTCCTCAGAGTATTCAAACCAGGAACACAAAGGATAGAAATGAAAGAAGAATGCAAGCAACTAAACTATATAACAAAATCCAAGCAACTCCTGTGATTTGAGAGATTTTAACTAGAGAAAGTGTTTATTCCGTTAGGGAATGAGATACAGCATGGTCTAACAAAGGGGATTGCGTGTGCTAGAGAGATGTGCGAGTTATCTCGGACCGAGGGAAACACTACCTCAAAGGATGCAGGGGAGAGAGGGTTGGATCCGTTGCCTCTCCTGAATGAGCAGAATATAGTCTTGGACACTCTGTGGATTTTCATAAATGCTGAAAGAATATAAAACTTACCCTGAGTATTTGGTGGGACCTCAGCATCACTGCTGAACTGAGCAATGAGACCAGAATCATAGTATCACGGGAAAGTATCCATTTGAGAAACAAGCCTCTTCTTCACTTTCCTTCATCCTGAGATGTCTCTTCTAAGCAAAAACACAGTGCACAGTATTAGGAAATGCAAAACAAAACACAATTCTCTTAGAAGTAATAGCACAATTGCATGGTGCTTTATTTTAAGTAAGCTATTTCAAACATGTATTTCACTTAAAGTGGGTAAAATACCCAATTATCTAATTACAGTTTTTTGGAAACACATTGTCATGCCAAAAGAAGTGGAGGAAATTAAAGGCAAATGTATTTTAGAAACAAATAGAAACTCTTAAAGCATGTTATAGATGTCTAAGACAAAGATTTACAATGAAGAAAAACAAGGGTCCATGTTTGGGCCACTCGGCCTTGTGTAGGTACCCACAGTACAATCTGAGTCTCTGATGGAGATGCTCCCAATTATACAGCGGGATAGAGTGTGTGGATGTACCACGTGAAAGGATAATCATTGGTTCTTCAGATCCTGTCAGCACAACCTCAGAGAACGTGCACCTGCTTTCTTGCCTTTCACTCTGCAAGGGATTATCAAAGCCTATCATATTTTGGAAGGAAACACATAGCTGCTGAAGAGTTCTTGTTCATAACCAAGTTATTTAAAAGTAGCATGGATGGGATGTTCATCAAAATGACTTTTAATATCAGCTCAATATTCCAAAGAAAGCTTAAGTTATTGAAGCTCTTTTTTAAATACCTGAATGTCAGTAAGCTGGTTTAGCTTTCATTAAAGTACTTATTAACTCCATTTTAATGATTGTCTCACCATCCTAACACATTAACTATCGCTATAGCCAAACAGCCAACTGTGCAAGGAGGAGAGTGATGTCAAGCTAGAATCCCTGTAAAACTCCCAATTGTACACTCTTGTCCCTTTAATATTTCATAGGCCTATATGTAGCTGTTAAATTATTCAAGTCAGCTCCATTTCTTGAACATCTCATCTTTTTTTATACGGGTTTTGTCAAAGGGCCTGAAATGTGGTCGTCTACAGGAAACCTGATGCCGTATTAAGATGCAGGAGCTGAACTCAGGAGGAACTGACAGTCTGTTCCAGAGCACTGAACTGGCCCTCTCTTTGTGTCCCTTTGCTAGGGAGGAGCACACCTGTGCTGGGAAAAATAGCATGTCCAATAAGGCAATGCTTTTCCGAAAGCAAATTAGTAAAGACTTCACTGATAAAAAAACATACAGATATTTGTGTCTTAAATATTTTCTCTAAAATCTTTTCATATATTTTAGTCTAAATTATTAAATAGAAAGAGATGTCTCCTGTGGCCATTTCTTTGTGTTTCCTACAGTTTGGGTGGATTGCTTAAGGCTCGTAAACAAGTAACATGGAACTATTTTGCCTGTTGTAATAATATATTTTTAAACTAGAATTAAAGTAAAATCAATTGGAAATTTGAATCCTGAGGGTTACCAATGCATTAAAGGAAGTAAGATCTGAGCCCAAATTTAAGAAGTGCCTAAAAAGAGGTCAAAGAGTGCCCTGCACACTCAATCAAGCTCTAGGGCAATTTCTTTCTCAAAACAGTCTTCAGGAAAAGGGCTGTCCAAGATTATAACATAACAGATGAAGAAAATGAGGCTCAAAAAGGCAAATTTCTTGATTAAGTTCACACAGCAAGTAAGTGGCACAGCTGCGAATAAAAATTATTCTTGACTCCAAAAGAATCAATCTGCATGTTCACCACCGTGTGAGCTCTCATTATTACCATCATTACTACAAATCAGCAACGCTGAAAGCTAATTAAAACACTCTTAAGCAGGTTATTCATCTAGTATGGGCATGGTCTGCTCAGACTTTGACTCTGGGATAAATAATGAAACCCCAACTCTAAATGGTAATGATAACAAGCAATGATTGCCCAATGTCTTCAATTTATGTCCAAATACCATTTATACTAGTTCTTGTCATGGTTCAATCACAGTGGGTGTTATTCTGACTCATATTTTGTTTCTTTTAAGTTTTTTAGTTACATAATTAGGTACGAGTATCTTAGTTGCTTATTTAGATTTTCCACTGTTTATGATATTAAGTATAATAAATATTTTAGTTTTAAAATATAATTGCCTGTTGGGCACATCTAAACTACACTATTTTTGTGGTAAATGTGTGATCGTGTGAACAGAAATAAATGCTGAGAACCACAGCAGCATAATTTTCATTTCAATATTTTATTATCACAAAGGCCATTCTGAAGGGCTGTTACTATGAAAAGAAGGTTTGTGAGAAAAGAGGACATAATCTGTTAATGAAATTCATTGGTTAACGTCTTTTTAAAATATTATGTTTATATCTTGCTAAATTCCCAAAGCTCCGCACCTGAGATGTTAATAATTTATTTGATGAATGTCCAAATTATTATCAAGTATATTCTGTTGGTGCATAATTATTGTCAGATAGATCTTTTCTGTTCATATATATAAATTAAGCTGCTAATATTGTCAAAGTGTCAGTTCTTCCCAAGTTGATCTCTAGATGCAATACAATACCAATCAAAATCCCAGCAGTTGTTTTGTGGATATCAATAAACTGATTCTAAAATTTATATGGAGAGGCAGAAGACTCAAAGGAGGCAACACAATGTTGAAGGAGAAGAACAAAGTTGGAGGACTGACAACCCAACTTTGTCTTACTGTAAAATTACAGTAATCAAGACAATGTGATATTAGACAAAGAATAGACAAATAGATCAATGGAACTGAATAGGCAGTCAGAGATAGATCTATGTAAATATAGTCAACTGATCTTTGGCAAAAGATCAATGGCAATACCATGGAACAAAGATAGATATTTCAACAAATGGTGCTGGAACAACTGGTCATCAGCATGCAAAAAAATGAATCTGGACACAGACCTTACCCCCTTTGCAAAAATTAACTCAAAATGGATCACAGACCTAAAGGTAAAATGGGAAGCTATAAAACTCCTAGCAAACAACATAGGAGAAAACTTATATGACCTTGGGTATGGCAATGACCTTTTAGGTACAACACCAAAGACAGGATATATGAAAGAAATAATTCATAAACTGGACTTCATTAAAATTAAAAACTATTGCTCTGGGAAAGACAACATCAAAAGAATGAGGAGACAAGCCACAGGCTAGTAGAAAATATTTGCAAAAGGCACATCTGATAAAAGAACAATTATCCAAAATACATAAAGAACTCTTAAGCTCAATAATAAGACAACAACCCAGTTAAAAAGTGAGCCAAAGACCTTAACAGACACCTCACCAAAGAAGACATACGTATGGCAAATAAGCATACGAAAAGGTGTTCCTCATCAACTTTCATCAGGGAAGAGTAAATTAAAATGTCAATGATATACCACTATACACCTATTAAAACGGCCAAGATCCAGAACACTGATAACACCAAACGCTGGTGAAAATGTGAAGCAACAGGAACTTTCATTTATTGCTGGTGGGAATGCAAAACAGCACAACCACTTTGGAAGACAGCTGGGTGGTTTCTTACAAAACTCAACATACTCTTACCATACAATCCAGCAATCTCGCTCCTTGGTATTTGCCCGGTGAAGTTGAAATTTTATGTCCACCCAAAACCATGCGCACAGATGTTTATAGAAGCTTTGTTCATAATTGCTAAAACTTGGAAGCAACCAAGATGTTTTCTAGTAGGAATGGGTAAATAAACCATGGTACATCTAGACAATGGAATATTATTCATCACTAAAAAGAAATCAAGTCATGAAAAGACATGAGGAAACTTAAATGCATATTACTAAGTGAAAGAAGCCAATATGAAAAGGCTACCTACTGTACGATTCCAACTGTATAACGTTCTGGAAAAGGCAAAACTATGGAAACTGTAGAAACATCAGTAGTTGCTGGGGGATGAGGGCACGGGGTGTAGTGGGGAGGAGATGAACAGACAGAGCACACACAATTTTTAGGGCAGTGAAAATACTCTCTACACTACCATAATGATGCATACATGTCATAATACATTTGTCCAAACCCAGAAAATGTACAACACCAAGAGCGAACAGTAATGCAAACTATGGATTGTAGATGATTATGATGTGTCAACCTAGGTTCATCAGTTGTAATGAGGGTACCACCTAGTGGAGGTTGTTGATAGCGTGGAAGGCTAGGCATTCACAGAGGCAAGAGGAGGGGAATATGATAAATCACTATATCTACTGCTCAATTTTGCTGTGAATCTAAAACTGCTCTAAAAAATAAAAGTGTTCATGAAATTTCTTTAATTAAAAAATTAAGCTGCGTCCTATTTTTCTTTGAAGAAAGAACAAAGGGCTTGAGGTCAGAAATTCCTAATTTAAGTTCATTGTACCTTCTACACATTACTTTCTGAGATATTCTAATGCAAGTATCCTGAGAATTCATTCACTCATTCGTTCATTCATAATGATTCTCACTTATTATCTAAGAGCTATAACATTAGATTTTTCTGGGGATACAAAGATCAATTAGAGATGGGTTTTTTTCCAAGGAATTTGGAGATCACAGTCTGACAAGAGAAACAAATTTGTATGCAAAAAGGTTAGTCAGTGTCATCACCTATAAATTAGGGACAATAAGTCCCATTGTAGGGATCAGGTGAGACAATACTTATGAAGGCACTTTCTAAACTGCAAAGGGTCTATGCATTTAATATGTGTGAGTTATGAAACAATAATTTTGCACAATTTAAATTCTGTAAACATCACTACTAATAAAAAATTCAAATAAAAGTAAGTTTCTAGCACAGGAAAACTATGTTTAAAGTATGTAATCAATGAGAGTTTGTTGAAAGAATTAATGTACATTTAAGAACATACCATACTATAAGGTGTTATATCCTTTCACTACTAACAATAGAAAAAAATTTTTATTGCTATTTCTTAATATGAATAAGCATATGTTGGAAGTGTAAACACTTTGTTATGCATAAAATGTGTTTTTTCACATAAAAACAGTTTTATGCATAAAACAAAATTGTTTTATGGAAAAAGCAGTTGTTCAATGTGACATTTGTAGTAGCTAACATATAATAAATATCTAGTAATATGGCTAAAAAGCCATATTAAAGGAGCATTTAAAGAAAACATTTGTATGATGTTAAAGATAAATAAGAAAGAAAAATTATATATATTATTAAAGCACCAACTTTTAAGAATATAAATACCTTTAATTGCTTTTATTATAAAAATAAGCAATTTATATTTATAACTACTATGTACGTTGGGCTTACTTTATTGTTATTCACTCAACATATATTTTGATTGTCAATTACATACACTTTCTTAACTTTAGAGATAGGAATTCGAGCAAAATTGGCAAGGCGGCTGCTGTCATGGAGATGGCATCATATTGGTGGTAAACAGGCAGTCGTCAAATGGCAAGTCGATGAGGAGTCCTTCAGACTGTCATGTGTGCTGTTAAGTAAAACAAACATATGTATTGTTTGGGAAGAGGATTACTGGACGTGTGCACAGGGAAATTATTTTATGTAGAGTGATCGGGAAAAACATCAATGATTAATTGCTTTTTAGACATAACTAGAAGGATTGAAGAAACAAGCTATGCAGCTATCTGGGCGAATATTATTCCAGGCAGAGGAAAATGCCCTGCTTTTAGAGCCTACTTTTCCTAGGAAAGCAACAAGGATCTTGTGGCTGAAGCCGAATGTGGGAAGAAAAAAGGTTTTTTAAGTTTCCAAGTTTCCATGTAAAATGTCATCAGTGTAGAACGTCTCATATTCCCAGAGAACAATGGTGCAGTAGAGCACTAGTTAATATTTAGCAAAACAGCTCCTGGGGGAAAAAAGGCAAGGCGAGTGGTTTGATACCGTTTACCAGTTCAGTTGATACCATTGTGCCATTTACACTGCAAATATGCCCCGTATGGTGATTTTAAGCCATTAGTATGATGGTGGACATGGAGTTGGGAAGAGCTATACTCAGTCAGCTCTTGAGCCCAGTGTGAGCCAGCTCCAACACACCATTGCGTTCATGGTCCTTTATCTATAATAAACTTCCATGAATGCAGAGAATATTGCACAAATTCTGTGTCCAAAACTGAGCAATTATTGACATTCTGAATAAATGAAACTGTAGGATAAGTCCTATAAGTGTTAATGACAAACGGCTGAGATGGTAAATATTTATTAAGCGTAGAGCACTGTATCTGAACACAAATACAGTATTCAAACTGCATCTTCAGTCTTGTCACCTTTGTGGTAACTCACTTGGAAAGATATCAAGACTCTAAAGTCATTATCCTCACTGAATGACATCAAGTATACTTTAATGGTCACAATATGACATGAATCAACTTTAATGAGTGATTTGTATAGCAAAAAGTGGCTGGAGATGCTAATAGTAATTCAATTGATAAATAGATGGAAATTGTAGCAAAAGTTATGATTTTTCTAGCCTCATTCACTTATTTTATTTGAACTCATCAAGTGTGTTCAGTTGTAAAGAAAAATACAAAAACATGAGAAAATGAAATGCTTTGTCATAGAACACAGTGAAAGAGGCAAACTATAGTGAAGGAAGAAAAAGGAGATTTTATTTTGCAGTATAGCTTAAGACTATGCACCAAAAAGGAAAAGAAAGGATTTGGGGAAGATTTTAAGATGATGTCAGTGGAAAGAGCATATATTTAAGTTTTTTTAATTTTAAATGTTTTCAGGCTTAGAAAATTTAAAGCATAATTTCTATATACTCTTATCTCCATACTTATATACAAATGAGTATTCGTAATCAAATATATGTGTGTGTATGTATATGTGTGTGTATATATATGCATGTGCATATTTACATATGTATACATTGATATATAAATAGACATAGGTGTATGTGAATTTATGTGTATATGTAAACACATTTTATAAATATATTTCTTCCTATACATATTTATATTAAAAATAAACTCATAATTATACGTCCAATCAAACTTGATAAAGTTCATTCTAGCCTTCCCCCTTTCCACACTGATAATTTCTTACTCCAAAGGTGAGAATCCTCACTCTCATTATCCATAATATATTTATTAGTTTTCTCTGTTCCAGAATACCCATAGAATATTTCTGAAATTCTTCTGTAAGCCTGAAAATGTAGTTAAAATGTTATGTTCAGAATTTACTTAGATAATTTCTCTCTCCCGACAGTTAGTTTCATTTGTTTTGCTTGTATTCGGTTTTGTTCCACCCATCCTAACCTTATCCATTCTCATTCTCTGTTGGGTATGTGAAATATTATCCTAATTCTAAAAGTGAGAAATAAACAAAAAGTGATATTCCAAGGACCCTCCTTCATTCCGTCCCTGTTCCTCTCACCCTGTCTTTTCAAGGCTGTTCCCTTCTACCTCTTGCATGGAATGAACTTCACTATTTTTAATTCATCCTTCCTATGTTTCTTGCACAAATGAGCAAATACTGTGTATTTTTGTAGATTTGCTTCTGTGCTTACCAAAAAATAGCATACCATAAATATACGTGACTTTTATTTACTAAAAAGACTATTATAGTAACAATTGTTGATATCTAAATGTGAGTTATATGTTAGTAATCTATTGTTTCACTGTTAATTTTGTGATTGCGACACTTTTACTGTGATTATATAAAAGAAAATATTCATTTTAATAGGAAATATACACTAGGCTAAGTGGTAATTGGACATATATCTGTAATTTACTTAAATAATTCAGAAAAATAAAATGTAAATATAATTGATATATTTGGACAAATAAGTATACATAACATACATAAAACTTTTGAAGACTTCCTATGTAACAAAAGATAGGTCAAAAGAAAGAAAATCAATTAAAGTATCTTGTGAAAGACTAGATGTATTAAAAATAAATTAGAAAAATACTACAGAACTGAGCCCAAACATATCAATATATGTCCTTAACCAGCCCACTAAAGGAAAAAGATGTTCAAAATGATAGGATGGACAAAGGCATAACAGGCAAATGTAAATACAAAAAAAAAAAAAAGCAGAAGTCACAATCTTCTTATTTGACTAAGTAGAATTTACACAAAAAATGATTTAAAATGACAAGGACACCATTGCATGATAGTAGCTATTAATATTTATCTACCCAATAATACAGCAATAACTTTCCTAAAACAGAAAGTATAGCAGATTCAACAAAAAATAGAAATATAGTAATATGAGAAAAATTTAATTTACTTTCCTCATGAAGACAGACCAAGTAGACAAAATGAACCAATAAACATAAGCAGCCCTAAACACTAAAACTAAGAAGGAAGATTTAAAATATCAAATTTTGAACTCCTGTAATAAATAACGTTGATGAAGTGTATCTGATGTATTTTGGCCATATAT
Source organism: Equus caballus (assembly GCF_041296265.1). NCBI lineage: Eukaryota > Metazoa > Chordata > Mammalia > Perissodactyla > Equidae > Equus > Equus caballus. The sequence goes on along the minus strand of NC_091706.1, from coordinate 60,702,905 downwards.
TAGACTACAAAGAAATCCTCAATACACTTGAAATAATAGAAATAATTCAAATAGCCTTTTTACCATAATATATTAAAATTATAAATTATTACCAAAATTGAAAGTCCTTCCACCTGGTATTTTTAATGAAATTAAACAAATCTTGAGTCAAAAGGGAAATAAAAATTAAGGTGACAGACTTTCCTGAATGTAATGATAATGTTAGCATATCACGTAAAAAGAGCTAAAACATTTGTCTGAAGAAGCGTTTTACCATCAAATACACGTATCAATAAAAGTAAATAAAATATAATACATGAATTATACACCCAGCTCAAAAACATAGGAAAATGACATCAGAGTAAGCCAAAACAGAAGAGAAGCAAAGAGTTAATGAAGGAAAAAATATCTAAAACATGAACAGTTAGAAATGAAGGAAACGTTAGGACTGCCAGACATAGCAAATGAAGATATAGAATGCACAATTAAATTTGAATTTCAGATAAACAAATAATTATTAATATGAGTATGGCCCATGCAATATTTGGGACAAACTTATGCTAGAAAAATCTATCATTTTTCTGAAATTCTAATTTAACATGGCAATCTGTAATTCGTCTGACAAACCTAAAATAAATAAAAAAATGAATTGTTGTTAAAAAAATCTGAAAACTAACTGAACCACTAACAAATCCAACCAAAAGTGAAAAGAAAGAAGAAGTACAAATACTGTAATTGAAAATGGCAAGGATGAATGACAATTGGAGGAATGTAGAATGTAAGTTTACTCTGCACAATTCTAGCACAGTTTTTAAGAAAGATGAAACTCTCCCAAATTTACCTCTTTAGAGACAGAAAAATCTAAACCAAAAGGAGAGATTACCAAATAAAAAATCTAAATAAACATAATACTGTCACAGAAATCAAGTTAAATGTATACCCACAGACAGCACCAGGCTCAGATAATTTCACAGGAGAATTATAAGATTGTCATAAAGCTACTTAAACTATTCCAGAGCATAGAAATGGAATGAAAACTTCCACCTTTGTTTTATGAAGCTAGTACACGTTGATCCTAAAACATGAAAAGATTGTACCATAAAAGAAAACTACAAGCAAACTCACTTATGAATATTGATGCAAAATCTCATATAAAATAGTTGCAAACAGACCAAAAGCATACTAAAAAAAATGCACACCATGACTAATGGGATTTATTCCAGGAAAGCAAATGTAGCTCAATTTTAAGAAACACATTAATATGAGTCATCCCATTATTAAAACTAAAGGAAAATATCGTAGGGTAATTTTCAGTTACCTAACAGTTATTTAACATGGTCCAACATGCACAAATGTTAAAAACTTTCAAGAAATAAAAATTGATAGAATTTCCTTAATATGTGCACAATACATACACAGAGGCATGCATCCATACACATGTGCACACAGAGTTATAATAGAATATGGACCAGTATATTTCGTGACTAGGAACTCCCATGGTCTGCCTTTGATGTACTTACATTTCTAGCCAAATTTTCAATTCCTTCCTTTCATTTTCAGCACACAGTGATATTTTCACATCCTGAATGTTTTATCCATCTCTCTACCTTTGTTCATTGTCTCCTCTGGCTGAAATCACTTCTTCAACTTCATTCTCTATTTGATGAAATCCTGCCTACAGGTCAAGGACCTATTTCTATATTTGAGAGAAAGACCTTTTTTTGTGTGAAATCCCCAATTCTCCCTCTTTACTTTTCTTTATATACATGTTACTTTCTGTACTGAAATTCAGTTTGTGTTTCTGTTTTCTCTTCCTCCCTAGATTTAAAACTCATTGAAGGTGTGGAGGAGTCTTGGAGGTTTAAAAGCAGTTTGAGTGGTTTCCTGAAAGAAAAAATTCTTCTCTGGGAAGATGACACCTATAGATCACCATAGTCAGTCATCTTTGACTTTATGTTTGCAGTCATCGGGAGTTTAGCATGGTGGATATGTCTCAGGAAATGCTAAACAATTCCGACTGACAGACATTACTTTTGCCTCTTGAATTGATATCTTTTTTCCTGTAACTTCTGCCCACTGGTTCCAGGGTGTCTTCTGGAACAATAGAGAGCCTGTTTAATCACTCTGATTTCGTTCTACTCCTGGCAAAATTGGTCTCTAGATAATTAAATGTCATAATTTGTACTTTGAACATAGAAATAAATACATTAATAATTACTATTTTTTGTTTTTCGAGGAAGATTAGCCCTGAGCTAACATCTGCTGCCAATCCTCCTCTTTTTGCTGAGGAAGGCTGGCTCTTAGCTAACATCTGTGCCCATCTTCCTCTGTTTTATATGTGGAATGCCTGACACACTGTGGCTTGACAAGCAGTATGTAGGTCCTTACCTAGGATCTGAAAGAGTGAACCCCAGGCCACTGAAGTGGATCAAGGGAACTTTAACTGCTGCACCACCGGGCTGGCCCCTAATAATTACTATTTTTAACAAAATATTTTGAGTATAGTATTTAAAGATAGTTATACATTTAAAATGGATGGGGATTTTTTTTTTGAGGAAAATTAGCCCTGAGCTAACACCACTGCCAGTTCTCCTATTTTTTGCTGAGGAAGATTGGCCTGAGCTAACATCTGTACCCATCTTCCTCTATTTCATATGTGGGGCGCCTGCCACAGCATGGCTTGATAAGCAGTGTTTAGGTCTGTGCCCCAGATCAGAACTGGCAAACACTGGGCTGCCAAAGTGGAGCATGTGAACTTAACTGCTACACTACTGGGCTGGCTCCTTAAAATAGATTTTTAACCTCAAAAACATTAAGCTGAGAAAAAATAAGGCAGACACAAAAGAGTGCATATTATGTGATTTAATTTTTCTAAAATTCTAGAGAAGACATAAGTAATTTATTTTGACATAAGCAGATCAGTGGTAGGCTGGGGTTGATTGATTACAAAGGGGCAAAGGGGACAGTCTAGAGTGACAACATTTCTTTGGTTTGATCGGAATTGTAGTAAACAAGTGAATACGTTTGTCAAAATTTATTGCACTGTGCATGTAAAATGGATAAATTTTATTATACATAAGTTATACCTAAAAAAGTTTGTTTAAAAATTTATCGGGGGGGGCTGGCCCCGTGGCCGAGTGGTTGGGTTCGCGCGCTCTGCTGCAGGCAGCCCAGTGTTTCGTTGGTTCGAATCCTGGGCGCGGACATGGCACTGCTCATGAAGCCATGCTGAGGCAGCATCCCACATGCCACAACTAGAAGGACCCACAACGAAGAATATACAACTATGTACTAGGGGGCTTTGGGGAGAAAAAGGAAAATAAATAAATAAATAAAATCTTTAAAAAAAAAAAAAATTTATCAGGGGGGTCAGCCCGGTGGCACAGTGGTTAAGTTCGCACATTCCGCTTCTCGGCGGCCCGGGGTTCACTGGTTCAGATCCCGGGTGCTGACCTGGCACCACTTGGCAAGCCATGCTGTGGAAGGCATCCCACATATAAAGTAGAGGAAGATGGGCATGGATGTTAGTTCAGGTCAGTCTTCCTCAGCAGAAAGAGTAGGATTGGCGGCAGATGTTAGCTCAGGGCTAATCTTCCTGGAAAAAAAAAAAAAAATATATATATATATATATATATATATATACACATATATCAGGGGCAGGCCCCTTGGCCCGGTGGTCAAGTTCGTGTGCTCTGCTTCCTCGGCCCAGGGTTTCATGGGTTCGGAGCCTGGGCGTGGACATGGCACCACTCATCAAGCCATGCTGAGGTGGTGTCCCACATGCCACAACTGGAAGGACACACAATTGAGAATATGCAACTATGTACCTGGGGGCTTTGGGTAGAAAAAGAAAAAAAAAAGATTGGCACCTGAGCTAACATCCGTTGCCAATCATCTTGGGAAAAAAGAAAAAAAAAATCAAAGTTTCACTCCTGAAGACAAGGAGTTGCAATAGTGAAACAAATAATTAGTAATTAATAGTTACCTTTAAAGTAGGTCTTTTCAGAGAAAAAAAATCCTATATATCTAAACTCAAATTACATGAAATATGTATAAAACTTATGGTTCATGTCTTAGGGCAGGAAAAGGGTTAGGGTGATATCTGAAGTACAATAAATTAGCATGAAAAATATCTTTCTTTCAAAGAAAGAGTTATAAAATAAGCATTATTGAGTTATTCTTAAAAACACTCAATTTATGTAATACTATGTCTCCTATGGGATATTTTTAGTCTTATTTTAATTATTTTAATAGATATCTTACTTTGTTGGCAGGCAACAGAAGCTGTTGTCCTTAGAACAGTGTAATTATCATTTCTAACTTTATTACATTTATATTCTTCCAAACATTTAAAAAATGCAACTATTTTTTCAGTAATGAAACGCAGTAGGTAGTAAATTTTCAGGTGATTATATCAGGCACTGGTTGATTTTAATGTGGTGTAATTTACTTCTCAGAAAACATAACAATCACCCTTAAATTGTACTGCCTAGGGTACACCAGGCTTTCAAGAATGGAATATTTTAGATAGGAAAAACAATTTTTAAGTTAGTCAAATGAGGTGGATATGATATTTACTGGATATCAAGGTAGGGTGTTATTAGCAAATGCTACAGCCATCTCAAACCATTTCATGATTTGATAAAATAAATAACAGGTGGTTCTACTGCTGTGCAAATCAGGAAAACGAAATATGATGAACAAAATGAAAACAAATCCTTTTTATTACCAAGAAAAAACTTTGGCTAAATGGGGATAGATCCAATTTTTGGAATAGTTGAAGTGCATCAAAAAAAATATAACCATTTATATTTTATTTAATATGGCAACTAGTATTGGGGGCCTAATTTACAACATAATTGGTAAAGATGAGTAAGACAAACTACCAGTCTGTAAATGCCTGCAATAAAAATAGGGCAAGTATTATTTATATATAAATTTATTACACATAAAAATCTTTAATTTGAGATATGTCATAGTAGAAGATCTAAAATGTGAAAAAAATGAGTATTTCAGATACTTACTGAGAAAAAATTGTGAGGAGTTGTGTTTCTGGCAATTGTGAAATAGATTATTTCAAATTAATACTTTCTAAGAGAATAAATAGAACAGATGGACAAATGGTTAAAAAAAATCTCATTTATGGTATCAGAAAACTAGCAGATTAAATTTTGAAGGAGAGGGAGGTGACTGAAGATAATATAAGGCAAGCAAAGGATTTGACAGCATGTTTCCTCAGTAAAATAATGCCAACTTGCAAATCCTGTTGAGAGATTAAGATGCTGAGCAGATATTTCTGCACTCTCATCTCATACAAACGTAGAAACAGATAGTGGAATGCAGGACCTGTCAAGTAGATGGTAAATATGTTACATTTTTAGAAAGGACCCAGGAAGAGAAACGTCCCAGGGGTAACTGGAATATACGATTTCTCACAAGAACTGAACACCAGTTTACCCTCATTTCAATCCCTGGTTGGTTTAAGATGATTTTCACTTAGCCTACCTTCATAACAAAATGTAAAAGAATATTCTTCTATCATCCAAAATGCTGTGTAAAATTCTTCATATACTATATTCACTAATCATTTAAAAATCACGAGACACACAAGGGCGCTTAAACAGAAATCAAGAAAATTACTGAAATTAGAAAGAGACTCAAAGGAGATAAAGCTAATGGAATTGTGGGATACAGATTTTTAAATAGCCCTCATTAACAAGGAAATAAAACATAGGTGGCAAATTTCAGGAATAAAATGGAAAATATAAAGATAAATGGAAATTTAAGAGCTAAAAAATAACTTAAACTGTAAAATATGTTTAAGAGCTTTTTTGGCAGAGCTAAAGAGAGAATTATTCTACTGAAAGATACTCAGAAGAAAATATATTGAAGCAAAGAGAGAAAAATATGGAAAATATAGAAAATAATGTAAGAGAAGAAGTTGACTTGTTGTTCTCCTCCTTCAAGGCTTCTGGAGAAGTTAACAAAAGCCAGCCAAATCTTCAATCCTTACAATTTTTATTTTTGGCCTCACATCTTCAAATGCCAGAACTTTTGCATAATATGTGTATGCTCTTCCACGTACTATTCATCACTATCCACCAAGGTGAAAGTCAGTGATTGTAATGTGACAGTATGCCAGGTGGTGCTGTCACCCTAACTTCTACCAGCAGTGTGGTTTTTGTTACCACTTGATCAACAAAATTCCAGAATCAAATATGGAAATTTCTTTCGGTACCTTTCGGAGCTAACTGCTTTAGTCTTCGTTCTCCCCAAACCAAACATACAAACAAGAACTTGCATGAGGTAGATTACTTGTGAAACACCAATGAGAAACCATTCCAAGTGAGAGAGGAAAGAAAGAAAAGAAAAACTAAGTTTGGAAGAGCAAGCAACTTGAGTCCAATCTTCTGGGGGCCCTTTGAGACACATGTGTTAACACAACTCATTGTCCTACAGGAAGACAAGAAAACTGAGGCTTTGATCTACTAGCTTCCATTCCCCATGAGCTGAGAGTTGCCCCAACAGCATACATTTCTCCACACTTCTGAGTTGTGCCTGCAACACAGCTGCACAATTCCCTCAGTGTCAGAGAGAGCCTTCTGGTAGAGACAAGATACAAATTTTAGGAGCCTGAGCTGAGGAGCCTCTAGCAAGCCAGGAACTGTTCACAGGCACAGGCAAACTCATGTCCTGAAGAGGAATAGAGCAGGCATTTACTGCTGAACAACTTAAACGCCCATCAACCATGGCATGAAAAATAAATTATGTAACATTCATATAATGGAAAACTATACAGAAATGAAAGTAAACAATCTGTTACTTCAAGAATATTGATAAATCTCACAAATGTAATATTGAGCAACAGAAGCCAAACATGAAATAATATACATAGCCCTTTTCAATTTATATGAAGTTCAAAAATGGGCAAAACAAACCAATGGTGGTAGAAGTCAGAATAGTGAGGCCGAACCAGTGGGCTAGTGGTTAAGTTCGTATGCTCCGCTTTGGCAACCTGGGGTTCACAGGTGTGGATTCCAGGCACAGGCCTACACACTGCTCATCAAACTGTGCTGTGGTGGTGTCCCACATACAGAAAAAGAGGAAGATTGGCACAGATGTTAGCTCAGTGACAATGTTCCTCAAGCAAAAAGAGGAAGATTGGCAATGGATGTTAGCTCAGGGCCAATCCTCCTCACACACAATAAAAGGTTATAATAGTGGTTTAATTTTGAGAGAAGACTGGTAATGATTAGGGACACAAGAGGATCTATTTGATTGTACAGGTAACATAAATTTTTAACTGAATAATCGATTCACGTGTGTTCACTTCGGGATAATTCATTGAGCTGCACACATAATTTGTGCAGTTTTCTCTACGTAAGTTTTGCTTCAATAAAAGGTTTTCTGGTACATATACATATATATAGGTCTACCTTTTAAATATGTCCTTAACCTCTTGCTGTCTACGATCTAGCTTGCCAAAAGAGAGATATTACCCCTCTTGAAGCTCATGAACAGCCTAAATATTGCTAATTTCCCCACAGTTTTCTCAGTCTATTATCTCACCCACTTATCTCTCCCACTGCATTGTCAAATGCATTTTGCTTCGTATAATTTTCTCTTCTTATAATTTTCAGTATATTTACTGATTTTCTTCTTATTGCTTGTTTATTTCTGATAAAATATCTGTTTTAAAGCCTTCCACAAAGATAATTATACTCATATTTTCTACAAAAACCTTTCCTGATCTCTCCACAAAGACTAATCTTTATTCTCTCCTATTGTAAAATTGGTTATTTGGCTAGGCTTTGATGAGCAATGATGAATAATAGGTAAATTTTATGGAATAAAGCTGTATCTATGTATATAACCTGCATGTATAATTATAGAAATACATAAAATGTATTTATAATGACTGTCCTGTACTATACTATACTGTACTATACAGTATATAGTACCATATACAGTATATCTTTAATAAGATATTGCCAAGATGACTTGTTCAATTACCACCTTGTTGCTCATGAAAGGCCTTGTTCCATTTCTTTGTGATGAGGAAGAGTCTTCTCCTAGGCAACAATATAAGGTAATACTCATGAAATTACTGAATCATCAAATAAAACTCATCCCATAATGAATGATTATTATATGGTCAATAATTGCTGTGTTATTACATATTTCACTTGCCGCCAATGTCATCACTTTATAATGTGGTAATGAAAATTCTGCATTTTTTTAATATTTAGAATGAATACCTTAGTTTAGATTTTGATAACTTTATTTATGGAGATGAAGCTATATAATTTTAAGATTGCTGATTTGTTTTATATATTTAAATATTCATCAATTTTATAATCACTTTTATAACACACAGTTACATTTGTAACATGTATATGAATATATAAATAATATTACATTATTCAACGCAGTGTAAATTTAAATCCAGTAATGCAATACAAGTTTAACAAAGCCAAACAATAATATATAAAGATATCGATAGGCACATATCGAAAAAGAAATATCAGAGTTTCACATCTCTGACAGTCAACTAAAAAGCAAGTTAAAACTATTACATGAATTACTAGTTTTCATCTTTCAGACTGTGAAAACATTGATAGTATCTCAGTTATCAAGAGTGTGGAGAAAGGCACCCTTTCTCATTGCTATAGTTGGTGCAGAAATGGTTGAGGCCATTTTGTGAGGATTTGTCCAACTGGTCTAAATTTAATTACTTCTACTTTTTTACTAAACTGCATATCTTCTGGGTGTCTATTACTAATTTTCATGAGCCTGGTCTTCCCAGAAGCCATGCATGTGAAAAAGAGGGAAATGCCAATGATCTCCTTCTGACTTAACAAAGAAAACTTGCAACTAATGATGCTTTCGGTAAACATAGATGGAAATTTAAATATTATTACCATGGTGACAAATTAGTGAGAATCACAGACTTCTGGAGCTTAAAGGTTATTTTTACAGAACATAAGTTCTTAAGGCTGGATGTCTTATAATACTCCCTTTTCATAATTTTTTTTCTAAGATCAATTTTATTTTGAAGAATAGTATCTGCTTTTCAAGATCTTCATAAAATACAGAATTTTTTCAATTACTCGTCTTGCTAATATTTTTTTTACTATATAGTAGAAGGGCCTGCCATTTTAAGACTAAGTACTGGAAAAGCATTACTTAGAGAAAGAAGCAGATTTATGAAGCCCAAATTTCAATACAGAAAATAAAAGGCAGAAATAAAATTTGAACAAATTGAATATGAATCATGTATACTCTCCAACTGTAATTTGCACGTAAGTCAGACATGGATAGTGATAGATGGAACTGAGGCATAGGCATATGTACATAGTAGTTCATTACAACATAGGAATTAGATGAACCCCATCTAAGTGTCCACTGATAAAGGATTGTTTATATATATTATGGTTCCTCAATATGCAATCTAAACAACAGAGAACATTTTTATATATGCACAATAATTTTTGTGAAAAAAAGACATTGCAGAACACTATGAATATTTTGTCTTATTCAACCTATTAAGCCTCTATCAATAATGGCCATTTTATTTCTGTACTGTCATCCCGACATTGCAATCATATCCCAACATGTTTCTTCCAGTCCGAGAATTCTCATATCTTCTAGAATGCTGGCTTACAGAAATACTTCAACAATCCTTAGGTGATTGGTCTTCTTGCTTCCATTTTTCTCTGCTGACTATCAGAATCATGACATACTGTATATGATTTAAGACATGGAAAGAAAAAGCCTGTACACTATATACTATAAATTTATCTCACAATCTTCTTGCTCTGACTAAGGAAACAAAGAATGTTATCATACAAACACACACACACACACACACACACACACACACACACACACACACACATATATGTAAAAGGAAACCTAAATGGAAAGAAAGAAAAATACTTGAGGAACCAGTGTCTTTAAACAAAATAAAGAGTGCTATTCTAGATGAAATGACAATATCTTTCTGGAAGAGGGAAAACTGGTGTGCTAGTGAGAAGTCATTGACGGAAAAGTCTTGAAAGTGTAGATCTGCAGTCTTACAGTGCATACATCTCATGTGCAGATTTTCTTTTCAAACTGCTGGTGATATATAACTTGTATCAACTAACGTGTAATAGTTTTGTCTCAGTTATTGCATATGTTTTATATATGTGTAATATAAGGTATGAAAATTTAGTATCAAAAGAAACAACAAGTATTTGGACTCTACTTAATGGATTAAATATTTCAACATTCTCTTGTTTTAATTTTTTCATGAGGCAAATAGCTTTAAATTATACATTATTTTGAATAAATGATGATGACATTATTTAGCATTCTACTTAGGCATTTTAATTACTAGAAATTGCAAGGACTCCTCCCTGGCTCATTAAGGATCATGACTGTTCCACTTCAGCTCTTTATTAACCAGCACAAATTTTTTCCCATGGATTTTGTTGGGCTGCCCTTGGGAAAAGTGCCCACTCCCAGTTGATTTAGCTGTCATGACAGGTTCATGTCAAACAAAAAATGGCCATAAATACTGGAGGCTGGGCAAGTTCACTTAAAGCTGAGCTTAGAGATGATAAACCACTTACATAGCTCTAGGGTTCTGGATTTATCTAGATTCTTAATAATTATCATATTGTCCATTGGACCAAGATTTTAAAGAGAGAAGAATAAACAAAATGTTCTTTTGACTATCTTATCCCACTATCATTCATGAAACAGAAAAGACTATGAAAGTTGAAGACAAATGCTCTACACCTCCTGACGTGTTAAATCATACTGTGGTTTATAAACAATGTAGCAAATCCACTTGAGATTTCACATCTTTAATCATAAGGATATAATTTTTACAACATTTTCCAAAGATGCATTGTAGAAATTAAGGGAATAAAGCAAGCAAAGACAATCCTTTTAGAAATGAAGACCAAGTACCAGTAGATGAACATGCAGCATTGTTAACTTCAGAATGGGCCAGAAGAAAGCACTCCATTGATGTCAATGGATGGATGGAAAGGTTATTTTCTAGTGTAGTAGTCCTTCAACTGGTGTAACAGAAAATATGTTACCATATTTTAGAAAAATAGAAAATGGGCTGGGAAAGTTTTTTGAACAACTGATAGCTTTAGGCATTTTGAAAGCTCATGGTTAAAAAGTATGCATTAGTTACTGTTGCAGTTTTTTTTGAAGCAATGTTGCTGTTTGACGGTGTCTCTAAACAAAATAAGAGAAATACAAACCAAACTGAAAGTCTGTGGCACATTAGTGTAGAATTTTAACAGGAATTCCTTGAATCCAGTATGCACACCTTATAAGGAAAGTAAGAGGTTACAACAGAATCCTTTTCTAAAACCAGAAGGTCAAAATGTGACTGCTTATTGGGGAGGAAGGGTGAAGTTAAGAAGAATTGAGGGGCTGGCCCCATGGCCATGTGGTTAAGTTCGTGGGCTCCACTACGGTGGCCCAGGGTTTCGCCAGTTCAGATCCTGAGTGCGGACATGGCACCACTCATCAGGCTTGCTGAGGCAGCATCCCACCTGCCACAACTAGAAGGACCCACAACTAAAAATATACAACTATGTACTGGGGGGATTTGGGGAGAAAAAGCAGGAAAAAAAAAAGATGATTGGCAACAGTTGTTAGCTCAGGTGCCAATTTAAAAAAAAAAAAAAGAATAATTGATATTTGAAAATTTTGAATGCAAGGGTTTTAGGTAAGGAAAAATCCTGAAAGGTGGAATGGCAATTCTTCTATTTTATGGGGTTTTAATTTTATCCCACTTAAGAGCACTAACAATCACTTTAAAGTCTTCTAAATCTTTTCATACATGACTGGGTCCTGTTCTCTCCGTTTAGCTCTTGTAGCAAGAAGGAAGTGATACATGGCTAAAGTTGGGGAGGAACATTATGCTAAGATACCCACGAACTCTTGGTTCAAATCTGGAACATACGAGAGTGTAGGAGTGCAAAATATTGGTGTTGGTGGAGTGTGGGGTGAAATGAAAAACTAGCACCCAGAACCACATCTATACTGAGAAAGATTAAAAATGTGGGAGCTAACAGAAATATCCATTTGGGGAATAAAGAAATTTTCATCTTCTAATTTTATTAGAGCAAGGTTTATCAAAATACTAACTTTATAGTTTGAGAATAAAATGGCTTTCATTAAATTAAAAACCTAAAGTTAAGGGACACAAAATATCCAAATGTGGATTTCAGAGATTGAAAAGTTAAGTAACATGCCAAGCAAAATTTGAACCAAACCTGCCATACTCCTTGAAATCCGATGGATTTCCCTTATTCCTTTAACAATAGATAAAAATAAATTTGTGTCACCCAATGACTAGAATCTAGCACTATAAACTCTAATTCCTTCTTAATGACACTGTACAGATTCTGTCTTTTTACTGTTATAACTTTGCTTTCCTTTGATTTGCCATCATTTGACTTGGTTAAACTCAGTTCTACTAAGAGAGTTCCAAACTAGTTAAATGACTACAGAGCAAATTTCTATTCTCAAAAAAGTAATAATCATAATAATCATATTATCTTCTCCCTCCTTTCTGACATTCCAACTGGTTATCTCATATCTCAAAGATAAGCACTGTTTACATGTTGATATGTATCATCCCAGACCCTTTCTCTATGTGTAACCGAAAATATATATTATATGATAGAATTACAAAATGTGTTTTACGAGGCAAAATCAAGTTTTCACCCATATACCCAATAGCCTCTTTTCACGTACTAAATTTATTACATACGCACTTAAGCTCCTATGCTCTGGACATGGATCTGTAGGCCTATTAGTATGTAATGAAAATATAATTTTTCCTGCATAAAGTATACTCATGTTTGATGTAAAATCTGTTTCCAAAGAAGTATGACCTTTCATACAGTATGTACTTGTTAAACATTTATTTTCTCTTGTATTCGTTTTTTATTTCTGTGTCTAACAGATTGCCACAAATTTCACAGCTTAAACAACACAAATTTATTCTCTCACAGTTTCCCTGGGTCAGGAGCTTATGTGCAGGTTAATTGGGTGCTCTGCACAGGATCCCATCAGGCTGAAATCAGGGTGTCAGGGGAGGCTGGTATCTCAACGAAGGCTCAGGGCCGTCTCACCTCATTGGTTATTGGCGGAATTCAGCTTCTTGCAGTTACAGGCCTGGGGTCTTCTGCTCCTGGAGGCTGCCCACCCTCCCGTCGCATTTGACCCTCTTCCACAACATGGCAGTTTGCTTTTCCAAGGTAAACTAAAATGCTCTTAAAAGAGCATCTTCTGCCTCTGACCTCTAGATCCTATTTTAATCAGCTCATCTAATTATGTTAGGCTCCCACAGGCTTATTTCCCTTTTGATTAACTTAAAGTCAACAGACTAGGGACCTGAACAGATCTGAAAATTCTCTTCACTTTTACCATATAATATAACCTAACAAAGAGAATGACTATCCCTTCCTACTCACATTACAGTCAAAAGCACAGGTTAATGCAGGGCATATACACCAGGGAACAGGGATCTTGATGTTATGAACTGAATTGTATGATCCCAAAATTCTTCTCTTGAAGTCTTTACCCCAGTCCCTCAGAACATGACCTTATTCGAAGACAGAGTCTTTACAGAAGTAACCAAGTTACAATGAGTTCACTAGGATGCACTCTAATCCAGTATGACTGGTAGGAGAAATTTGGACAAAGACAGATACAAAGATAATGCCATGTGAGTATAAAAGCTAACTATAAGCCAAGGAGAGAGGCCTGGAACACATTCTTCTTTCACAGCATTCAGAAGGAACCAACCCTGCCAACACCTTGATTTTGGACTAACGGTCTCCAGAACTGTGAGAAAATAAATTTCTGTTAAGTCACCAAGGTTGTGATAACTTGTTATAGCAGCTCAACAAAACTCATATAGAGACTACCTTAGAATTCTGCTTACCACGCGTTCTCTACCCTCTCTTACTTTCCCCCATTATTAGCAATATTTACTTCCTCATAATCTTCTGCACATCTCAATGCTGTCAATGCTGCACTGCATATTTTTGGGACATTTATTTAAGAGCTTTAACTATTTATTTAAAATATTTAAATTATGTGAAACATCCATACCTCAGAGTAGAATACTTGAAGAGCCACATATTTCTTCACTTCCTGGAAGCAATGTGACTAAGAATTATGTGAACTCTTGTGGATTTCAATCGGTTGCTCAGAAAGAGCAAGAATTCACTTGAGTCAGCATCGTTCAGTTTCTATCCCAAGTCTTGGAATAGCAACAACTAACATGTATTGAGGGATTTCATGTGTTCTTTATATGTACTGTTGCTCCATTCTACAGATGAGGAAGAAAATCCCAATGAAATTAAATAAATATCTTTCCAAGGTCACACAACTGAAGTATAATGGAGATTAGTTTCAGAACACGGATATTTCCAGAGCTCCATGACTGGACAGGTTTGCACTAATCAAATGTACAGGATACTAATGAATAACTCACAATGCTAGCATATTAGTATGTGTAGGGCATCTTTAGCCTAGCTTTAATGTAACTAAGAAACAAGTGATAATCAGAAAGATTTTTTTTTGGTCAGTGTTAGTTAGGACCACTTTTGGTTTTCCATTCATAGACTCAAAAATTAAAGGTTAAACAGGGTGGAATTTCAATTCCCTCTAATGTAAAAAATGGTCAAAAGCTAGTCAGTTAAGAAGAGATGGTCACACCACAACTACTTCCCATTTTCCCTGTGTCTCACTACAGCGAAGCATTTATCCTCAAGGCTGTAGCTATTGCATCTACATTACAAGTAGCAGACTGGAGAGAGGCTAAAAACTCCTTCCTTTAACATGTTCTTACTGTCTTCTCCAATAATTTATTTTTGCTAATATCACCTTAACCAGATCATAATTCACTACAAGGAAAATAGTGAAATGTATTTTTAGTCGACCTTTAACATACTACATAAATATGAATGGAAATGGGGAGACAGTGGCATGTTGCTGTAGAAAACCAAAAATTTCTGCCTCAGTGAGTGTACCAGCTACGAAGCAATTAGCTACTCTAAACTCCAATTCACATTCGATCAATTAGAAAGGGAATTTGATAGTTCACATAGTTGAAGTCCAAAGGAAAAATTACCTAAGTAATAGGAGAATCTGGAAGTCAATTATGCCAATGAGAATGCACGTTCTCTCAGATTCTCTACTCTCTTGCCTTCAATGATTTCTTCATCTCTAAATTTGAGTCCCTTTATGTCCGTGTAAGTTGCCATCAGACTTGTGCTTTTCCTGTTCACATCCAGCAGGAAGAGAAACACTTTCCACCTGAAATTTGGAAACATGATAATTCCAGCAGAATTATTAAGCAACTTTAGCACACATGCCCATACAATGTTTAAGAAATCATCGCTTGAATTTTATAAACTTATTAGCCTGAATTTAAAATATAAGGGAGTATCAGACACCTAAACTTTTTCCATTTAATAAATAAGAAGTTAGAACAAACAGCATCAGATGATCTTGATTAACATTTCATTTAGGTGATGACAAAGCCTGCTGAACTTTTTTCTGACTCACAATACGATAATTTCTTTATGAGCAAACTGTAACGATTCCATATATTAGTGTCTCATTTTTAAATATTACTGGAAATGAAAACTAACACGATTCTCCCTTATCTAAGACTTTTGCTTAAAACTATTATCTTGCTGGAATTATTTCCAAAGATTTGTTGATACAACTTATTAGATGGAAGTTTCTTTTACTTAGCCAGTTTTTAGGTACAAGTTTATTCCATCTTAGATAAATTTTAATATGCTTCTAATTTGTGAAATATCCTCTCTGATTTATATGAATTTTAATCAACTAAAGTAAATTTCTTGGATTTTTATACATTGATTTTATTAATTTGGTTCCAAAACAATAATTTTATCTTCAGATTAGACGGATGCTTTTCATGCTGCTTCCCAATCACCCCTCATATGCGATTTTATTTTATGGGACTTTTATTATTACAAAACAAGAAATAAAAATAGCATTTTATGTTCAGTAGACTTAGGGATGAGAATACAGGGAACACAGATCTAATTTTGGATTCTGTTCTGATATTGATACTTTTGAAACATATTAATTATAAAATGGAACATTCCAAAGTAGAATGAAAGAAATAATTATTACTTGAAAACTATTAGTCTTGTTATTATAGTCTTATCAATAGAGTGCAAAAATAGTAAGTTCTCAGATAAGAAATAAAGAAACAAACAAATAAATAAATAGAAGAGACAACACAAAGCTTTCCAAACTTCTTTGATAGCATGAGGTTGGAAGAAATAATACTGCTTCTTCACAGATGTGGCAGTGTTACAAAGACTGCTATCCAAGTTTTTATAAACACAGACCTGGACTTATTCCTTATCTTCTGAGGCATTTTCTTCTTCGTTTATCTGGAAAGTTACAGTATCAGTTGTTTACTTACACTTAGACCTTAAAACAGCTTATTTGTATACCTTAAAATGTGAACAGCTCACAAGTAGGGCTCTCCCAATGACTGGAGTATTATAAAATGTCTTAGAGTTAAGCCATCTGAGAGTGAATTCCCATTTTCTTATTGCCTACTTAGGACAAAAAAAATGAGCCTGGGAAAAAGAAGAAGAAAGAGTAAATTAATTCCAAGATGGCATTAACAGCAAGGACATCTGCTACAATTTACCAGAAACAAAATCAAAACTGCTTTCTCTCCACTTCCACACACATCCAAAACGATGTTTAGAGTAAGCATATTCTTATGTCAAATGACTTTATTATATGTACTAGAGCTTTTCTCAGCACGCAAATTACTTTTTCAAAAAGTATGTTTAAATTTCAACAGTAAACATCAAGTTGCGTCTCTTTGCTTTTTAAAAAAATAAAACATTATGCTAAGTGATAGAATCTAGACATAAAATGCCACATATCATATGTTTCCGTTGGTATGAAATACCCGCAATATGCAAATCCATAGCGATAGGAAGCAGATTAGTGGTTTCCAAGGGCTGAGGGGAGGATGGAATGGGAGTGACTATTTATTTAATGGGTACAGGTTTCTCTTTGAGGTGATGAAAATGTTCTTGAACTAGATGGGGGCAATGATTGTACAACATTGTGAATGTACTAAATACCAGTTAATTGTAAGCTGTAAAATAGTTAAAATGGCAAATTTTATGTTACGTGTATTTTAGATAGATGAGTACAGCTAAAAATAGATGTTGATAGATTCTTTCAGTTGGTTGAACCATAAGTACATTCTTTAGTAAGAGTGCTAAAATGTTAAGGAGAATGTGAAAAATACAACACTTAATATTGTCTTAATTAACAATATGGAAGGAACTTTAAGAATATGGAAGACTTATTTAGCTTGTATACAATTAAAAAGGACATCTAAATGTGATTATTCAATGACTGAAATATTTTACATAAAGATTTTGAAAACTACACTTTAAAAAGAAAAAACATGTCAAAGCTGAAACAACATCCTCAAATTGGCAGCAACCTACAAGAGCTGTGGATTAGGAATTAGTAAATATTTTTACATTAATTTTCAGGCTTATAAGAATTATAATACACTGGAATCATATGACTCATAGCTCCAATCAGAGTCCATTTCAACAAATTGAACCTCAATATTATTCATCAGTGGCATGAAATCTACAGTATTAGTTTGAATAGTAAACATGTACATATGTTATAAATGAATCTAATGCTTTGGAAGGTGATCTTTAAAATCATTCAAATAGGTAGTTTTGTTCCTACCATTTTTTCTTCACCATGTATTGGAATATAAGATATATGGAAGGACATACTGGCATATTAATCAAGTCATTCAAGGAACATAATTACCCAACTTATGCAAATATTGCTCTATATAATTGTATTAATGTCTTAACATTGAAAAATGTTCGTCGCCATACATAGAATGCTTAACTTACAGTACCAGTTCCAAACCAGAGAGAAATTATTTCATGAGTAGTAGACTAATGAATGGGTCAATGCTGAATATGTTCTTTTCCCTATATACTTAGAAAAGTTGGAAGAGCCAGGCAAAAATATCTCTTTCATATATGAAATCCCTAGAGAATTAAATATAGAGTTGTTTCTGCTTTCCCTTCCTCCTTTTCCTGGAGATCTATAATAGACATACACTGAAACTTTGCTATTTTGGGATTTCCCCTTCCCATCATTAGAGTGATTTCCAACATCTATGGGGTTTTTTTTTGGTGAGGAAGATTAACCCTGAGCTAATATCTACTACCACCAATCCTCCCCTTTTTGCTGAGGAAGACTGACCCTGAGCTAACGTCTATCCTGATCTTCCTCTATTTTCTATGTGAGATGTCTACCACAGCATGGCTTGATAAGCCGTGCATTTAGGTCTTCACCCAGGCTCCGAATCTGTGAACCCCAGGCCACTGAAGTGGAGTGTGCAAACTCAACCACTGTGCCACAGGACTGGCCCCACTAGCATCCATGTTTTTGTTATTTGGTCTAGGAGGGAGCAGATGGATCCATGCTGGGCCAATAATATTTTCAGGAACAGAGAAATTTAGACTAAGAGACAGTTTGAAATATCCAGCAATACTTTCTGCTCAAGTCTCCAGGGATTAACCAATTCTAAGCATTCCTAAAATAGGACTCTTCAATTCTTCTTTGTTTTTTATGAATTACCCCAGTATTCTTAAAATGTTTTCTATTTTACTTACAGTTGTTTGTATCCATTTTTTCCTGTATTTTCTTTGTTCTTCCTTTGAGTAGAGATTTTAAGTAAATCTCGCTCGCTTATATGCCAAAAGTAATAAGAAAAGTAATTATATGCCTATACTCTAGAATTGACAAAAAATGGTATTTGGTTTGAGTTTTGAACTGGAGATAAGGATATAAAGATCAAATTATTTAAATAAGCTTTAGAAAAAGAGCATAAATTCTCCATTATTTTGTGAAGAAAATTCTAAATGTTTTCTGTTCACTGCTTAATACGTATCTAGTAATCAGAAATTTAAATATATTTTTGTGTGTATACACATACACAGTATTGGAAAAATATCTAAAATTATTCTAAAGTAGATTTTTGAATAATGATATATTTCCTATTGAAATTATCATGTTGTCTTTAAATAAGAAACAATATTAAACCCACAATATATTTTTTATTTTTACTCTGTGAAGAAACCTTTCCTCTTGTTTGGGTCAGGTAAATTTGGAACATATATAATTTTATTTTTTATTGTAAATAAAGAAGAATTATTCCTGGCTAGCTTGGTTAACTGATATAGAAACTAAATTTGAACAAAAGAAGAAGAAATACTCTCTGATGAGAGGCACATTTGAACAAGACTGCATAAAATCTGTTTTTCTCAACAGTAGTCAAAAACTGAAATAATAAAGAATACGGAATCTGAAAGTTTCCAAATAGAAACACATGTAACATTTAGAGGTTTAAATAAATCCTTAATGTTTATTTCATGGCATTATATTTGGGGGGATCATTTTTTAGAAGACAACCTCTACAAAATCCACCTCACACGCACTCTCGCGGGCTCATCCTGGCTGTGGCATTGTTGTCTGAAGTTCACTGGTTACCCATTGACGTAATTTAGCAGAGTTGGCACATTGGTATCCTTAAAACTACCAAGGAAATTTTAAGGAAAAAAGTAATAATTCTCTCTGACTTTCATTTAGTTCATCTATAAAATGGAGACTAGGAGGGGAATAAAATAGTATTATTTGGTTATTCCTCTACCTTAATATTTGACTGTGTCTAGCATCTCAGATTAAACAAAATATTTTCTCATTCTCACCATCTGGTAAAATTTAACATGTCATCATCTTCCCAGGCCACAATGTATTCTACAGTGGAGCTTGCTCTATTTCAGAGTTTAAAATAGACCCAGCTTTTCAATGTAGTAAACGCACCTTTGTTTTGGCTCCCAAGTTCCATAATACAAATCTTCAAACAAAGCAAAAATTTTAACCAAAGTTTATCTTTGATTCCTCTCCACATCATCTTTTTCTTATCTCTTAGAAGACTTCGGAATGTTTTAAATTGACTATCGCTAGACATTGGACTGCCTTTTTACTAGGCAGAAAGATTTTCCTATCTTTATTCTATAATACAATAGTCGTCAAAGACACTAATTCAGCGCTTTACAATTTAGAAAATATTTTTACATGTAGACTCGAAGTTCAAACCTGTTACAATTATGACAGTCACTATGAAAAATGGTATTTTCCCTGTATAAAAGAAAAAAGTGAGACATAACTCACAAGATAGGGAATTTAAGGGGTGTGTGTATGTGTGTGTGTTTGTGATTAATATGGATGGGGAGGTTGGAATAAAAAGTTACCTCTGAGTTTATCCTGTGGCAGAAAAAAATCGGTTTTTTCCCTTTGTGAAATATACAATATAAGAAATTTCTTTGCAGTATGTGTGTATGTTTGAGATTATCTAATCTAGGAGTTGGATTGAAGAAATTAAATTAGTTATCCTCTTGTGTTTGGCAGAAAAAATTATATCTTTTCCACCTTTGAAAATATACAAATACTTACCTACTGTGGTATACTTAGGATTCAGAAAGAAAGTATACGTTGCCATAAAATGTATCATGAACAAAGATATTGTCTGTTAATTGAGAAGATTAGCTGAAAGAATATTCTGATGTATTCAAACTACCCTGGTATTATTTAGGATACATAACACTAGCTACTCTAAAATATAACCCCCAAATATCAGTGACCTGACATCATAAAACATTATTTTTTGCTCACATCAAAGTACAGTGTGGCTCATTAGGGAGCTTTGAGGCTTTCTTTCAAGGATCCAGACTCCTTTTACACGAGGTTCCAGGGCATCTGCATCACTGAGCTGGAGAATGGAGAATGAGAGGGAGGATGGAGAAGACACGTGTGATCTTAACTATCCATGCCTGAAACTGACGCTGTACTTCCTCTCACTCGCCTCATCATGCTCCAGGGAGCATAATCACATAGCAGCACCTGGAAGCAAGAAGGCCGGCCAGTATAGTTTAACTCTTTGCTCATGAAGAAAAACAATAATAATAAGTATTTATGGAACACATACCATTGTCTCTACCACAGTTTGTCATTCTGTTACCAAATATGCCTTACACTCTTATTCCCACCAGGGCAACATTGAATTTCGAGAGATTTAGAAAGTTTTTAGAAAGTCTCCACGGGATATTTCCTTTTCCAAAATCATTAAAATTATATTTTACCACTGCCTTGATATGAAGGTAAATATGTTAACTTTATATATTAAATATTTTATTTGACCTAAGAATTTATTTTCTCTTAGGATTTTAAAAGAAAACAAAATTTTGTGGGCTCCTAAAAGTATTATGGGACATAAATAGGCCTTGTGTCAACTGTACCTAATGGATACTTTATTGTCCCTGCTTCCCAAACATAAAATCCTTATCACCTACCTTAAGGTAGAGGAGCCAAAGCACTGTGGAATCATGGCCTCAAAGTCAAGGTTCAAGAGCTCCAGGTGACGTGTAGTCCGCTCCATCAAGTACAGATATGGTTACTCTTCTCTGGAAAACTTTGAAATAAAGAGGTTAGTTCACATTCCAAACCCTTTGCACAATGTGGAGCCACAGACAGGATAACCTCCTTGAAATACCCTACTTCGAAAAAGTAAGCCAGCCCAGTCGTTACTGATTCATAGAATGCTAGATTTCTAGCCATGTTAGAATATTGTGGGACAAGCTTTCTGTGGTTTCTTAAATGTGGCGGTGAAGTGTATTTACTTTTTTAGACTCTAGTTCTCTTTTTCTATCTATCCCCTTCCTCCACGGTCCCCGGCTCTACCCTCAAGGGATTGGTTTATCATCTTTCATGGACATATTTTCAGAAGCTTTGAGAGAATGCTTTCTTTGGGGGCTATATAATATTCACAGTTCACTTCCTATTCACAGCAGGTTGTCTTAAGCCCTAATGAAAGGTAAGAATTAACATGTCCCAAATTGATGCCCTGTGGACTACCCTCCAAAGAGGAAGTAGACTTTCTGAAGAGCAAGATCATTTGAGAATTTAACCTTGCTTCATGGAAATCAGCTAGAGATGAGTATTAGCATCAGTAATCCTTGTTGAATGCTGAACTGGCAAATCAGGAATGAAAATCACTAGTTTGACAAGTCCTAGAACTACAGTTGGAAAGCTTGGACCCCAGTTCCAATCACTCTAGGAGAGGAGCTTATGCTCTACCAAATATTAATCCTGAAGAGGAAGAACAAAGCCGGAGGACAAGACAGGTACCACTTTATAGTAGAAACTAGAAATAGTCTTAGAACCCAGCTTGTGATCACATGAGGGAAGGGACTGATGTTTCCCAAATCATTTATCTTAACCCCACAGCCCAAAGTCAAGGGTTCATCTCACAGCATCTGACATTTAATTTTGCTCAATATTAATATCATTACCTATAGAATGTAATTGGCAATAATTGACCTCTTAATGTGACCACCTCTACAAGTTTCTCCCAATAAACAATGTTTTCAATCTTTTATTTCCTACTTTTTGCAGTTTTCTAACCATTCAAGTCCTCAAATTCCTAAATTATAAGAATGTATTTTCACGTCGGTTTAGAAACTAACCATTCTTCTCCTGAGCTCGTCTTTTTCTCTTAGGACTTTTTCAAGTGGCTAAAAACCATCCATTCACATTAAAACTTTATTCTAACTACTTTAGAAGAAGACACCAGACGCACAATCTTGAGGTTTGCCTCCTAAATTATCACAGGCCATAATTTTTCTAAATATTTGCAACTGGAAGACATGCATCACCAACTTTCTAGCCACTAATCTCAATTTCTTGCTGTCCACTCCCAAACTCCTAATCCAAAGCCAAACACTTAAATTTTTTGTTGCACCAGAACTCCACTCACTTGTACCAATTTCTTTATAAGTTAAGGGATATAATACTAGTTCTCTCAAAATTTAACCTGAGATATTCAGATTAACCTGGAATTATGAGCCAGATAATTAAGGAATGAGACAATGGAAAAGGTATGTATATTTTTGACCATTTTACTCTGGAAGTCACACATCATTTCTATTCTTATTCCATGCAACATTTTGTCACTTAGATCAACATAGAAGACAAGAAGCTGGGAGAAATGGTCCTGCTGTTGACCAAGAAGGAAAGAAGTCAGGTTTGTTAATGCATTGCGATGTCTTTCCTTTCTAACTTTACTAAAATAGTTGAGTTGCTAACAATTAGATGCCTTACAGCACCTGATTAGTTTCAAAATAGAAACTAAATCAGCTCCAGATTAGTTGTTCTGCTTCTGATGGGATGTGGACCTGATTCTAAGTGACAGGAGCAGTGAGTAATGTAGAAGTTTACTCCTTCCACCTCCAATACACACATACTCTCAAAGTACTGCAGCCATGCCATTATGCAAGAGGATTTAGTGACACTGGATCTATCAATTATATCTAAAGGGAAATTATTCCAACTAATGAGTTAGTTACCTGCCTTATGTCCAAGAGTAAGAGAATAAAGTGAGGAGAAGGGTGAAGATAGTTGGAATTTTGCACTTACAAATTCTGCTCAACCAAATTATGGTTAGTCTTGGTGTCATGTTGACAACAAAGCTAAAAAATGTAATAGGCTTCATCCAGAACCCAGTGTTACTTGGTCTGAGAATGAATACAGGACTGAGAAAACACAGCAACACAGCAAGAAAGTAACCTCAGAGTTAGAATCTCATAAATTCCAGGAACTTTCCCCATGTCCCAGTCACTCCTTACTTGAGACACATGTGGTTATGAGAAACTAGCCTGATTGGGCAGACTACAACAATTCAGCAAAGTCATCAGCTCCAGGGTGCTGTCAGCTTTTATAACATTCTGTTTATGAAGGCTCCTCAGTGGTACATGATTAGCTTCCATTCATGAATGCAATGGAATCTTATCAATGCCAGTTACTTACTACTAAAAAAATTGCTTTGACATTGAAGTAGAAGTGGTTGTCCCAGGATGTAGTTATCCTTACTGAATTCTTGTAAATCTTGGATCTGGATCTGGTATGCTCCTATAAATTCTCTGAGTGAGTGTTTCAAGGACATTTAAAAAAATTAACTTTTCCGTGTTTCTGAGACTAGAAGAAAGTTCAGAAACCAGCTGTTAAGCTTTTCCTTTCAGAGTCATTCCCATCTCTATTATGCAATATGCAAATATGTCTCTGCCCCACACTATTATTAATCATTTGAATAAAGAATATAGTACTTTCTCATTTTAACTCTAAAGTAGGTGGGTACTTAGCCTTCAAATATGACCCTACCATGAGCCACATCTTCCATTATTCATCTCCTTGTGTAGTCCTTCTCAGACTGAATCTAGGCTGACCCTGTGAGCATAGAATATGTCAGAAGGGATGACAATTCAATTCCAAACTAGCCTTCATGAGAGTTGTCAACTTACTTGGATTCTCGTTTTGGGTCTACCTGATTGGCTATATAAGAAATCTGGCTGCACTACTGGAGAGACCTTATGTAAAAGTCACATGGAGAGAGAGAGAGGCCTTTTGACTACATGGAGAGAGAACAAGAGAGATTGAGGCACAGACATGGGAGCATCCTATGCCAGCCTCCGGATGACTTAAATGCCAGAAGCCATCTGACTGCAACCGGTTGAAAGGTCTGGAGCAAAATAGCAGACTTGCTTAGCGAAGCCCAGTCAACACACAAAACCATGAGAGATAATAAAAGATTTGTTGTTTCAAACCACAACTTGCATGGTGGTTTGTTATGCTCCAGTAGATAACCAAAATAGTATGATACAGAAATAAAATACTATTTATGAAGTGAGAAGTCATGCTACTGTTAAGGATAATGAAATAACCAAGGTGAGCCTGCAAAACTAGCTGGCCAGAAATTCTGGGATCTGGATGCCAATCACAAATAGGATTATATATGAATATTCACTGTTACAAAGTTTCACTCCTCTTAATAGAGAAACAAATGAAAGTGCTAGGGAATATTGTAATAGGGGCTATGCAATCTCTCAAAGTAGCATGAAAGCGATTTTGCTATAGTTACATATCCCAAGACTAGAACAATATCTTCCAACTCAGAGTCCAGAGCTTCTCCATTATATCTTGCCATAACGTAATACCAGTGTTTAAACTCCCAAAGTCTCTTAGTATATTATTTTATTTACCTGAAAAGAAGAGTTATAAATTTTGATCCTAAATGAATAGTGATTTAATCAAAATTGCCCATAATAGTTAAAGCTGTTTCAATATGTATTTTCAGTGGGATCAGTTGTGGGGATGAGTATCATATAGGGTGTTAGTATTACCTGCATTAAATGGGCACAGCAAGAACCATCAGTTCTCACCACAATCTCTCATCATCCTCTGACACAAGTTTACTTAAACTGCTGGTAGTTCATGGATCTGTGACAAAGGCAAACTTAAGCCACATCTTGTATCCTCATTATTATCACATGAAAAACAACCAGCTTAGGCTTGATTACTGCATGCTCTCTTCCCATTCCAGAATTCTTTGATTCTATGCTTTTTAGAACGTTTGTTAGAAAGATCTTTGGAGTTCATCCAGCTCAGTGACTATGTGGCATTGGTTTTTAACTGAAGAATCCCTGATTCTTTAAAACCTGATCTTTTCTTTCATTAATATTAGTGCAGAAGCTAGTCTCTAATAATTATTAGATGCAATTATCACCTTCTCCAGCATAACAACTTGCTGTTCTGAGACAAACATCAAAGCATAAGGACAAAGCCCCCATCTATTCAACTTCATGCTTGAATTTTTGACATAATCAGCTTTATACTGCTGATCTCTAAGGTCCTTCATTCTGTTTAAAGTTTGGCTTAAATTAACTTGCACTTAATTTGCTATTTCCCCTTCTTACAAATTGTGTCGCTGGGGCTCTTTTGTCATTAAACCTGAGAACTAACAGAATTTATGCTTCTACAAGTCACCAACCCCTGTAAAGGATTTTACCCATTCACACCATAGCACCTCCTATGTTACTGTCATTTTAACCATTCCCAGGAAAGTCGCATTGATGGTTTATTGAGTGGTGAAGATCAGAAAAATAGACTTTTTTCTTTAGGTGCACAAATTTAACACCTCGTTGCCAGCAAAGATATAGTCCTGAATATTGAAACTTTCTGATTTCTATCCTAACCGGTAGTGATAGAAAATAGAATTAATCAATTTCCAACATCTGTTAGCATCTTTTATGTAATGTATACCATCTATTTGAGAGATATGTAATAGCTAAATTTAAATTGATATTTGTCCCCTCTGACAATTTTCCCCAGGATATAAATGTGAGAATTATCTAAAAATGCAAATCTATGCAGGTTATTTAAATACTAATCTTATATAATAGAAATTTTGTGAAAAGACAAAAGTCTTACAAAACTTTTAAAATTTTATTTCACGTTTTTGAAGGTTGAAATGGGCCCCTCTCCTGTTCAAGAACTATAGTTTATCTATTTAATCACTTTTATTTTTTCGTGAAGAGCAAATTTATTACCAAATAAAGGCATATAATACTCTTTTATATATTGTCAATATTGTATGTACTTTATTAATTCTCTTTGTAAATTACTATTTTGTGTTTTTCTTTCTGAAATCTGGCAGAATTTACCAAATAATTTAGCCACTTGTAATGGTCAAATTTTATTTTTCAGTTTTTTAATTTTCCATTTTATTATTCACCATTTTCTGTTTAACTTTTGATCTTTTGTTTTTTTCTATACTGTTAAAATATATTTTTAGTAAAGCAAGAATCTCTTCCTTTCTTAGTAAAGAGAGCATTAATGTCAGTATATATTCTTTTCAATAATGCTTTGGTCCTTTGGATTTTAAGGTTATGTATATACTGCATTCTCTAATTTCTGGTGAGCTAGCTCACATATAGTAGACCATTTCAAATTTCCCTTGTGCGTTAATTGTTGTTTTACTGCACTGAATTCAGGTACAATCTTTCGATGCTACAGAACAAGGCAGTGGTGGTGAACAGCGTGGGTTTGGGAGCTGTTGAGACCGACAGAGGGAGCTCCTCTGTTGCCGCCTCTGCCTAGCTCTGAGGCTTGAACAAGTTAGTGTAAAATATGGGAAATTATATTCTTTCACTTGCTGTAATATTAAAGGATATTTGTAAAATAAAATATACTCATAGACTATGAAATTCTCCCTTGTAAAGTATACTATTTAATGTATAGCATGGTGACAATATTTAGTGATACTGTATAAAATACTTGAAATTGGCTAAGAGAGTAGATTTCAAATGTTCTCACCACAATAAAATGATAACTTGTGAGGTTATGGATATATAAACTAGCTTGATAGTAGTAATCATTTTGCAATGTATATGTGTATCAAAACATCATGTTTTACACAATAAATATATACAATTTCTACCTCTCAAATATACTTCAATAAAGCTGGAAGAAATTTATAAATAAAAAATAAAGTATACACACTGCAGTATTTAGTATATACAGACTGTGCAAACATCACAATCTAATTTTAGAACATTTATATTATCCCCCTAAAACATAGGTATTAGCAGTCACTCCCCATTTCCTCCTGTCTCCAGCCCTGGACAACCACTAATCTACTTTCTGTCTCTATAAATTTCCTTTTTCTGGACATTTTATACAAACATAATCATGTAATATGTGGTCTTTTGTGACAAGCTTCTTTCACGATGTTTTCTTAATGTTTTCAATGTTGATTCACCATGTACCATGTGTCAGTACTTCATTCCTTCTCATGGAAGAATAGCTCTTATCCCCTTTGGTAGCAGTGTAAGGAATTGATTTTGATCCTTCTCGAATGGTCACATCATTTCTAGTGCCTTTTTCTTTTACTTTTATGGTCTTATCTTCTGGTCATCTCTGTAAATGGATTGATGGGTCACTTAGATTTTGTCTCTGTTGAGTGACAGACAACAGAGTACGTGGTTTGCCAATGTTTTAAGTTTGTCTATTTTGCCTATTTCGATCTCAAATCGATGAAGAATTTCATGCCCTTTGGGAAGTGATTATGTAGACTGGAGATTTCTATATTTCTTTGTTTGTACTTGACTCATGGCTGTAATTTTAGAATTGAAGCTATAACCATCCTCTCTGTTTTTTGTTTATTTAAATGTCTGCAATTCACAAAGGCCTTTACCTCTGATTGTGTGAGTGTATAATATTTTCCTAACTCTGGATGGTATTACCAAATTAGATAATGAAATCTCTTAAAATAAGTCTGCTGTGATTGGCTTACAGATAAATACATGCTTGTATAAATTGGACATTCCTAAAGGTTTCAGAAATTATGGAAATTGCAACCCAAATAGTTTCAATGTGGAAAAAAAAAGAAGTTTTAGTATAGGAACTAACTCAGAAACATCTTAAGAATTTAAGTTCACATAATTTAGGGTAATTCTTTGTAAACAGGACAACTGACTAATTTTGGTTTAATACAAAAATTATCTTCTCTGATTTATCAGTGCTGAGTATAAAATACACAGTTTTTTTTCTTGTGTATGTTCTTCCTAAACTCACACTCGTTTACTGATTGAATAAGCTATCATTTTGTTAAGTTCTGCAAGCAACTTTTGTCTTCCTTTCTGTCTCCATTCTCTGCCTGTATTACATATATGCATAGCCATATTCTCAACTAAATTTAAAACAGTGTTTTGTATTTATTGCTGCATTTTCCTCTCAATTAGTAAAGTGAACTGCAAGTAATGGACACTACATTTTTTTTAAAAAAGCAGTATAAATAAATACCAGCTTTTATTTTTCTAATAGGTAATATTTGTAAACATTTAATAGAAAGCTACTTACCTATTTTAAATTGTATTCTTAATAAATATTTGACATTAAAATGGATGATCATGTTAAACAAGTTCACTTTCAGCAGAAAAAGAAATGTTGAAAAATAAATACAACAACTATGATGTTTAATTTCCTAAATTAGTCACAGAAAACTGAGCTAATTCACAATATGATATACACTTACACACACAAATGCATACTTGTAATATTTCAAATAATGTTTTACATTTAACCCTGAAGTTGAAACAAAGTGCCTAGGGGCCAGCCCCGTGGCCGAGTGTTTAAGCTCATGTTCACCACTTCGGCGGCCCAGGGTTTCACAGGTTCCCATCCTGGGCACAGACATGGCACCACTCGTCAGGCCATGCTGACGTGGCATCCCACATAGCACAACCAGTGGCGATCACAACTAGGATATACAACTATGTACTGGGGGGCCTTGGGGAGAAAAAGAAGAAGGAGAAAGAAAAGGAGATTGCCGACAAATGTTAGCCCAGGTGCCAATCTTTAAAAAAAAAAACAAACAACAAAGTGCCTATAAATACATTCTCATTGCTATTCTTGATTTTGTGAATTTGTTTACTTTGCGAAGGTCTCTCTTGGCAGTCGGTAATGGAATTCTTTTGAGGAATGCTCTCAATAGGTTGCCTCAGGAAGTACTTAATTTTATTGAATAATATGTCAGTGCCAGATATCTCTTATAAGAAACTTGATTCCTCTAGGAAATGTGTTCATTTGTGTGGCTTTGAGATAAATAAGTTTGGAAACTGGTCAGGAGGGATTCAGCTCTTTCATCGCTTTTGTTAAAAGTAATATGGGCACTGTCACAATTTCTCTGGAAACTCTGGATGTATCAGACAGTTGTAAAAGTTTCTGAAAAATATACCTAAATCTCTTAGGAGAAGCACTGGAAACCTCTAAAATGTTCAGAAAAATATAAAAGGATAAGCTAATATTTAAAATGAATTAACTAATACTAAAAGGGAGTAACTAGAACTAATGTGTAGGTTTTGGAAATAAAGTGCTTAAAGAATTCAGAAAACATACTTGCCAAACATCTACCCTCAACCGCATCCTCCCCAACAGAGTCAGAAACAAACACCCAGCCACATCTGCCTGGGAGCAGAGTGAGAGGGCAGGAGGTTTTATGCATAATTAATAGAACATCAGAAATCCACCTTAAATCAGACTGCAGAAAACATGCATTCAATAAATAAGATCTGTATCAGAATAAAAAGATTAATATGATAATGGTTAATAATAAATTGTTAATAACAGATTATTGAGATTATCATTGATATGTAAATATATGATTTACAGTTTTGCCGAAGTTAATAAACGGAAGAGAAGAAAGAAAGGGGAAAACTTGTAATAATATAAAAGATTCTGATTTAAGAAAATTGATTTATAGATAGAAAAATTTAATCAATAGTTAGGCAATGAATCAAGGAATTGAGTAGAAGAATGGATTACAAATCAAAACTCCCATTTTGCGTAAGAATAAAATGTAAATGTCAAAAGACTGAATATGCTCAAAAATTAAATATGCTGGAAATTATAGATTATTATAGTAGGAGACTAAAATATATTTTCTTTTAATTTTTTGAAATATTTAAGGAGAAAAGAGATCATGATTGAAGGGGAATCTCTCAGGGAATTAATGTAGCCATTTCTCATGATTTCTTTTTTTAAAATTCAATTGATAAAAATAGTAATACAAGACCTTACAGCTGGGTACCGTAACCTGGTCACGTTGACACATAAATTAGCCATCACATATGGCTCCCTGGTTTGCCTACCTCTATGAAACCTCAGGCCTCCTTCATTTTCTGAGATATTTTTTATTAATGATCGGTCTTCGTCTTGCAATAGCCTGAAATAATCTCCTTAATTGTCTGGGGCATTTTGTCTTTTACATTTTCTTACTGTTCACAACTACTGCATTGACTAACTCTCTTCTTCACAGTCACGATGCTCTCAGACTTATCTCTAAATCTTTCTCTCTCACTCACCTTTTAAACTATTAGAATCTGATTTATATTATTTAACTAAAATTGCTTTCAGAGCATCAGTGCCTCTTCATTATCACACTCAATAAACTTTTCTCAGGACTACTACTTGATCTGTCTAGCATCTAGTAATCTTTACCATTTCATCTTCAAAACTTTTTTTTTTTTTACTGACATCATTGATTCTGTAATTCTGGCTATCGACCCACTTTTTAGGTTTCTTCTTTTTCAGTCCTTTTTTATAGGCTCCACTAAACACATGTGTTAAATTTGGATCTTCAGAATTCTTTCCAAGGTGTATTTTCAGCTTAAACTTCCTGGGTGCGGTTATTGGTTATTATGGTGGCTTCAATAATCATCTGTATCCTGATTATTTCAAATCAAACAGCAATAATATCAGTGCTGATGTTCAAATCCACAAATCTAGCAACTTTTTACCATGTGCAGTTGTATGTTTTACAAACTCCATGAATCATGATTACAAAAATGAACAGAATTGCCCTTTTCAAAGGTGCCCCTATAATTGAGTACCATATTTCTTTTACTATCATTCACATCAGGTCTTTCCATTACAATCCATATCTATAAATTACAAAGCCCCATTTATTCACTTATTCATCTACCACATATTTTTCTGAAAACATGTGGTACACATTAACTCAACGGCTTTCTAAATAATCCCACTATCTCCAGTTTTGCTTCCCTCTAATCCAAACTTCACAGGGAGCTCAGAATGATCTTTGTAAATGTAAATGTACCCATGTCACTCTGCTCCACAAAGCCTTTGAAATGACTCCCCACTGTGCTTAAGGTAAAAGCTCTAGATCCTAGTGATGGTTTGTGAGGTTTACTCTGCCCTTTTTATCTTTCTGGTTTACCACTAATCTCTATCTCCTGTACAAAATGGAATCATACTAAATGTTCTTCAGATCTCTAAATGCATCACACTTTCTCTCAAGTCTGTGTCATTACTTAGGGTTACTCCTGTCTGAAGTACCTGTGGCCCTTCCTCTTATCAACAATATCCTTCATGTGTTACCCTGGCACGTTGTGCTCTCTCTACCTTAGCATGTAGTACACTATAGGGTAATTGCTGACGTGTCTGTTGACTCTAAAATATGCTATTAGCTCCATGATGTTAAGACCATAATTTTTTTGTTGCTTACTCCTTACCCCAAAACTAGCATAGTGTGTGACAATAGTAACAGCTAAGTAAATTTTCTTTTTTTTAGTGAGACAATGAAAGGATATTTGATTTTTGCAGCAGGGTGGGTAATTGAAATCCATATTTTTTTTCTATTTTAGATTGTCCGGTGTGTTATGGAGTATCTTTGGGAAATGAATCTGTATACTGTCTGATACTCAATACCACTATGTTCTTTCATCTTTCTCCTGAAAAGCAAATAGGACTATATGATTCTTGCTACTATTTTTAAGCCAGGTACACTGATGTCTCTGAGCTCCAAGTCAAAGAAAGTTTGCCTTTCTCTTGTGGGTAGCAGGATGGTCACTATCTGAAGGTCTGAAATTAAGTTTATTTTTGTGTAACTATTATATAATGTCAAAAAACGCTGTTTCAAATTTCTCCTTGAAAATTTTGCTACCTTTCTGATAGTAAATTAAGGAAAAGCCTACACATGAGCATCTCAAAAATAAGGATGTGTATATATGTGTGTGTGTGTGTGTGTGTAGTTGGATGTTATCATGCACCTTTAATTTCCAACCTGAATGAAACAGTAAACGTGAGAAATCACCCACTGACCTACCTCCAACCCCAGCCCCTTACAATGTCTGAGGTCACCTCCTAGCAAACGCCAGACAAGATTCTTCTTTGCTCATCACTGCATCACTGAGTAAACTGTGCCATATCCAAAATTCTGGACTCTAGAGATCAGTTTCCCACCTCAAACAAAAAACTAAAGACAAAATGAAAGGAAGATGAATATAAACTTGATGCATCTCATTCTCTTGCTATCTTACTATGTGTTTTAGTAAAAGTCTTTAAACAGTCAAAATTCATTCTGACCCAGAAAGGAGAGAGAGAGACATCTAATTTCATCATACCCCAATGTGACCCTGCTGATCTTTTCTTTTACCAGCAAGTCTTTTAGTTATATTATTTTTATACCATGATAATTTTTCACAGATTACTTATTCAGGAGCAGAGGGGAAGAGCATTTGTGGCTTTTTGCTCTCACACTCAAAGCAATGTATCTTTCTCCCCAATTTTATTTATTTACTTTGAGGAAGATTAGCCCCGAACTAATATCAGCCGCC
Source organism: Equus caballus (assembly GCF_041296265.1). Classification (NCBI taxonomy): domain Eukaryota; kingdom Metazoa; phylum Chordata; class Mammalia; order Perissodactyla; family Equidae; genus Equus; species Equus caballus. Next base: position 60,669,756 of record NC_091706.1, on the reverse strand, counting down.
AATCCTCCTATTTTTTCCTGAGGAAGCCTGGCCCTGAGCTAACATCCGTCCCCATCTTCCTCTACTTTATATGTGGGATGCCTGCCACAGCATGGCTTGACAAGCAGTGCCATTTCAGCACCCGGGATCTGAACTGGCGAACCTCACCCCAGGCTGCTGAAGCAGAACATCCGAACTTAACCTCTGTGCCACCAGGTTGGCCCCCTTTTCTCCCCAATTTTAACTAGGGAAAACCCAGAACATGACTAATGCAGTAGCTTAGTAATGCAGAGTTGTCTCTTTGATATCAAGTACCATTCAGCAAATATTTATATAATACCTACTAAATTCTAGATACTGTGCTCGATCCTTGTGTTGCCAATATAAATAAATTATTGTGTTTGCCATTGTGGGGTTTCTAGTACAAGTGAGAATTTAGTGTGAAAAACAAGTTGCAAAAATGCAACTTGAAAAAATGTCAAGAAACACTGTGATAATAATTACAGATGACATCGTTGAACTCTTACTAAGCATTTTATTGGAAGGGTATAATGCTGGGGTATCAGCTTTCAGTTCTGAATTGTGGCAAGAGAGTTGATATTTATAAAAGTGCCAAATTTATGGTTCCCTGATCACTTTGAACTCACAGCCAGAGAAATATGCTTAAAGAGGATAAGTAATGTGTCCAATGTCTTACAGCTTTGAATTGGCATAGAGCCAGTATTAATCATCTAAACTACTAACTACTTAATCATCTTAAACTACTAAATTAATGTTCCTCAGATCCATTTTTTTCTAATAATTTGGGAGAGTTTTATCTCAAGTTCTGAACACCCTTTATTCTTTTCATTAAATTTCTTTAATATACTAATAACATCGTATTGTATTTGCTAATACAGCAAGCTTCCATCTAGATTTTGATTTATTGGACAGAAGAAGTATATATAATTTGTTTTGACAAGGCAATCAACACGGCACTCGGTAAGAGGAGATTCAATCAATGCCTGGTGGAAAATAATGTTAAACTCCCCTTTCCCCAACCTCTTTTTCTTCATAACATCAGATGAAATAAAAATAAGATAGTCATCTAAATATAAGAATCATTTGATCATGTCTAAGGGGACCTTGGATTTTGAAAAAAGGAAGAGTAAAGGAAAATATTAAGGAAAAAAAGAGAGTCATGTTGAGGCAGAACGATAGGCCACTTATAAACTATAAAAATAGGAGCAATTGATTTAATATTTTGACTTTTGCAAGTCTTCTTACATTACGGAAACAAATGGATTGATAAACAGTAACAGTGTAATCTAATGAAATTACTATAGAGTATTTTCAGTAAATGAGTAATCATTTTAAAAACTTCTAAAAATTACGTCAACTCTCTTTCAGAGTGAGTATGTGTGTTAAAGTGTGTGTTGTTCTTTCCTTTCACTAAATGGTAAAACCTAGTGAAGAAAGAGAAAGAAATTATTAGAAAACAGGTATTTCTACATCTTTACTTTCAGGCTTGGGCATATTCAGTTAATTTCTGACCTCTGCACACTTCTCTAAGATGATAGAAGAAGACTTGATGATAGAAACCAGCCTTCCCTCCAAGGGTAACAATTCAAAATATGAATGCTCTCTCTTTTCTCTTTCCATATATCTGCTGCTAACTTTATTTGCCCCTAATATTTCACAATTGCTCAAAATGCAGTCTCTGCTTCTTAATTGGCCTTAGACCGAAGAGCCAGGTCATCCTTGTGAGGATGGATGATGCCAAAGGGGCATGACAGAAACGAGATAAAGATAACCTCATGGAACAATTTCATCCCCTTACCACCATCGAGCCCATTATGTGTGTTCAAGCATCTTCTACAGTTTACTTGTCGCATCATCCTTTATTGTCTCTCCTCCCAGAGCAGTGACCCACCAAGGACCACAGTGGTCTTCCTGGTAGACTGTAAAATATTCTTTTTTTTAAAAAAAAAGCCTTTTGTTATTACATCAAAATAAGGGTGTTTTGTCTAATAACTTACCTGACAATCTGCCATTAACTGAGCAGAAATGTTTCCTTAGTCCCAGCCACAATAGCTGAAGTGAAGGTTAAGAAGGTGCTTTGGAACTGAACCAATAGCTCATCAACTCAAGTACGTGAAACCTTTTAAATAAACGGTTCTTTTATTTTCCTCACTGTCGAATTAGCCTATACATTTCTGGAGAAAGAAAAACATGAGTGTGGTCACATTAAACATCTGGAACTACTTGCCATGTTATCTTTTCAAAATTTTGACGCTTTATTCTATCCATGGCACTCTGGAAACATTACAAAATGTTTCTTTGACACATCTCCAGTTGTATTTCACTTTTATTGATCTATAGGGTTATGGTTTCATATTAACACAAACATAAAAAAATTAGTTTTAAATACAAAGATTAAAAATACATTATACTTATTATTTCTACCTTAATGATCTAAATGAAATCTCTGTAATGCAGGATATTGAGTAGTCAGTGTTAATTTTATTATATCATCTACACTCATTTGGTATTGTTTTATTTTTATTATTTTAAAATTTTTATTTTTTGAATGAGTATATTTTGGCGAAAAGACTTCACATCTGGTATAGCATCAGTTTGAGCGTTTTAAAGTAAAAAAAAGTCTCAAGTGTTTGTGATTAAAGAATTTTGTTTTGGTGTGACTGTGATTCCCAATGTATCATTCGTGTTTATCCATTGTTCTGAAGAAGGCAGTATATGTTTATTAACAAATCAATTAACGTAAGAAGATTACTTTCGAATTCACTTATGTTCTTGCTATAGACAATCAAATGCACATTAGGGACACGGGATTTCTTTTGTATCTATGCAAAGCCTGCATTTTCCATCTAATGTGCACTTGCGAGAGTTTTCAACAGATGCAAAGACTGGGGTTTAGCAATTTGTGGAGCTGGTTCAATTATTCAATTAACCATGCTTCTGAAGCTTTCTAATGCACTGTTCTGGAGATTTGAGACCTTCAGTCTGAAAAATTAACCACCTGTTTTAACTAGAAGTCAGCAGAGAATGCATACATTACAAATTAAAGAAGCAATCAGAAAGAGAATGAAATACGGTTTGAATTTTAAAAGACACATAACTTAGAGTGATAAAAAATGAAATACAAATATGTGTAGATCTATTGTAAGCAGCCACCACAGGAAAGAAATTGAAGCATGTCGAAAGTACTTGCTATTTATGAAAAATGACTTTGGTAAAGCATCTTTACAAAGATAGGAATATCCATTAACATCGTAAGTAAAAAGAAATAGAAGAAACATCATGTGGAATAAAAGTCTAATCAAAATTGAGATGTACACTAATGACTGTATCAAATAACTCAGCAGTCGAAAACTCATATTCCAAATTTAATACTAGAATTATAATTAGAAATGTTGTTAAATGAACATATAAATCATTTTTGGGAAAATAAGCTGAGATTAAATATATGACTGAAATGCCAGTTTTAATTGCAAAAGTTGTTGAAAGCCAAAAGTAATATGCATAATTTCAAGGTAAGATAGTAGAAAGTCCAATAACAGCATGTTGTTTTATAGTAAGTAACCAAATGCAAACAGATAAATAAAAAGCCTGGCAAATCTTCAACAGCAGAGAACAAATATCAAAGAGACATAATCTTATACAATAATTTTCTAAAACTAGCAAAGAAAGCAAGTTGCTGCTTGGGTCGGATCCTAATCCGATCCCCATAAGCCTCCGTGTCTTCCCCTGAATGGGAAGAGATTTGTTAAGTGACAAAATCCTGAAACTTAATGTGAATATATTTGAATTTGTAGAGAAGCAGACCAAGGGATAAGGTAGCAGCTCAATAAGAAAATAATAAAAACCCAAAGAGTAAATCTCTCCACCAGTTAGTTTAGTATCTCTTCAAGCTAACGCAATTTGGACTAACCATAAATGCAAAGAAATCTGACAAGAAAATCAAACTATCCCTGGCAATAAAGAAAATTGAAGCAACATGAATCAATGTCAGAATAAAAGAGAAAATAGGAGAGAATCTTAAAAGGAAGTAGAAATTTAAGAGGAAAACGGACAGTGAAATTCTCACTCCCAGGTCCCCCTCCTTCAATAAACAATAAATCAGGAACCCAAAACTGCAGATATTAATTTCATACTCTTCTTTTGAGTTTGTGAGTGAGAATGACTGCTTATGTACAAAAGATATTTAAAATTCAAGAAACAATAGTCAAAGTTGACACATTCCCACGTAGGAAAATCTAAGGGGCTTCCCTGTAAGAATAAAAAGTACATCTGAATATGTTGAGTAAACCCAATACAATGCATTAAATAAAAACAGAGCCTGAAGAATACAAATGAAGTCCAACAACCAAGTCTGATCATTGCTTTAGCTGAGCTTTCCTATCCTAACTATTCTGGCAGACCATCTAAAAATAAATACAACAGATACTCTTCAAACTTGAAGCTATATTTATGGAGAAGATAAACAGCTCTCACAATAGTGGGAAAGTCACCCAAAGTCAAAGAAAGTCACCCAAAATGAAGTAATATTTGACATGATTCCCTTGTTGAGGAAGAAAGAAAAAAAAGACATATCATACCATTAAAAGATAAATTCGACATAACAAAAGAAGAAAGAAGAAACGGCAAATAACGAAAATCAATTGTTGAATTAAATTATCACAAGAAATAGAAAATCACAAGAGAACAAGCCCAACTCTCTGGGCAGGCAAATTTCTAGCCCTTTTTTGGCATCACATCTACTAATATTCCATTTGAAAAGTGAAGTCATATGACCAAAAATATGAGGGGGTTTAAAGTACACTGTTTATGGTGAGATATACAGCAAAATGATATAAGCAAAAGGGTTTGAATACAGAAAGGGACAACGAATTGGGGCCAATACTTTAATCTGCCATAACATCAAAGATGAAATATTGTCTTTTTCATAAAGATTTATGAGAGCTCAGATAAGAGATATAGGACAAAAAATACCATTACGAAACTAAAAAGTCCTTCTGGAATAGTAGTAAGAAATCAAATGTAGGATTGAGAACTAAATTGTAGATGCAAGAAAAGCTTAAGATACAGTGAAATCAAAGTAAAAGGACAATAAAATAAGTAGACAAGACTCAATGCAGGACAAAGATTATCCAATGTAGCAATAAATGATGATCATAAAGAGATGGAATCAACACATGGAATTGAAAATGTATCCAAAGCTTACATTGGAAGAAAAAAACATTTAATTAAGTAATAACAGAATAACAAATCCTGCAGCTTGTCAAACACCACTGTACAGAAGAAATTAATACAAAACAATGAATAAAAGTTGTAATTTAATTGTGAAACTTAAAAAGTAAATAATTGTGTAGAAATTTTAAAAATTCATTTCAAAGGTGAGAAAGAATGAGCCTTGCTTCAAACATCTCAATAACAACATGAAATTCCAGAATTAAAAAAAAATAACTTTTGCAATTTGTGCCCTATTGTAATGTTTATACTTTCTCACTGATTATATATTTTCTGTTAAAAACAAACAAGGACTTTTATTCCTGACTATGACAAGGTAGTTGGTATCATATTAACCCTTTTGATGAAGACAAAAATGCAATCTAAATGAGACTTCCATTTCCCGGTAGATTGTAGAAAGACAAGGGACTGTCATTCTCTACCTAACAACAAGAATGAACTGGATAAGTCAGAAAATAATTTTAAAACTATGCCCATCAGAACACTGAAGGTAAAAAGAAGCTAAGTCAATAAAATTCCAGACACAGGAAGTGAATAAAGGAGAGGGAAACCTAGTGATCAAGAAATCGAACTCGGGGCTGGCCCCGTGGCCGAGTGGTTAAGTTCACGCACTCAGTGATCAAGAAATCGAACTCAACCAGGTCTCTGAAACTCTGTGGTGCACAAGATTTTCAACTATTAAGTGAAAGATGAGACTTCATTATGTCTCTAAAACCTCTAAATATATATTTGAAAATTATTTGCATAGTTATCAAATAGATAATGCTTTCCTTGTTTATCAGGTCATCAGATATGTACTTGAATGTGTTTTTCTTTATAGCCTAAAATATATATTGTAAATGCTTGTGATAAAAACACAGAACTTCGTGTTTCGATGGATGTGTGTGTTATATTTCATTGCTGTCAGTTGAATGATTTCAAAAATATGATTTTTCAGAACAGGAAGTGATAAAACGGAATAAAAATTTTGCAGATACCTCCAACTAAGGTGTGAAATTTTCACTTCAATAAGTTAAATAAACAGAAACTTAAATAAGAGAAGCATTCTCAATAAAATTTCACTGCAGTGTATTTCTGGTTGAAGCATTATTACTTTTGTCAAATGAAATAGAAATAATTCAGTGAATCAGGTCTTCCAGTTCTGTAACTTGAAATGAATTCCTAGATTAATATTATTTAAGGTAATATTTGCAATATGTTTTGGCTCATAAAAGAATATAACTTATCTCATATGGTTCTACAATATCTCACAAAATTAGGAAAACATTAGGTACTTGATGAAATATCTACCTTTGCCGATTTTAAAGATCGTTAATTTTTGGGTTAAGCTATAATTTTAATGATATAGACATTAGCTCATCTGTCATATACTTGACATTTCAACATGTTCATTGCATCTAAATATTCATTACCTGTAAGATACCAATTTATTTTTGAAGCCTTATTCCACACTTTCCAGTAAAAATGCTATTTTTTATTTTAAATAGCTTTGATATTAAAAAATAGCTTATTTCTGTATGGTCTTCCCATCCAATTATTGTTTTGAAGCATTTTAACAATAAATACATATTTTCCCAAGAACTTTAACTAATTGAAGGAGATTTATAGACTCATGTTCACTAATTCCTTCATCAAGTAATATTATTGAAAACTTACATATAGAAGGATCTCAGAAACCTTGTTTATAAAAGAATATGAATTACAAAAGGCTAATTTAATTATATCTACCCCACATGTTTCAAATATAGTATAAGAGAGTCCAGCATAAATAGTTTAATTTTATGACTGATAAACCACATTTACTCTTTATTTTTACTCTTTGTTTACTCTTTAAACCATATAAAATTGCCATTCTTGTAATTCAAAGATGCAGAATATCAATATTTCCTTATGGTTTGGCCTAATATCTTTCACTTTGTGAATTCTAATGTAAAACAAAAACAGTATATATAATGTGCATAAAAATGGAAAGGTAATAGAAAAGAATATTAGCAACGGCTGTATCATCTTGTAAATTGAAGGATAAAAATTTTTAAAACCATTTTCACTTTGTGTAATATCTATGTTTCTAAAATGAAAATGTATTACTTTTATAATCAGAATATCATCTCCTTCTACTTGTAAAGCATACTATTGAATATGAAGTAAAGAATACAAAACATCATGTATGGGTTCTCCCTTCAGCCACTGCTGGCTCTGGACTCATAATTATTCAGGAACTCAGTATACACTTGAATATATATTGTTTAGAATGTTGAGAATATAAGCAGTACCACATCATGTTTCCAAGCTTCACTTAGCGTTTTCTGAGCTATTTCTCTTCACCGTTGTGGCAGAGTGTTTGCTGTTCACCAAGAAACCATATTTCTGCTCCTTCCTGGGTGTGGACATCAACCGTAGTTTCTAGCTACATAGATAGATGTGACTGTATGAACTGAGTCTAGCTGAAGGGATGTTAGTGGAAGTAAGCTGGGTCAATATGGGGCTTTGAAGACATTCATTTATTGTCTTCACGTTCTCTTCCTCCACCAACTGACCAGAGCCATCTGATTATAAAACTCTATGGGATAGTGATGACATATGAAGAAAGAAGCCTCAATAAATGAATCAGCACACAGAGAAGAGCCACATGCCGATGAGGAACACCTGACTCAGACAGTCAAATAATTGAGAAAACAAACTTATATTATGTGGTCTGTTATTACAACCTAGCCAACCCTTTCTAATACAACCATTAATCTAATGTGTACTGGGGAAAAAAAGATCTCTTCAGAAAAAAATCGATGAAATGATAAACAGTACAAGATACTTTAAAACAGTATTTGAAAAGTTTACATAATGAGTTAAAAACCACAAGTGAAACGTCTTTTGGATTAGTAACTGTATTCATCATGGACACCACTATTTCCTCTTGGGAGCCCATGATACATCGTATGATGTCAAGTGTCTCAGTTTTACATGCGACAAAGCCTTGAGAACAGTTAATCTCAGCAAATCCAGAAACATAGCTCTTTGTATATCCCTACCGATTACTTTACCCCTGTTTCTCTATACACTCATCTCTCCGTTCTACAAATCCCCATTGTTCACCCCTCCCCCAAACAATTTGTGTGGCTTAAAATCAACTCTCCATATGGCTCCTGTTTCTGACAATAACGAAGCAGCTTTGGGCTGATCAAAACACTTGTTGAAAAAGACGTGAAATAACAAAAGTATAAAATGTTTATGTATTATTGGAAAGCATAGAAAACAGCAAGGTGCTAAGACTTCAACAAACACAACCCAAGTGATGAGGGATGTCAAGGAGAAGAGAATTGCATTTGGCAGCTACATTTTCCCTAAAAAAACACATGCCAGTTCTAGAATAAGGGCAAAAGTTTGAGGATCCCAGCAAAGGACCCATCAGATGACAACTATTAAGAAGCAAAGAGGCCTGTATCGCTTATGCTGCTTCATAGGAAGAGAGTGACATAGATGTGGGGGGGCAGGTGATCCTGTAAGAGGAGAGGAGTGGAGAACTGAGCTCTACCTTGATCCGAAAAATAAGGATTGGCGTTTAGAACCTAACTGATTAGACGCCCTGTGATTAAGACAGGTCCTAGAGCAGAAACACCCGGAGGGCTCCCCTAGCAGCAAACCAGATGTAAACATGATGGCTTCATCTACAACTCAGCCTCGAGCAGCCTCAGATTCTTAAGTAGGATTCAGGTGATCAGTCCCCACTCTGTCTACTTAACAAAGGAAAGAAGAAACTCTCTCTGCAGAAAGTTAATGAGAAATTCAAAGCAAAAGAGAACACATTAAAAGCAGCCAGAGAAAATAGATGTTACATTCATAGATGCAGCAATTAGATTGACATTTTAACACAAACAATGAAAGCTTGAAGACAATGAAATAAAATCTATAAGGGACTAAAAAGAAAAAAAGAGCCTAGATTTGGACACCGAATAAAAATATCCTTCAATAATTTATGTAAGAAATGTGTTTACAGGGGCCAGCCCAGTGGCGCAGCAGTTAAGTGAGCAGGTACCGATTGTGTGGCCCGGGGTTCGAGGGTTCAGATCCTGGCTGCAGACATGGCACTGCTTGGCAAGCCATGCTGTGGTAGGAGTCCCACATATAAAGTAGAGGAGGATGGGCACAGATATTAGCTCAGGGCCAGTCTTCCTCAGCAAAATAGAGGAGGATTGGCAGTAGATGTTAGCTCAGGGCTAACATTCCTCAAAAACAAACAAACAAACAAACAAAAAGAAATATGTTTACGAATGAAGAAATACAAAATAGAGGGGCCAGCCCCGTGGCTGAGTGGTTAAGTCCAAGCACTCCACTGCAGGCGGCCTAGTGTTTTGTTGGTTTGGATCCTGGGCGTGGACATGGCACTGCCCGTCAGGCCATGCTGGGGCAGCGTCCCACATGCCACAACTGAAAGGACCCACAACTAAGAATATACAACTATGTACTTGGGAGCTTTGGGGAGATAAAGGAAAAACAATAAAAAAAATTAAAAAAAAAAAAAAGAAATACAATATAGAGTCATTTGTTGACAACATATCTACACTAAAAAACAATTAAATTTCTACAGACTAAAGGAAACTATGACTGACAGAAGCACAGGTATACAGAAATAATCAAGAGCTATAAAAGGGCAAGTGTGTAGGTAAATATAAATCAATATTGACTGTACAAAATAAATGTTTCTTGTTAAAAGTGTATTTAGAGTTAAAATATATGGCAACAGTAATACAATAGTAAGACAACTTACATAGATTTAATGGCGTTTAATGTCTGCATTAAATTGAGTAAAGTAATATTTCGTATTGTAATAAAACAAAGATGGATGTTTTTAAACTCTGACAATTTTAATAGATACTAAAAAGCAATGTAAATTATCAAGCTACTAGATAGAAATTATATGTTAACAGTTGAATAGGGGCCAGCCTGGTGGCATAGTGGTTAAGTGCATGTGTTCTGCTTCAGCAGCCCAGGGTTCGCCAGTTTGGATCCCGGGTGCAGACCTACACACTGCTTGTCAAGCCATGCTGTGGCAGGCGTCCCACATATAAAGTAGAGGAAGATGGGCACCGATGTGAGCTCAGGGCCAATCTTCCTCAGCAAACAAAGAGGAACATTGGTGGTGTATGTTACCTCAGTGCTAATCTTCCTCAAAAAAAAAAAAAAAAAGTTGAATAATCCAAAAGAAAAGGGATAAAGAGAGGAAAACTATTTAAACAAAGTGTGAACTAGTAGACATAAACCAGAATATGAAAGTAATACATTAATGTAAATAAAGTAATAACTCAAATCCAAAGACTAAGATGTTTAGACAGTCTGAAAAAAGCTCAACTATAAAATGCTTACTAGAGACATATCTTAAATGCAAGAACACAGAAAGTAAATGTATTGAATGGCTATATCATGCATACACTACCCAAGGAAAGATGGTATAGCTATGCTAAAATCAGACACATAGCTATTACCTAATAAAATTGCCTTTGCATATTTACCAATAAAGACAAAGTTCATAGTGCTATCCATAATAGACAAAAATTGGAAATGCAGGAACAACTGAATTGATAAATAGTGCTGTTTTCAAACATGGAATATTATAAATTATTAAGAATGAACAAACTATTTCTAATACAACAATGCAGATGAATCTCACAAATATAAGTCCAAGCAAAAAGAACCCAGACATTCTAGGGCACATACTGTATGATTCCATTTATATTTATGTCTATCTCCAAAAATAGACAAAAGGCAGGGTGATAATTACTTTCCACAGAGTAGTGGAAGGAGATTGGTATAATGGGGATTTTAGGGTACTGCTAAAATCTATGTCATTATCTTATTGCTGGTTACATAGGTATGTTTTCTTTGTGAAAATTCAGAGTTTTATTCTTATGAATTGTGCTCTCTTCTATATGAAAAAGATATACAACATAGTCTATTATTATTGGAGTATTAATAAAGTTTCATATTAGATAAAAACTTTAAAATTAATTTGTGCTTTTATAATTATACTCCACGAATATTACAAAAGGAGTTCAAAGTATAGATACACCCTTTTCCATATGAGTTAAAATTATTTTAATTGCTCTCAAATTCTTTCTTCCTTTCTTTTTCTTCTTGCTCTTATGATGAACTAATTGTGAAACATCTATAACAATGCATTATGGTTGCTTAAATCTCCTCTACTTATCTGGCTTCCAATAGCTTAATGTGGGGAAGACATGAGTAGGGAAGGGATGCCCATTTTCCTACTCGGGATGTTCCACAGCAGTAGGAAAGAGGAAGGTAAGAATTAAAGTACAAATAAGCAATTTAGTTTGACACTAAGAGATCCAAACCAATTGGACAGGGATAGACAAGCTTGGCTCTAGAAATTAAGATTTAAGTGAAACACAATTAAGGAGATTATGATCACAATACAAGGAATCAAAACAATTGAAGGGGGTTTGAAGTAGGACACACAGAATGGGAATGAGAGAATGAAGTGTCCTATAGAAATGAGCGGTCCTTACCAGTCAAAAACCAAGATTGTGCCTATGATCATGATATTCAGGGGAATTGCTTCTGCATTAAGCTTGAATTCCCTCCTGAGAGGACAGTCTTAGAAAGGCTGTGCTTAGTGGAAAGGTTTACTGTAGAGTTTAGCAGGTGGTTAGCAAAACTACTAGAGTAGAGCAGTAGAGCTGGCTTCAGGGACAACAGAAGCATCACTGTAACTTGCCTAGAAGCTGTGGACTCTTCTTGGCCTGAAACATTCTGTTCCACTTTGCTCACGTATTTTAGATTTTGTTCTTTCATTTAAGCAATATTAATTATCTTCCATTTTTCTGTGTGCTTTAGATTTCACTCTTCCGATGTGTTAAAATCTCACTCCTGTACCTGCCAGCTGTCATTCTGAACATTCTTCACATTCTCCCTAAAGTATAAGAGGTATGCTCAAGTTTTTCCCTGCTTAGTTCATTCTCCTTGGATCTTGCTTCTCCTTCCATATGTCTATCGTTGTAATTGCTCTTCTATCTCTCCCAGTGGTGAAAAGCTGGAATTGTCTGAGAATTTACATATCTGAATAGCTCTTGACCCAAGGCTGATGGATATGGGAGTATAGTTAGTCCAACTCCATTGCCTCTTGGTTGTGTGGAGTGTTTTGTAAATGTCAGCCAGCTCCATTTATCTGGTACTGTTGTTCAAGTCTTGTATATTCTTACCAATTTTTTGTCTATTTTTCTATCAATTTTGAGAGGAGAGTATTGAAATCTTCTTCTGTAATTGTGGAAGTTCTTTTTCTTGTTTTGGGAGTTTTTGCTTCCTTTATATTGATGTTCTGTTACTGGATACACACATATTTAGGATTTTTATGCCTTCTTGATGACTTGAACTTCTTTTATTAAACAATTTACCAATTTATCTGTGATCCTTCTGATATTAGTATAGCCACTGCAGTTGTCTTATGTTTAGTTTTACACAGTATATAATTTTCATACTATTACTTTTTACTTATCATTATTTTTATATTTAAATTGTACTTCTTGTATAGATCCTAAACTTGGATGTCGATTTTTTTCATTCCTTTAAATTTATGTTTATTGGGGTATAATTTATATATAATAAATTTCATCCTTTTTTATGTGTGTAGTTCATCGAGTTTTATTAAATCATACAATCACATAATCACCAACATCATTAAGATTTCAAATATGTCCTTCACCTTAAACAAGTCCCTAATGCTCCTTTGTATTTAATCATCTCTTTTCACCCCCAGTCCCTGGAAACCACTGATCTAATTTCCATCCCTGTAGTTCTTTATTTTCTAGATTTCCATATAAGTGGAATCCTAGAATATGCAGCCATTTGTGATTCTACATATTCTAGAAAGTGTAGCCATATACAGCCATTATGTCACATATTTGTATGTATTAGTTTTGTGACCTCTAACCTATTCTACGATGATGTCTATACAGGATGCTCAAAAGCAGGTTGATTTTCTGAAACTATTGTTTAACAACGATGAATAAAATGCTCTAGTGGCACCTACTAAAATTTTTTAGCATTAGACTACAAATTAATAGAGTGTAGTGATATGTATAAACATAGCAGACTAACTTTATCGTAGTTCTGGAAAGATAGAAAATACTGTAAATAATAAACACTTAACAAACATCTGTTGAAACCTTCACAGTGTGGAAGGTACTGGTCAAGGTAGTGGAGAAAATAGAAATGTAGATAATTGTTGGCACTTCCTCTCCAACCATCACAGCCTAGATTGATTGATGGATGTCATTCACTTTGTTTTAATCATCTGTGACCATATGTAGAAATAACAATATGACATATAATGTACTCTTCTTTCACATATTGTACTTTAATTTCTGTATGTAGCCGACGGATATGTGTCTTAGAAACATTTACCTTAAACACAATCCTCAGTGTTATGATGAAAACGATCTTAGTTCAGTCACATTAGGGACACCTCTCCCAGAAGATAAGTTTAGAGATTACAATAATTTAAGATTCTACTATTTATTTATATATTTACTGGTAACTAAGTAAAGAATACAGAATATGTTCAGTAGTAGAAAAACACTTTAAAACCAAATTTTATAAGTATTTAGCTATATAAATACTTCTTTTTAAGTTCTGAGTTTTAAGAAGTAAACTTATACGTCAACCTTATTAGAAATAACAGAAATATTTGAAGAATGAGTATAGTTTATGCTTGTGTGATTTAAATATTTATTAGTTTGAGCAGTGATAAACCAGTGAGTATCATCCACTCTTGCACTGTGTTATTTTTGCTACATCACAAACCTGTAAGCAATGTCCATCAGGAATGTAATTTAACATTATTTTCAAGCCAGTAGACAAATAGGAAGTCTGACCATTCGAACTTGTCAGTTACTGAGAATCTGATACATTATTCGTCTACTTGTTTTTTAATTACTGAAGAGCAAAATGTTAAGAACCTAGATTTTTGAATTCTTATTTTGTAGGAATCTGAAGATAGTTATTCCTTATAAATCTAAGGAAACAACCCTACTTATGGCAAAATTTTGCTATGTTCAAAATGAAGAAATTTAAAAGAAATCTTCAAACTCACAATTTTTAAATATAAAAGGTTACAATTTCAATTTCCAGGTTCTTAAATAAAATGTTAGTACAATTCAGCTCATATCTACGTCTTCCAATCTATTTTCATTCCATCTGTAAGAAGGCTCTTATAGAATTAAAATATTTTGAGTATACTCCTGATGATACTCTGGCAATAGGCATTAGCCACTGCAGGTATGTAAGATCAATTACAGTACCTTCCTACTTTTAGGGGACCCATCACCATAGAAACCCCATTCATTTTAAGAAGTATAACAATAGCAATGTAAGTTGCATATGAAGCACACTGAAATTACAGATTTCATAATTGTTCTACCAAAGGACAGACTCTACTCATTCTCATATCTCTGAAAGCTTTGCTGAAACAGCAAGATTTTGAAACTGGCTGTGAAATTAGATTTTTCCATCATGAGTGATGAGACCTGTCACAAGTCTGATCTCTAAAGGAAAAAAAAACTGTAGTATCATGATATATTTCTATCTCCTGTGAATATTTTCTCTGCTCATAATATGCAAAGGGTGGTGTACAAATTAAAGCTGACTTTTATGTAGTTAGAAATTTTTAGTAATATTTCAACTCTAAAATTTCTCTCCTCTGATAATGTTTTATGACATATATGCCAACAAAAAATTGGCAGATAATTCCTAAAATAAAAATAAAAAAATAACCTGTAATGTCAAGACAGTTTATATTTTCCCCAAATAATTTTTAATCTATCATTGGTAGAACTGACTATTATGGGACTTTCTAAACTACTTGCATTTTCTGATTAGCCAAAATAATGTACAGGCACCTTCCTCACTGTGTCTCTTTTATTATTTTAGTGTTTAGTATTGGTAAAAGGTCATCACTTAGATATGTAAATTACAGTTCAGGTCTTGAAATTAGACAAAAATTGAGTTCTAAATTTAACTTTGTGTCTCATAGTTTGTTCCTAGGCAGGTTACATAAACTCCCAAAGCCACAGCATTCTTGTCTTTAAAACAGAGTTAATTATAGTTCCTTACTGTTAAGATGGTTATGAAGATTAAATAAAATAATTTAGGTGTACTCTTTAGAAAAGTACCAGGTACAGCCTACAGAGAAGTAGAAGAAAGTCCCTTAGTTCCCACCCCTGTATCCTCTGTCTCTGGTCAGGAAATGCAAGCTCAGAGTCAATCCAGAATTCGAGCAGTGGGCGCTCATTACGTGGTTGCTTGGTTTGTTAGGGGAGTAAAATACTGCTTATTACTTCTCCTCCTATTAGCACCTTTTTTTTCTAGATCTATTCTGAGACTAAAACTACTAGAGAACAATCAAAGGAAAAGACTTTTAGGATGCATATTTATGTGCACAATATATTCCTGGAAAACTGATCCATTCACACCTTGCTAGAGTCTAGATTCTAGAGACATATTTTTAACTAAAAGTTTAAAGAAATTCCCTTTGCTTCCAGACAGGGAAGAAAAAAAGTGAGAGATAGCAAGAGAGCGAGATGGGTTAACACCAGGGAGAAACAAATAAGACTTCTCCTAGACAGCCTTGCAATATTGAATACTAGAGGAAAATAGAGTAAGGTGCACTTTATTTCTAAGATAACTCCTCAATAATTTGGCAATGAGCACAGTTGTTTTACTCATTCGAAAACAATAGAAATCTTACTTTCTACTTTAAATTGGACAAAAATTAGCTTTATTATAATAAAGCTCGCAGGGGACCGTGGTCACTATATTTTGGGGATTTATGCAAAATATCAAATCATAGGTTTTATACAAATTTATCAGTCTAGTGGCTTAATATTTTTGTTTTGTCATAATTAATATATTTTTTGTAGATTTTCATGGCACAGAGGCTCTAATATGATTGCTTGTCCTGATTTTGCAGTGATGTCAGCAGCATTAATTATTGATTATAAACTCTGAAGAGAGCAAGAGTTCATAGGTCACCTAAGCATGAATCCACCTTTGACCACTATGCCTGGGTATTTATTCCCTTTTCTTACCTCTGATATCACTTATGGTCTGTACCAATAGAGCAATGGGATTAACGGCTAGCAATGTGAGCTCTGAAGTCAAATTACCTGGGTCCAGATTCATATTCACATTTACCAGTTTTAGGGAACTACAAAAGTTGTATTTTTTTTCTCTAGATCTTATTTCCCTTTTCTGAATGAGAGAAAAATGGTACTCACATTATCGAAATGATACGGTAAAGTGTTAGGAATAATGTCCAGCACATAGTAAGGATTCAGTTAATTATATATCATGTATGTATAAAATAAATGTCATACGTCAGTATGTAATTAGCTGTTAACACGATGCTCAGAAGAGAGTACATATTCAGTGAATAATAGTGTTTATCATTACTGTTACCATTACTGCCTCACTTGCTACCAAAAGCAGCTAGATTAACTTGTATTTTTGTGTGTGTATGATATAAAACTCCAGTGACAATGAAAGACTTGAAAGCGAGGCCCTTTTTTTCCCTCAACACCTACCATAGTAGATGATCACTGAATTATGCGATGTGCTGGATTCAGCTTGCACCAACATCAGGGCTGACTGGGCACATCGCTTCCCATTCTCAACTTCTTGTTCGGTGACCTCATATTGTTAGCTTGAAATTAGCCATGGTGGGACTATTTACATCATAGCCATTGACAAATGCCACAAATCAGGGCTTCCCCCGAAGCCAGAGAGCCCGTTATTAACCATTTATTAGCACGTCCCTGATTAAATGTTTATCAATATTAATATGAAACCATGTCTCTATACGTATGATAGTGACTCTTAGCCAAGTTTGCATATTAGAATTAGCTGGAACTTTTTGTTTTAATTTGTTTTGATTTTTAGAGAGTACTTGGAACCCTCCCCAGCCAATTTAATAGCCATGTGAAGTCACAGTTGAAATTGACCTGGTTCAGAAACACTCAAACTACATTGCACAGGAAATGCTATAATGATGCATAAAATACTATGTCACATCAATTTAGGGCACTGAGATTAAGCACGTCAATAATTATTTTCACATGGATATATATCTTTATTTCTATATTTATATCTATCTCCTCACATAAAACAATATTATGAGATTATTGATTTCTACTTACACATTTATTAAACTTCCGTAAATTAATACCATGTTGAGATCACTAACTCTTAATGTGAGATTAATAACATGTTTTTAATCATTTTGGGGTTGCAAACTGAAATGGCTACGATAGCATTTCCTTAACTACTTTGTGTACAAAGCATCACTTGGAATGCTTGTTAAAATACAGAGTCCACGACTGTTCTAGATCTATTGAGCCAGAATCTCCAGAGGATGAGCTGGAGATCAATGTTTTTAGTAAAGAGCTGAGAGGGTTTTTCTGATCTGGAAGTTTTCAGAAAGACTAACCGATAGGAGCTAGGTGGGTGATTTAAGTGGTTGAAGTGGGGTGAGTGAGGCATGTGGTGACGTGAGAGATGTCTATGGCTGCAGGGTCTAGTGCCAACTACCTTGCAAGTTTCCAAGATAAGCTGGAAATACAGATTATTATATAAAATATTCTGATTTTTAAATATTGGCAAATTACTCATTGTCTTTGTGCTATTACCATCCAGGCCAAACTTAACCTTCTAATGCACTTCTAGTTTTAAAAAATTATTTATCTACCTTCCTGGGAAATACTGTGAAAGGTAGCCCTGAAGGGGAGAAGTCAACTCCAATCCATCTACTCTCTCTCTATCATTGTTCATTCCATGCCATTCCTCTCCGTGCTGCTCTCTGCTCTGTTCCTCATCCATAGGAGAGCAAAATTCTGTAAGCCCAGTGAGAGAAAGAGAAAAGTGATGCATCTTTGTCCTCTCCCTGGCACATAGTAGGTGCTCAAGAAATATTTGCTGAATACTTTTAGAAGTTTGAAAGAAATATTTAGGCATTTTCTATAAAAGTAGTTGTATCATAAGAGTATAGAAAAGTGACTATAACTTGGGGGTATAAAAAGTGACTTGAGTGCAAAAATGGTGATTGAATTATCTGAATGTAAAAAGGAGAAGTAAATGCGGGATAGTTAAGAGCAGTGACTTCTTGTTGACAGAAGCAAAAGTTTTAACACATATCCACTGCTTCTCTCTTTTTCCTGTGCATCCCTCACAAAAAAAATGCTTTGTAATAACAAGATACAACAATTACATCTACTTGCATAAACCTAGGGTCATTTATAAGCTCCTGGAGGCAGAGATCATGTCAATCTTTGTTTTCATCATATCACTAGTATCTAACATTGTGCCAGGAACATAGAATTCCCTCCATAAATGCTTGTTAAGTGGGATAATGAATGAGGGAATAAATGAATTAAGTGGGTAAAGCAGTTGCCATGTATGTTCATGTTCATTATGCTGTAATCATGTCAATTTACCTGAGCACGTAAAGAACTCTTTCTATGACGGATACCAACGCGCTGTATGGAGTTGTTATAGACCATATGCAAATTCAAAGAATAGCTCTTCTTAAAAAAATAGGCACACACACATACCTTTTTATTGAAATGAAACTCTTCCTTTACATCTTGGTTAGCACAACTTCTCTAAGGGTCAGACATTTGGAAGTGACTGCTCTGCTGGGAGGAAAAAGAAATATTGACTCTCGTTGTATAATCGCTGGAAAGAGAGGTAGAAAAAGTATTCTTCTCGTGAGTTCTTGACAGTTTAAGCAATATATATTTTATGAGAAAAGAGTAGAGCAGGCTCTGTTGAAATAGGGTCAACGAAGGCTTTAGGCACAAACACTAGTCCTGCTTCTTGGTAAGAGACTGAAAGTGAAATGTTGAAATGGGTTCTAAACTTGCAGTGTTTCTACTCAGCAACCTGATTTCACCAATATCATACCCACCTGTGTATTTAAAATTAAAATCTTACATATCTTTTCATTTATTTGATTGAGTTCCCAGATTGAGTCATATATTATTTATAATAGACTATTATTTTTAAGGTATAGAGTTGTTTCTATTTGCCCTTTATAGACATATAAAATCACTATTATTAGAGTTTTTCAGGGTTCTGAAGTATTTCTAGAGCCATCACATATGATGAATGACTTGCTTCATCCAGGAAGATGGGGGGCAGAAAGTATTAGCCTTGCCATACTGGAGACTGGTTTAATATTTTAGACTATTTCCACATGATCACCTTTCAGTGATATTACGTACTTAAAACTGCTTTCTAAGTGTTCTGATATTTTCATTGGTTCCTACTGTATCACTATAATAATGATGACACCGCCTAAATCATAGGTATTACAAGTCTTGAGAGCTTTTTTTCCCAAGAAAGTAACAGAAGGCCATGCATTTGAACTGCGAAATTGCAGAACACAATATAAAGTGAATATATTAGATTTGCTAAGGGAAGCATTAAAAGGCGATGGATATAAATTCAGAAACATGACCATTTCATTCTACTAAAACCAACAAACAAACAGACATGTTCTTCAAGTAAAACCAAATAACATTGTAATAGCACTTTCCACAGAGCCCTCAAACACGCGCACATATCAAAATAAGCTGAAGGAGGAGCTTTTGTGTGGGTAAGAAGGGAAGCAGTGGATAGGGTTACGGAAATGGTTCAAGACAACATTTGGGGTTATGTGTGTCTCCTTGCCTACTGTCCTCTCATTCTTTTACATTCTAAATCCATATGATTCTTAGAAACAATTGAGCAGGTCAGGAATCTCCCAAGGTTAGTAGAACACTGACTTAAAAATACTCTAAAAATACTCCTTGAATGTTCTATTAGTTTAAACTGAAATTATAGAAGTATCTAAACTTCAACAAATACTACAAATAGCAAAACAGCAAAGCTGATTTTTTAAAATTTGGAAATATGACTTTGCTTTGTTTTTGCAAACGTTTCGTAAACTACAATTTGAAGACATCTTCTTTTATTTTTTATTCTTTTTAAGATTTTATTTTTTCCTTTTTCTCCCCAAAGCCCCCTGGTACATAGTTGTATATTCTTAGTTCTGGGTCCTTCCAGTTGTGGCATGTGGGACGCTGCCTCAGTGTGGCCTGATGAGCAGTGCCATGTCCTCGCCCAGGATTCAAACTGACAAATCACTGGGCCACCTGCAGCAGAGCGCACAAACTTAACCACTCAGCCACTGGGCAGGTCCCTGAGGACATCTTCTGATATGTGTCCCTAACCTTTGTACTTCAAGGTTGGGCTTTTCTTCTCGCTCTATTACTCAGGATAGCAGTGGTTCAGGTGGTTGGCTTGAATACTGCCTGGGTTCCATATCCAGGGCTGCTACTTAGTAGTTGGGTGACCTTGGCCAAGTTACTTAACTCTTTTGGGCCTCCATTTTCTTAGATATGGAGCTTAATAATGTATCCCTGATAGGACTGGTATAAAAATTAAAGAAGTTAGTTTGTTGAAATGGTTTAAAGACTTAAACATAAGACCTGAAACTATAAAACTCCTAAAAGAAAACATAAGGAAACTCTCCTTGACATTGGTCTTGGCAATGATGTTTTAGATACAATACCAAAAGCATAAGAAACAAAAGAAAAATTAGTAAACGGGGGGGCCAGCCCGGTGGTGCAGTGGTTAAGTTCAAAGGTCCCCTTTGGCAGCCTGGGGTTTACCAGTTTGGACCCCGGGTGCAGACCTAGGCACAGCTTGTTAAGCCATGCTGTGGCAGGCATCCCACATATAAAGTAGAGGAAGATGGGCACGGTTGTTAGCTCAGGGCCAGTCTTCCTCAGCAAGAAGAGGAGGATTGGCAGCAGATGTTAGCTCAGGGCTAATCTTCCTCAAAAAAAAAGGAAAAAGAATAATAAATAGGAGTGAGGCTGGTACTGGAGGGTTACTGTAAATATTCAATAAGATTACCTCTTGACTTTGATCCCAAAACAGACATAGACGAAAAGAAGTTAATCTTGTCAGTTTGCTTTTGCTTGTTGAACTGAGGGGTGACTCAAGGGTCACGATGATTTATGAGCTTATTTTACAGAAGAAAAAGAATGCCTTCAAGGAAGTTATGATCACCAGATAACCAGCCTCCAGCAGCCACGGATGCCCAGAAGTCAGATTGCCCCAGGCTTACCTGGAGTGAAAGAAACATGGGTTACCCCTTTGTTTCTCCGAAACTCCTCCTTCCAAGCCCCTAGCTCTATAAAAACCCCTGTTTTCTTTTCTTGTGAAGGTAGATTTGAGAGAATCTATCCTGCACCTTCTGTTTTGGCCTATTCAGATAAACCTTTCTCTGTCTCTGAGAACCTATGTCTCAGTGATTGGCTTACTGAGCATCTGGCACATGACCTTGAGATTGAAACAGATTTACCATATGAGCCAGCAATCTCACCTCCAGGTACATATCCAAAGGAAATAACATCACTATCTCAAAAAGGTATCTGCACTACCATGCTCATTGCAGCATTATTCACAATAGTCAAGATACAGAAACAATCGAAGTGTCCATCAGCAGATAAATGGGTAAAGAAAATGTAGATGTGCTGTGTAAGTGGGTAATTATTCAACTGTTCAATGCTGAGAAAGAAGAAAATCTTGTCATTTGAGCCAACATGGATGGACCTTGAGGGCATTATGCTAAGTAAAATTAGTCAGACAGAGAAAGACAAATACAATAATGATCTCACTCATGTGGGATGTAAAAAAAGCCAATAAGCGCTATGTGTGGTAGCTTTTTTCATTAAATCAGCTATTTCATTATGACACAGTCTTGTCCTTTGTGTTAACAGGATCCCAAATGGTAGAAGAAAACGTATTTACTGGTACTATCTTGCTTCCTTTAGAAGAAGGACTTTGTACTATGCATTTGAATGTAGAATGGCCATCTCCTTTAAAAACAGGCTAATGATGGCAGTGTTTTGTCAAAAAAAAAAATCTTCTTTTATGTATGAGAAGACATTGTTGAATATACAGATCTTCTCTACGTTTTAATTACTGTAGTCTTCTGAGTGAGACAAAACATATTGTTCAGCACATATTATGTACTACTTTTCCAAAGATCTGGTTATTTTATCCTATCATAGATATGAAAATATTGGCCATGATATGAAGAACTTAAGGGTAAAAGGAGCTGTTAAGGGACATTGAGTCCATTCCTGACGCATATACAGTATAAGAAACACTTCCTAAAATAAGACACTAATTTTCTGCTACAAGAGAGGGAAATTGGAGGTAAAGACATGTAACCAACTTCATTCTCATTTCCCATCATTATGGAAACATTTTTTATACTTTTCAGTAGTCTAGATTCTTCTGTATAATTTATGAAACAGTTGACGTGAATGGATGAAGAAGGATGATGGACTGACTAAATGTCTAATCAAAAAGCTGGCTTTCCCATCAAGAAAACTACTCACTACTCGTTGGATTCTGAAACACTAAAAAACCAAACAACAAAACTGCACGGCTGATAAAAATAAATTATGGATGTTTTGGCATCTGAGTGAAGTATATCTATGTCTAATCAGTCCCTTGGCTGTAATATTTTTTTTTTATGTCAGTTACATAAAAGAATCAGAAACATTAATCTTTATATTTATGAGATATTTGTTCATTAATTTTGTTTGTTCTACACATCTTTACTGTCTGCCTTGGGTATTGTCTCTCTGCTTTCTGTTTTATTCCTACCGTAATCTATTCTTCTCACAGCACCCATGTGAACATATTAAAACATTAAACCACAAATTATTGTATTATTCCTGTATCTAAAGCTCTCTAATGGCTTTCAATTGCAGTTACAATCAGATTAAACCTGTTTATTACATGCAACATGATTGTAAGTGATCTGGCCGTTGCGTACACCTCCAATCCCATCTTCCATCACTCAGGAAAGAACGTCCTAATAATCCTCATTAATGAAGCTCTACTCCCCTGCCCAGGCCTCTACCTAAATCCAGTTTTAAGTTTTTCGAAGTACCTATTACTCTCTGAAATTATCTTAATTATGTATGTGTTTATGTGTTCATATCTGTCCTCTACCCTCTTAATCCCAGCTTCCTCTCTGAGGACAGATATGTTGTTTTTATTAACCATTATAATCACAAAACCTAGAAAAATGATTGGAACTTCATAGTACTCAATAAAAACTAATCTTCTTAAATGAATAAATAAGCCAGCTGTGCATAAGACATTGGGATTACGAAGAGGAATACTACACAGCCTTCTGATTCTTGGTGAATTCATATCTTCTTACAGAAAATAAGACCAGTAACATTCAAGGATTTGACAATAGCTTTAGGATGATTTTTGCATCTATTTGGAATTAATGCTCTTCTAAGTCTTCTCCGTGTTTCTCATTCAAATCCTGGTTTACTTTATTGCTTTCTGTATATTACAGCTCCAGTCACCTCATTTGTCAGTTTCAATGTAAGAGGAACCATATCTAAATGTCCGTTCATTTAGCTTTCTTTTTTTCAGGAGGAAAAATGTTACTTTTAATTTTCCTAAATTACAAGATATTTTGATTTTGACACTTTGAAAAAAAAACAAGAAAAGGTAAAATCAGTAAAAAGAGAACAAGAAGTGTTGAGGTCGCAATGCCATTCTGGACTTGGAGTGGATCAATCCCAGAATTCCTCTAGGAAATGGCCAGTGGGGTATTCTCAGAAATCTCACACACTTGTAACAGCTGAGAGTTGCATCACTGTGTTGACCACGGTTCAATCAGAGAAACAGAACCAATGGGATCAATAGGAAGTATTCAATATTTCTGCAAGTTTAGAATTGAAATTTTGAATGTTCTAAATTTCAACATTACCTCTTGATGTATATAATTTTCAAACAGTAGATTATTCATTCATATTCATGTTTAAATTTAGCTGCAGGAAAAATATCTTGGGAATTTTAATTTGTTATATTTAATTAAAACTTAAGGTAATTTTAAATTAGTACACCTTATTAATAATTTGCTGTTTTTAGACTTCAAATAAAAGTAGAATCTGCCTAGAGAAATAGAAAGGTTGCATGCACACACACAAGAAAGAAAGACAGGCAGAGAGAGGAGAAAGAGAGAGAGATTTATTATAAGAAATTAGCTTATAAGACAGTGGGGGCTGGCTAAGCAAATTTGAGATTTGTAGGGTAGACAATCAGGAAGGAAATGTCATGAGCAGGATGGAACTCCACAAGTCAAGCCAAAGTCGCCCCCAGGTGGAATTTCTTCTCTTTCTCAGCAAGATGTCACCCAAAATTTGTGTTTTCAAAAGAACGTAGATATATAGGTTGATTTGTTTATTTTATCTCACAATTAAGAGAAGGCAATCTCTCTCCCTCTTCCTTGCTCCCTCCCCTCTTCAATGTCATTATTTTCAAATTCGTGCCAGGTTCACCTGCCCCCTGTGTTTGCTTCATTCTTGTAATTTGGACACACACACACACAGACACACAGAAACTGACCGGAGAAAGGAAATGATGTGAAGATAAAGATACTTATTTAACATACATAATATCAAATTTATCATCACATGGCCTGATCACTTGATATACTACATCTGTGGTGGAACTTTCCGGTATTGCAGACAAAGTACTTGGCTAGGAATCAGGAAATCAGTTTTTTAAATACTGATTTAGAATTGTATTTATTCAAATTTCAACAATATAACTAATTTGACAGCATTTATCAAGAAAGTTAGACTGGGCCAGCCCGTGGTACAGTGGTTAAGTTCTTGCACTCCACTTTGGTGGTCCAGGGTTGGCTGGTTCAGATCCAAGGCATGGACCTACACACCACTCATCAAGCCATGCTGTGATGGCATCCCACACTGAAGAATTAGAAAGACTTACAACTAGAATATACAACTATGTACTGGGGCTTTGGGGAGAAAAAATAAAAGAAGAAGATTGGCAACAGATGTTAGCTCCAGGCCAATCTTCCTCACCAAAAAAAAAAAAAAAAAAAAAAAAATCAGGTGTATAGTTCATTTATTACACTATTTGATCATTATGATTTAGAATATAACAAAAATTATTTTCCTAATAATTAATTTAGAAGTAAAAAATACAGCAAAGAATATTAAAATATGAGTCATAAAAGTTTACAATTTAATAGCTCTCAAATAAATTGTACCTGACTTTGTATGTTCTTCACTATTTTATACTCTATAGTTCTTCCTTATTGAAATTGTCAAGGAGTGGAAAATTCTCTGCTTCCACCCTTCTTGTGTTCTTATGGCTGGACTAACAGTAAAATTGACACAAGAGCAGGTTAACGGGAGGAAAACATAATTTAATTACACACAGGAGAATCATGAAAATGATGCTCTCCAAGATGGGCAAAGCAGGCTGCTTTAGTATCTTTTTATAAAAAGAAACAATAAATTTGTGAGAGACTGACAGGTCAAAGAAGCTTAGGTTTGGAGTGAATAATAGTGAAGAATAATTAGCGAAGAATTTAGGCAAAGTTTAGGCTGGAGGTAGAAAATTAGGAAAAGTAACAAGGTTTGTTTATATGGGCTTCCGGGCCCTAAATTCCCAGCTCTGGCAATAAGGACGTCTCTCTCTCCTAGTGCCTGGAGGGTTCCTTTCACGTGGGAGATTTATATTTTTCTTTCAGGGGAACAGACAGAGGAGGGAATGCCCTTTTGATTTGGCTGCTTCTCAAGTAACTTTAATTCAAAAGAATCAATATACCATTGTGGGATATTTTGGGAAGGCCTACCCTGGGCCCTGATAAAACTAAAATGGAAATGTTACCTAAAATGTGCCACATGTATATGAGATTATGCGCGTGGGAATGATCAGTTAAGGATGTGCCATAGAGATTCAGCAAGAAGAAAGCAGATGATGAGATTATAGTAGATTGCAGAGTTAAAATAAATTAAATTCAGAGTCGTCAGTCATATTGTTCTTTGAAAAGAGAGTTTGAGAGACTGAAGAGCAATTGAAAGAGAACATACATCTGGGGAAGAAGACTTTGGGTTTCCATCTGAATAATTAGTGCAGTAAAAACGTATAGAGTTTTGATCTACATAGGCTGTTACATGGCTTCATTCTGAAGAAGTTTTTTACAGCTTTAAAATTGAAGGCAAGTAAAACATGTGGGATGCGCCCAGGTGGGAGTTATCAAGAGTTGCCAGAAGTTGACAGAAAAAGTTTGCAGAAGATGATTTTCTCTTTCACATATTAGGATGTGCTGGGTAAGATTAGAAATGTCTTTGCGTTAGCACCTTAAGAGTGGGTCCACATTCAGAGAGAGACATGTCAAACAAGAGTAAACTTCAAATTTTTATACAAATTTATATATAATAGATTTATATGTTAAAATATAAATATAGATATATAGATATACACATCAAATCCTCACAGCCTTATATCTCTTTATTTCTGCACAGTAGTGCTAACAACTACAACAGAAAAACAACACTGCACCCAGCTCTTCATTTTTTCAAAGAAAACTGACTAGCACTTGGTAGACACTCCATTTTTTTTTTCATTCTTTTTGCAGAATTCCTGGTAAAAAATGTTATTCAATGCAATACCTTATATCAAATTAGAAACTAGAAGCAAAGTATTTTTATCAATCTAAGTATACAGTCTTAATTGCATAATTAGTAGATGGATCACATGATTTGAAATTGCACTGGGATCCTTCTCTCATAAAATTTTTGTTAGTGGAGGAAAATGGGAAATAGGTAAACTCAAAAGATGTCATCACTGGGGCCCAGCCCCATGGCCGAGTGGTTAAGTTCGTGTGCTTGGCTTCAGCGGCCCAGGGTCTCACCAGTTGAGATCTTGGGTGCGGACATTGGCACTGCTCATCAAGCCATGTTGAGGTGGCATCTCACATAGCACAACCAGAGGGACCTACAACCAAGAATATACAACTATGTGCTGGGGGGCTTTGGGGAGAAGAAGAAAGAAAAAGGTTGGCAACAGATGTTAGCTCAGGGCCAATTTTAGAAAAAAAATGTCATCATTGCATTTATGACACCTTTTCTGGACCATCCTTACGGAATCCTGGAACTATCAGTTACTACACAAAGGAAGAAATTTAGAAATATGATTAGTTACTATCACACTACAATGAACTGTTTTGCTCATTTGCAATAAGACTTTCTCAGGAAGTAAAAGTCCCAGTGGCTAACACTGACAAAATTATGGTTCAAAATGGGAGTAGAAGGGACGTATTCAGTGGCCATTTGTCTAGATTCCTTTTTTATTTTTTGCTTGAGGAAAATTGGCCCTGAGCTAACATCTGTGCCAATATTTCTCTATTTTATATGTGGGATGCCACCACAGCATGATTTGATAAGGGATGTGTAGGTCTGTGCCCCAGGATCTGAACCCATGAACACTGGCTCACTGACACGGAGCACACAAACTTGACCACTATGCCACCAGGCCGGCCCCTAGATTTTCTACTTTTAATAGACACCCACGTCCTCTTCCCTCCCTCTTATGCCATTCCCCAAGTACAATGCACAGACCTGAATACCTCACCTGAAGGTCCTCCTTCTTGTCCTAGGAGACAACAATCATAGAATTTATCTCTGGTCTTGGTTGCCTGGATCCTTATTATTTTCTTAAAATGTGCCTGAGATAAATCACAATGAGAAAAAGAGTATTTAAAATCATATTATTGAACATTTATCACTTATTTACCACCTAAATATAACCCAAAGAAACAAGAAAAGGAAAAAAAATCCCTGCACTGTTTACAGGAAACATTTTAATGGAAGCCAAAACAAATCTATTCAAGGCCTATAATATGGGAGAGATTGTTTTGAACTGGTTTTCCCAGTGGACTATAAAGCATATCTATGCCATTTCTTCAGTGGTGTTCTCAATTTGAAATAGCATGGCTGTTTAAACATTGCATCTTCCTTTTGCTAATGGACACATAACAAAGCCTGGTGACAGCCTTTCAAATAATGTAGAACAATAGCCTTGGACTCCCCCCCCCAGA
Source organism: Equus caballus (assembly GCF_041296265.1). Classification (NCBI taxonomy): domain Eukaryota; kingdom Metazoa; phylum Chordata; class Mammalia; order Perissodactyla; family Equidae; genus Equus; species Equus caballus. The sequence goes on along the minus strand of NC_091706.1, from coordinate 60,641,522 downwards.
CAGAAAACAAATCAAATTAACAAAACAAATGGACAAAATCATCATCTTCAAATGAACAAAGAACCAAAATAACAAACATTATCATAGGTTCTGTGTAGTTTCCATAAAATTGGCTAATTCTACATTTAATAAAATATTTCAACTTTTTCCTTTGGAAAGAAAATTTGAAATCTTTGCCTTAATTAGAGCTATAAGAAATCCAAAAGAATGAACACATAAAGGTAAGTGATCTCCTTACAGCTAACTATGTATCTGACATCCTCCCTGTTTTGCTTATGGATACTTTGGAGCCTGATTGTAGTGAGATAAGAGAAAGAGAGCAGAAAAGGAGGAGGAGACTGAGTTCAGATTTTTCATGAAATTTGCACTCTTTATTTCACTGAACTCCTGTATTGTTTAGTATAATTGTTCATTTACTTATTCAAAATTGTAGATTTAGCAGGATTTGAGTCAAAACACACATACTCAGAGAAAGATGGACACTCCTGCAAAAGGGGACAGGGAGATTAGTGTGTGGGGCTAAGATCTTGCCTCCCCCAGACCTCTAACTTCCATCAGCAAGAGTGGAGGGGCAGCTCAGAAACCGCTCAATTCACATCTTCTACTCCACGTTTTCACAGCTTCAACTCTCCTGTCGTTACCGCACAAAAATGGGCTTCTCCTACCCCAAGTGAATAAACAAGCCAATTAATTACAGCATCAGCTTTTGGGGAAAGAGATCACCTTTATCGTGTGAGATCAATTTGCAGGGAGACGGGGGGCATGTGCCCTCAGATCTGTCTCCCTGATTTAGTATTTGGGGCAAAATTTAAGAGGTTAGGGAAAACAGGCTGGCATGCAGAAATGGTGGTGGGACTGGTTTTGACTGGTGGGTTTCAAGCATTTATGTTAAGGTTCTAAACATTTATGATGAGGTTCTAAACATTTATGGTAAGATGGGGAAGAAATTTTAACACCAGATCTCCCTGAATGATGGACCCCTCACTTCTGATAAGAGTCTGACTTTTAAGTTGCAGTCATGTCCTGGTCCTTTGGTTCTGTGAGGAGGAAAATCTTTGGTTCATTGGTCATTTCAGGACAAGATTTCTCTTCTGTGCATGCTCTGGCCATGTGACTCTGAAAATTTTCTGAAAGACAACTCTTAATCACTGTGTTGATAAGAGATTGGGTCCCTGCTGACAGGCTATAAATGGGCCTGTGGTTACACTATCTGCTTAAATCCAGGGACTAATGTTATTGTGCCCTCTTTTTATCTTTAGATGAAAGATCCATTAGAGGATCCTTTTCATCCTCTAATGAAGGGCATTTCAATTCTATCAGAAGTGCCCCGTTTCTTTGCTCCCCTGGAAATGGTTGTCTATATTTATCCTCTCCAAATCGTCCCCCCATTCCCTCGTATACTCACACCCATCAGGCTTTTGTTGACCATACCTGCTGTTATCAAGGTCACAATACTAACTCCAATAGTTAATTATCAGTCTTCATCTTATACAACCTACCAGTAACATTTGACAGCATTAATTATTGTTTCCTGCATGCAATATTTTAGGTTTTCAGGTGACCAGGTACTCTTTGTTATTCTTATGTCCCATGAGCCAGGCCCTATCCATTTCCTCCTTTTGCTCACCTCTTACTATTGGTAATTTGGGGCTCACTCCTTGGCTCTCTTCACTACCAACATTCTTTCCATTGGTGATCTCTTCCTCTCTCATGGCTGGATTCATATGATACATTATCCCTCCAGCTCAAGCCTCTCTCCTCACTTCAGATCACATGTTCATTTGGCTGATGGACGTCTCCACTTGAATGTCCGATAAAACATGACAGCATAAGAATGAACTTCTAATTTCCCCACTCAGTCTGACTGGCTTCACTTGAAACCTCTCAGTTAATGGTAAATTCTACGTGCTTAGGCCAAAAATCTTAAAATAATCCTTCATTCCTCTTTTTCCCTCCCTCATATCCCAGTTTCACGTCACCATGAAATCCTCTCAGCATTCTCTTCAAGAGTTTTTTATAAAATATGACCACTTCTTACGGCCTCAACTGTTATTATTGGTATATCTGTTTTCATTAAAAAACTTACATAATTAAAATTAATAGGGGCCAGCCCCATGGCCAAGTGGTTAAGTTCGCTCGCTCTGCTTCATCAGCAGAGGGTTTCCCCAGTTTGGATCCTGGGCATAGACATGGCACCGCTCATCAGGCCATGCTGAGGTGGCATGTCACATAGCACAACCAGAAGGACCTACAACCAGAATAGACAACTATGGGCTAGAGCGCTTTGGGGAGAAGAAGAAGAAAAAAAATTAAATTAAACTAATAAAACGTGTTCTTTGATGAACTATGAGCCAAAATTAATTTAAAAAGCAAGTATTACTATCTGTCACACTTGAATATGTAAAGAAGATTAATTTTGACAAAGTTATTGATAGTTTGTGGAACTTAACTATAAACAATATTATGTGTTAGCATGGCAAACCAATGTGTACGTATACGTTGTCCGCCTTTATTACAAAAAATATTACTTTTCTCCAGTGGTACTGTAATAT